>NC_051412.1:9955190-9956482 GCF_015228065.2 Penaeus monodon
AGTCTTATGTCTCAGGTCCTCTACATTGTACCATGGACCATTATCATGAAAGAATTTTAAATAAGGTATTGAGGGATCCTTGTTGTACATAAGGAAGTGAGGAGAATCATGGATTGTCCTGTGATATGCAGAATTGTATGCAAATACGGCTAAAGGGAGCAGTGTATCCCATTCTTTAGGGTTATCATAAGTCATACTCCTCAATATTTGCATTATGGTCCCATTTACATGCTCCATCAACCCATTACTTGATGGATGGAATGGAGTTGTAGTGTGTCTATTTATCTGCAACAACCCACAAATATCTTTAAAGACTTCATTTATAAATTCTCCTCCACCATCTGTTATTACATGTTTTGGAATGCCATGGATGCTGACAACATGTGTTATAAAAGCTTGGACTACTTCCTTTGCTTCTTTGTTTCGTATTGGTACAGCTATCAGGAATCGGGTCAGCACATCAATTACTGTCAGTTACTGCCCCTTCATTTGTAACAGGAAGAGGGCCTACCAAATCTAGGTGTATACGCTCAAATTTCTCTCTTACACCTGGGAACCGACGCAGCGGAGCAGGCACATTCCTCATTGGCTTACATTTAAGGCACACACTACAGGACTTTACATATTTTGGGACGTCCTTTGACATGCCTGGCCAGAATGCAAACTTCTTTAGTCTCTCAAGGGTAACCTGGACCCCTCCATGACCTGCTAAGGGAAGGCAATGGGCCAGATACAATGCTGTGTTTTTATACGAGTCTGGAACAACAACTCGAGTGTCTAGCTGATCATATATATTGACATGAGTATGATAGAGAATTCCATCTAGTAGTATTTTGAAATCATTGACATCATAGTTTAATTGAGGACACTCATTTACTTCACCCCAGAGATACCTCTTTACCTGACCCCATAATGGATGAGCATCCTGATCCATCCTAACTTTAAGTGTGTCCCAGGCTATCACTTCTCTCCGTGACTCATTATTTAATGATTCTCTTCCACTCTGTGTCACAGCCAACACAATATAGTTATCAATGGGGTGATCTGTATTTCTTACTCTAGATAGTGTATTAGCCACACAATTTTGTTTCCCAGCTATGTAAGTTACTTCCAGCTCAAAATCAGCAACAGACATCTGCCAACGCAGAATCCGTGAATTTTGGATTTACTTGATTTTTGTGGCAAAGGTATTCCTTCTAACACTGTTACATCCCCCACTGGGCAATCTGATATTAATTCTGCCATCTCTGGTTGGACGTTTAAATATGGGACTTTAAACCAATACTCATCCA
>NC_051412.1:9957580-9957722 GCF_015228065.2 Penaeus monodon
TTTTTAACCTTTTGGTCTTCGGAATTCCAAAAACTCCCCCTTTTGTGAAACAAGATGTTTCCCGGGCATCTTCGCCCCACTCTAATTTACATACATCACTAATTCCCTTAGGTTGATTGCGAATCTTTTCAAAAAAGTAAAC
>NC_051412.1:9962107-9962274 GCF_015228065.2 Penaeus monodon
GACCCCCTTCTTCAGCTTCGTGTGTCCCACACGAATGACAGAAGTAAAACTTCAAACAGATCTCCCGAAATGGCAATGATACAGTAATCCGTAAATGTATTGCTGCTGGACAAGGGAAAAAACTCCACATTCCCAATCACGGGGAGAGAATACAACCCTATGTATCC
>NC_051412.1:9962582-9962764 GCF_015228065.2 Penaeus monodon
TTGACACCAAGCAGGGATCACCGTACGTCAGGACTTCAGCCAATAGGACAGGATTCCATGGTGCTAACAGACATCCAAAGAGACAGAAATTCCAGCTGCATGTGGACGTCACTCTCCATGACAGGGCAGCACATAACTGTCAACTGTCGTCCCAGCAGCCAGCAGAATCATCACGGCAAGAC
>NC_051412.1:9963478-9963851 GCF_015228065.2 Penaeus monodon
GACTGTTTCCTCTTACCCTCAGGGGTCGATACTACTCACGAACCTCCTGGGAAATGAAAAATGAGGAAACCCTCTATTTCATAGAGTTTATGAATGGCTGTAAAATTGGCATGGAGAACCATAGTAGTAATAAATTAGGAAATCTCCAGCATCAGCACATTCTGTTTTTATAGTGCTCATGAATGGCTGAAAAATTTGGCATGGAGAACCATATAGGAAATCTCCAGCATCAGCACATTCTATTTTTATATTATGCTCAATTTATCTCAGAGTGGCTGGTTTATTGGAAATAGGAACATCTAATAGTTCATTTAGCACATAGTTAGCTAGTTCCTTCCTGCTTCAGCTCACTCTACATTGAATTATTTCCCCT
>NC_051412.1:9964348-9965638 GCF_015228065.2 Penaeus monodon
AGTCTTATGTCTCAGGTCCTCTACATTGTACCATGGACCATTATCATGAAAGAATTTTAAATAAGGTATTGAGGGATCCTTGTTGTACATAAGGAAGTGAGGAGAATCATGGATTGTCCTGTGATATGCAGAATTGTATGCAAATACGGCTAAAGGGAGCAGCGTATCCCATTCTTAGGGTTATCATAAGTCATACTCCTCAATATTTGCATTATGGTCCCATTTACATGCTCCATCAACCCATTACTTGATGGATGGAATGGAGTTGTAGTGTGTCTATTTATCTGCAACAACCCACAAATATCTTTAAAGACTTCATTTATAAATTCTCCTCCACCATCTGTTATTACATGTTTTGGAATGCCATGGATGCTGACAACATGTGTTATAAAAGCTTGGACTACTTCCTTTGCTTCTTTGTTTCGTATTGGTACAGCTATCAGGAATCGGGTCAGCACATCAATTACTGTCAGTTACTGCCCCTTCATTTGTAACAGGAAGAGGGCCTACCAAATCTAGGTGTATACGCTCAAATTTCTCTCTTACACCTGGGAACCGACGCAGCGGAGCAGGCACATTCCTCATTGGCTTACATTTAAGGCACACACTACAGGACTTTACATATTTTGGGACGTCCTTTGACATGCCTGCCAGAATGCAAACTTCTTTAGTCTCTCAAGGGTAACCTGGACCCCTCCATGACCTGCTAAGGGAAGCAATGGGCCAGATACAATGCTGTGTTTTTTATACGAGTCTGGAACAACAACTCGAGTGTCTAGCTGATCATATATATTGACATGAGTATGATAGAGAATTCCATCTAGTAGTATTTTGAAATCATTGACATCATAGTTTAATTGAGGACACTCATTTACTTCACCCCAGAGATACCTCTTTACCTGACCCCATAATGGATGAGCATCCTGATCCATCCTAACTTTAAGTGTGTCCCAGGCTATCACTTCTCTCCGTGACTCATTATTTAATGATTCTCTTCCACTCTGTGTCACAGCCAACACAATATAGTTATCAATGGGGTGATCTGTATTTCTTACTCTAGATAGTGTATTAGCCACACAATTTTGTTTCCCAGCTATGTAAGTTACTTCCAGCTCAAAATCAGCAACAGACATCTGCCAACGCAGAATCCGTGAATTTTGGATTTACTTGATTTTTGTGGCAAAGGTATTCCTTCTAACACTGTTACATCCCCCACTGGGCAATCTGATATTAATTCTGCCATCTCTGGTTGGACGTTTAAATATGGGACTTTAAACCAATACTCATCCA
>NC_051412.1:9966252-9966437 GCF_015228065.2 Penaeus monodon
TACTTCGGCACCAGTATTAAACAATACTCTTCTTTCGCTGCCCTCTACTACTACATTTAAAACTATCAATCCTTTACCATTAAATTTTGTAGCACTGGCAACTTGTACTAATACTTCTTGATTTTGGCTACCTGATTGCACTAAAGTTGTAGTCATGTCACTTGGTTTTTTGCTGGTCGGTCTCC
>NC_051412.1:9967575-9967845 GCF_015228065.2 Penaeus monodon
TTCAATTGTTCATTGATTTTACTGACCATTTATCTACTGATTTACTTATTGTACAGTTCAGTACTATTGTATTTTTTGTTGGTAAGTCAGTTCACTTTTAAGTGTAATATGGTCATATTTTATTACTATTATTATAATGTGTAACCATATCTTATTTTGTATTACACACTGAATATTAAAGCTATCTACTTCTGTTGCTTTGACCTCTAATCAATGTAATTAGTGCTTTATCTTGCATTCACCTTTGTTTATTCATTAATGACAAGTGGA
>NC_051412.1:9967961-9968039 GCF_015228065.2 Penaeus monodon
TATATACTTATTTGAGCATATTTTTTAGTCACAAAGTGGCAAGATTTCCCACTAACGGACTTAGTTATTTAACATTTG
>NC_051412.1:9971837-9972055 GCF_015228065.2 Penaeus monodon
TTTTCTGCTCTACCACCTCTTTGCAGTATATAACCCTAACGGGAATCACCAAAATATTGACTAACACCAATCAATATAAAATAGATCACATCACTGATTTCGCAAAGATTTATAAATAACTGAAAATGTCTTTCAACTCTAAGTTACGCACAAATTTATGCTTAAAGTTCCCTTGTTATAGAGCACTCCATACATATACCATGCAACATTATAAAAAT
>NC_051412.1:9972117-9972313 GCF_015228065.2 Penaeus monodon
TAAAATATCTTTCATGAATTTAAGATATATTACATAACATCAAGATATGTTCCATGACTTCAAGATATGTTTCATGACTTGTATGTTCAAAAAAGGCATAAAATTTTTTATATATTCAATATTTTCCATCAATTCAAGCACTAAATTAATTTTATATATCCATAACAGATAACAAATCTCCCAAGTGGTAATATCG
>NC_051412.1:9980862-9980994 GCF_015228065.2 Penaeus monodon
CCTTTCTCCCATCGACGCTCCCACCTGGTTCCATTTTAAAGGGTAACTACCCCATTTCCCAGGCCGACCACGTCCTTGGGTCCTTAAAAGGAAAATTTCCCTGCATTTAGAGTGGTTGATATAAAAGGGCAA
>NC_051412.1:9981139-9981227 GCF_015228065.2 Penaeus monodon
CAAAGCGGGGGAATGGATGAAGCCAATCTCAGAGATGGAGACCTACTAAAAAGATGCCACACGTCGCATCAAAGTAGTGCCCCCCGTC
>NC_051412.1:9981422-9981651 GCF_015228065.2 Penaeus monodon
GTGTAAGGCGGGCCGCCCCCATTGCACTAATACCCTTTTCCTGCGACCCCCTAACGGGCGTCTGTTTCCTAGTCCACCCGGGGCTGCTTCCTGCCGGCCTCTCATGGAGGAAACCCCACCAACAAAAGCTTGTCAATCAGCTTGCCACAGCCATGGGACACTGATCCCCACTCAATCGCCACTTTTCAACTCCAATCGGCGCCTAAGGGAGGATGACTTCGTGGTGGGC
>NC_051412.1:9982162-9982254 GCF_015228065.2 Penaeus monodon
TACTTTGGAGCCACTTTTCAGCGGATCATGGGTGGCATCTTGGGTGATTTATCCTTCTGCATCTGCTACACTGACGACATCCTCATCTTCTC
>NC_051412.1:9983705-9983769 GCF_015228065.2 Penaeus monodon
ACGGCACCCCCTGCTTGGGGAGCCCCATGCTTGGGCCACGCGGCAAGGGGGGGGGGGTTTGGGC
>NC_051412.1:9990867-9991213 GCF_015228065.2 Penaeus monodon
GAGAAGATGAGGATGTCGTCAGGGGTAGCAGATGCAGAAGGATAAATCACCCAAGATGCCACCCATGATCCGCTTGAAAAGTGGCTCCAAAGTCCCAAAAAGGGCGGGGTGATGGCGGTTTTGGGGATGTTTTTCTGGGTGCTTGGTAGTACCCCTTCAGTAGGTCGAGCTTGGAAAAAAAATCTTGGCGCCATGGAGGAAGGAAGTGACATCGGCGATGTTAGGCAGTGGGTAGTGGTCTGGTTCCGTAAGCATTTTGAGGCATCTGTAGTCACCACAGCGATGAGGGAGCCATTCTTTTTTACTACTATCTGCAGAGGGGATGCCCAAACACTTGGCACCTTTT
>NC_051412.1:9991499-9991742 GCF_015228065.2 Penaeus monodon
GCCACCACGAAGCTCTATCCATACGTACGGCTGCCGATGTGGATGTTGATAAGTTGGCGATTGTATGTGGGGATCAGTGTGCCATTGGCTGTGGCAAGTCTGATGACAAGCTGTTGTTGGTGGGGCTTCCTCCACTGAGAGGCCGGCAGGAAGCAGCGCCGGTGGCCACTAGGAAACAGACGCCCGTTATGGGGTCTTGCAGGAAAAGGGTATTAGTGCAACTGGGGGCGGCCGCCTTACACG
>NC_051412.1:9992191-9992328 GCF_015228065.2 Penaeus monodon
TTGCCCTTGGATATCAACCACTCTAAGATGCAGGGAAATTTTCATCTTGAAGGACCGCAAGGACGTGGTCGGCCTGGGAAATGGGGTTAGTTACCTCTTCAAGTGGAACCAGGTGGGAGCGTCGATCGCGGAGAAGG
>NC_051412.1:10002341-10002686 GCF_015228065.2 Penaeus monodon
AGGAGAAGATGAGGATGATACGTCAGTGTAGCAGATTCAGAAGATAAATCCACAAGATGCCACCCATGATCCGCTTAAAAGTGGCTCCAAAAGTACCAAAAGGGCGTGGTGGATGGCGTTTTGGGGCTGTCTTTCTGGTGCCTTGGTAGTACCGCCTTCATATGTCGAGCTTGGAAAAAATCTTGGCGCCATGGAGGACAGGGAGTGACTCCGGCGATGTTATGCATTGGTAGTGGTATGGTTCCGTAGCATTTTGAGGCATCTGTGTCACCACAGGCGATGAGGGAGCCTCTTCTTTTTTTACTACTATCTGCAGAGGGGATGCCCAAACACTTGGCACCTTTT
>NC_051412.1:10002970-10003215 GCF_015228065.2 Penaeus monodon
GCCACCCGAACTCTATCCATACTACGGCCTGCCGATGTGGTGTTGATAAGTTTCGATTGTTGTGGGGATCATTGCCATTGCTGTGGCAAAGTCTGATGAAAAGCTGTTGGTTGGTGGGGACTTCTCCACTGAGAGGCCGGCAGAAGCAGCGCCGTGGCCACTAGGAAACAGACGCCCGTTATGGGGTCTTGCAGGAAAGGGTATTAGTGCGACTGGGGCGCGCCTTTACACGTTGGGGGGGACAA
>NC_051412.1:10003411-10003499 GCF_015228065.2 Penaeus monodon
CGGGGGCACTACATTGATGCCGACGTGTGTGCATCATTTTAGTAGTCCTGCCATCTCCTGCAGAATTGGCTTCATCCAGCTCCTCCGC
>NC_051412.1:10003661-10003795 GCF_015228065.2 Penaeus monodon
TTGCCCTTGGATATCACCACTCTAAAAGATGCGTGGAAATTTTCATCTTGAAGGACCGCAAGACGTGGTCGGGCCTGGGAAATGGGGTTAGTTCCTCTTCAAGTGAACCAGGTGGGAGCGGCGATCGCGAGGAG
>NC_051412.1:10007861-10007962 GCF_015228065.2 Penaeus monodon
TCTTCATTCCCCTAGAAGCAGGCAAATAACGAAATATCCACCTGATGGACCTTGCTTTAATGATAGGTTAACCCATATAAGAAAGGCTCAGAACCTAGTTA
>NC_051412.1:10019982-10020110 GCF_015228065.2 Penaeus monodon
CCTTCTCCGCGATCGCTCTCCACCTGGTTCCCTTGAAGAGGTAACTACCCCATTTCCCAGCGACCACGTCCTTCGTCCTTCAAGAATGAATTTCCCTGCATCTTTAGAGTGGTTGTATCCAAGGGCAA
>NC_051412.1:10020271-10020353 GCF_015228065.2 Penaeus monodon
GAGGAGGAGATGGATGAAGCCAATCTGCAGGAGATGGACCTACTAAATTATGCCACAACTTCAGGCAGCAATGTAGTCCCCG
>NC_051412.1:10020557-10020805 GCF_015228065.2 Penaeus monodon
CACGTGTAAGGCGGCCGCCCCCAGTTGCACTAATACCCCCTTTTCCTGCAAGACCCCATAACGGGCGTCTGTTTCCTAGTGGCCACCGGCGCTGCTTCCTGCCGGCCTCTCAGTGGAGGAAGCCCCACCAACAACAGTCTTGTCATCAGACTTGCCACAGCCCCAATGCACACTGATCCCACATACAATCGCCATCTTATCAACATCCACATCGGCAGCCGTACGTATGGATAGAGCTTCGTGGTGGC
>NC_051412.1:10021092-10021433 GCF_015228065.2 Penaeus monodon
AAAGGTCCAGTGTTTTTTGGCATCCCCTCTTAGATAGTAGTAAAAAAGAATGGCTCCCTCACGCTGTGTGACACAGATGCTCAAAATGCTTTACGGAACCAGACCACTAAACACTTCCTAACATCGCCCGATGTACTTCTTCCTCCATGGCGCCAAGATTTTTTTCCAAGCTCCGACCTACCTGAATGGGTACTACCATGCCACCGCAGAAGACCTCCCCAAAACCGCCATCACCACGCCCTTTGGTACTTTGGAGCCAGCTTTTCAGCGATCCATGGATGGCATCTTGGGTGATTTATCCTTCCTCGGCTACAACTGACCGAACATGCCTCATCTCTCCT
>NC_051412.1:10028077-10028142 GCF_015228065.2 Penaeus monodon
TATTAATTTTATTATAAAATTAATATATAATTATATTATATATTTTTTGGGGTGGTTTGTGTGTT
>NC_051412.1:10040314-10041861 GCF_015228065.2 Penaeus monodon
TGGGGTTAAAACATTTGTCAGTATCCTACTATAGTATAGTGTAAACACAGAAGCCATCCTTAACTGTACAATTACTTGCAAGTCTGGTCTCATTATCATGGACTAAAAGGGGAGGAACCTGTTTGTGTAATCTACTGTAATATCTGGGGGATTCATTAACTCCTAACTTTACTCATTCTTTGACTCTGCACATACTGTTTATTTATTTATTTTAAATAAAAAATAAGAAAAATGAGAGTCAAGATCTATTTTGGCTGGCTGTAGCTAGAGAACTGGCATTCCACTGTCATAATAGGAACAGATATTTAACAATTCTGGCCCAGCATCAATCAAGAAGTCATAATCTTGGTATGAGTACATAGCAAAACGGCCTTCTATAATTTCACCAATAAAAACAAGCTTTTTTTTTCTCAATCTCAAATTGACATATTTCATAAAGTTGCTATGTTTGCACATTATTAGAGTTATTTTAATAGTATAACATGAATCACTGCATCACACAAGCAGGTAAAGTGTTGTGTTACTTGGGCAATGTGAAGTGTAATTCACATTACACTTCCTTAGTTCAACTAGTAAAAATGATCTGATGCATTTTTTTCGGGTAAAATTATGAAAAAAGAAAGGTTTCCCAAATAATTTTGTCTATGTTTAAAGTTTAATTAGATAACATCTATTCCATTCACAATTTACATTGTGATTTTTCTACCGTCCATTAGGTATCTGTATTTTTACTTCATTAGGTCTTTATTTAAAATTTTATGATGTGCCCAGTCACCACAGATCACAGATGGGCAATTGACTCCAAGAGTTGGCACAGTACAGTTGGGTGGGAACACTGAAAAACTTTTTTTCCCATCATTGGGAAGGAGGTAGCGGACCCCAAATTTGACAGGGATATACAGGATCCTTTATAATGAGGTCCATTATTGCAAAAGTAGACTGTAATGGTATACATCTATATCCTTAAGACACTATATTTATACACTAGATCAAACTTGGAAATAAAAAATCTGATTAGGTAGAAACACAACTCTCATCGTCCATATTACACCTACTATATTATCTACAACCATGATAAAAGACAAATAAAGTGCGCAAAGTCACTACTAATGTTGTAATACATACATACACTTTGAAAGTTGACAATCTTAATGCCTATGCCCTCTGCCTACCGCTACTCTACTCTCATCAGTCTTTCCACCCACACTAAAAATTTTCCTTCTCATCCATTTCTAAGACATTTTATATATTATATCAACTACTTATGTATCATACCATATTTTTTCTATATCATGCACAACCACACATATATTATAATGATATCAATATTATAATAGATATCTATAGAGGTCAATGAATATGCGACTCTGAGAAGAAAAATTTGTCAATATATATCTATAAAAAAATGCACTGTAATCATAAGAGATGGCAGAAACAGGGCAGAGTACCACTCTGTTAAGAGGAATAAAAATTATCTATATTATATCTCATATAATGCTTAATGATAACTTACATGTATATAAAACCCTTCATACCAGCCTATAGAT
>NC_051412.1:10049490-10049692 GCF_015228065.2 Penaeus monodon
CTATAGGCTGGTATGAAGGGTTTTATATACATGTAAGTTATCATTAAGCATTATATGAGATATAATATAGATAATTTTTTATTCCTCTTAACAGAGTGGTACTCTGCCCTGTTTCTGCCATCTCTTATGATTACAGTGCATTTTTTTTAATAGATATATATTGACAAATTTTTCTTCTCAGAGTCGCATATTCATTGACCTC
>NC_051412.1:10049731-10051187 GCF_015228065.2 Penaeus monodon
GTGTGGTTGTGCATGATATAGAAAAAATATGGTATGATACATAAGTAGTTGATATAAAATATAAAATGTCTTAGAATGGATGAGAAGGAAAATTTTTAGTGTGGGGGGAAAGACTGATGAAGGGAGAGTAGCGGTAGGCAGAGGGCATAGGCATTAAGATTGTCAACTTTCAAAGTGTATGTATGTATTACAACATTAGTAGTGACTTTGCGCACTTTATTTGTCTTTTATCATGGTTGTAGATAATATAGTAGGTGTAATATGGACGATGAGAGTTGTGTTTCTACCTGCTCAGATTTTTTATTTCGAAGTTTAATCTACTGTGAAAGTATAGTGTCTTAAGGATATAAATGTATACCATTACAGTCTACCTTTGCAATAATGGATCTCTTTACAAAGGATCCTGTTTATCCCGGTCAAATTTGGGGTCCGCTGCCTCCTTTCCCGATGATGGGAAAAAAAGTTTTTTCAGTGTTCCCACCCAACTGTACTGTGCCAACTCTTGGAGTCAATTGCCCATCTGTGATCTGTGTTGACTGGACACATCATAAAAATTCAAAATAAAGACCTATTGAAGTACAAGTACAGGTACCTGCTGGGTGGTAGAAAAATCACAGTGTAAATTGTGTATGGAATAGAAGTTATCCAATTAAACTTTAAACTAGACAAAATTATTTGGGAAACCTTTCTTTTTTCATAATTTTACCCGAAAAAAAATGCATCAGATCATTTTTACTAGTTGAACTAAGGAAGTGTAATGTGAATTACACTTCACATTGCCCAAGTAACACAACACTTTACCTGCTTGTGTGATGCAGTGATTCATGTTATACTATTAAAATAACTCTAATAATGTGCAAACATAGCAACTTTATGAAATATGTCAATTTGAGATTGAGAAAAAAAAAGCTTGTTTTTATTGGTGAAATTATAGAAGGCCGTTTTGCTATGTACTCATACCAAGATTATGACTTCTTGATTGATGCTGGGCCAGAATTGTTAAATATCTGTTCCTATTATGACAGTGGAATGCCAGTTCTCTAGCTACAGCCAGCCAAAATAGATCTTGACTCTCATTTTTCTTATTTTTTATTTAAAATAAATAAATAAACAGTATGTGCAGAGTCAAAGAATGAGTAAAGTTAGGAGTTAATGAATCCCCCAGATATTACAGTAGATTACACAAACAGGTTCCTCCCCTTTTAGTCCATGATAATGAGACCAGACTTGCAAGTAATTGTACAGTTAAGGATGGCTTCTGTGTTTACACATATACTATAGTAGGATTACTGACAAAATGTTTTCTAACCCCTATTTCTACTTCATTCTTTGCATTATGGCTGGTTACTGGGGTAGCCGTGAAAGTGTTTGTAGTTACCAGTCAATATACTAATGTTTGAAAATCATACTGCTGTTGAAACAGAGCAGCACATTCCTCTACACATCATTCAGCATT
>NC_051412.1:10053463-10054053 GCF_015228065.2 Penaeus monodon
TTTTTTTCTCAACGTACCGGACATTTTTTCAAAAAAATTGCTAGTTTTTTAATAGCATAACTTTAATCACTGCTTCAACAAGCAGGTAAAGTGTTCTGTTACTCGGGCAGTGTGAAGTGTAATTCACATTACACTTCCTTCCTTGATCTGATGCATCTATTTCTTTCGGGTAAAACTATAAAAAAGGTTTCCCAAATAATTATTTTGCTTTTTTAATTTAAATTGGGAAATTTCTTTTCCTCCCAAAATTTACACTGTGATTTTCTACCCCCCAGCAGGTACCTGTTTTTGTATTCAATAGGTTTTTTTTGAATTTTATGTGTGTCCAGTAAACACAAACAGATGGGAAATTGGCCCCAAAGATTGGCACATACGTTGGGGGGGAACCTGAAAAAAAAAAAAAATTTTTTTCCAAAAAAAAATCTCCAAAACCGGGGGGACCCCAAAATTTGGGGATTCCCCTTTTTGAAAGAGACCTTATTGAAAATAGAGTGGGTATAATTTATCTTAAAATTTTTCCGTTTTTAACTTCAAATAAAAAATCTGGGGGTAAAACCAAAACTTATCTATTACACCTTTAATTTATCCCC
>NC_051412.1:10054115-10055805 GCF_015228065.2 Penaeus monodon
TTAATGTAGGGTTCCCAGGCTACTTACCACCCTTTTCCCCACTCCAAAAATTTCCAAAATTTTTATACCCAAAAACTATTTACTTTTTAAAATTTTTTCCAAGGTTGTTTGGGAAAACCCCTCACAAAAAAAAATAGTTTTAAAATATTTTATTTTTAAAAAAATTTTTGGGTTGGGGTTTTTTGGGGTGTTGGTGGTTGGGGGGTTTGTAATTAAAATGTTTTTTAAAAATTTTTTAAAAAATAAAATTTTCGGCACTAGAAACAACGGTTTTTTCCCTTTGCAATGGGCGGTACCAGGCCTAAAAATTTTAAAAAACTTGTCCTTCAGCATTGGTACTGACTTTTCAATCCCCTCTTTGGTTTAGGTTCTTTTGGCCCCTTTTTTTCCCTTTAAAAGCCCCTTCCAGTTGGGGGTTATCAAATTTAATTTTAGGGAAATAAAAATTTTTTTTGGGGGTAAACCAAAAAATTAGGGATAGCGGGGCTTCTGGCAAAGCCATGTAGAATTTTCACCGGTCTTCCCATTGGGAAAAGGGGGAATCTTAATGTTTGTTTTAGGGGGAACAAAAGGGGAAGGAGTTTGGAGGTACAGGGCTGCGGGGGCGGCCCTCCCCCTCTAAAACCTTTTCCCCTTTGGTCCTAAACCTGGTTAGGACGGGGGTTCCCCCACCCAAGCCCCAAGGGGGCAAGGGCGGGCCCCCAAAAAACGGCTGGGGGCCCCAACCCGATGGCGCCCGGTAGCAAAAAGGGTCCCATCCCTTTTCATGTAATTTTTTGGGGAAATTCCCTTTAAAATTTCCCCTGTCTGGGAGATTTTAAAGCCAAAAACCCTTCCCTGAACTCCATTTTGTTAAAGGAAAAAAGTAGAAATTAAAGAATTCTTTGGTTTCACAAATACAAATCTAAATCTCTTTTGACGATTATGGCCCCTGCCCTCCTAACACCGCCTCCACTTTCCCAAAAAAACCCCCAAAAGGGAACCATTTTGGGGGGCCAGGGTGAAAAAAGTTTCGGGTTTACCACATTGAAGGGGGGGTAAGGCTTTCCCTTTCCGGAAACCCCCCCTGGGTTTCTGGGAAATTTAAAAGGGGGACAAAGGGGGGGAAAATTTTGACCTTTCCCCATAGAAAATTTTGTTTTAGGAAGGGGGGGATAAAGGCCCAGTCTCAACGGGGAAATGGGTGGGGTCAAGAGGCACTTTCATTTAAAGCCAAAATTGTCCCCAAAAATTTAATTTTTGGTTGTTTTTCCCCACCCCCCTTGGGGTTTGGGTTTTAGCCCAACTTTTTTCCCCCCGGGTTTTTAAGAAAATGAAAAAAATTTGGGTGATTTAAAAATTTTAAAAAATCACCTCTCCCTGGGGTACTTCCCCTGGATCCCGGGAACTAATAAAAACCTTTCCCAACAAAATTACCAAGGGACCCCAAGGATTCCGGGATTCACACCCCAGATTGGTTTTTTCCCCAAAACCGGGGATAGATTCTAAAAAAAAAAGAAAAATAGGAAATTTGTGGAAAAAATTTTTAGAAAAAAATGATAAAAACTAAACAGTTTAAAAAGGCCCCTTCCAGTAAAGGAAACCTTGGAACCCTAGGGTTTTCCACTCCAGGGGGGCATACACCGGGAAAAAAAAAAACCCAAAATGTGGGGAAAACACGGCCCCATAACCATGACCCTTTTACCGTTTT
>NC_051412.1:10055831-10055996 GCF_015228065.2 Penaeus monodon
GGTTCGGTTTACCCCAAATTTTTTCCCCCTTGGGACCCTTTCAGGTAAAAAATGGGATTTGTGGAAAATAAAGGAGAGTTTCCAAAAAAGGGAAAAGGCAGGAAAAGATCCCACCCCCTTCCCCCCCAAAGGGCCCCAAAAAAAAAAGGATCGGGGTGCCCAATC
>NC_051412.1:10056034-10056472 GCF_015228065.2 Penaeus monodon
GGTTGGCTTTGGGGGGGGGGGGGGTTTTCCCCCCAATTTTCCCCCCTTTGGACTAATCATTACTTTGGCGGAATTTAAAAGGGGGAAGGAACCCAAAATCAAAGGAAATTTTTACCTTTTCAAGTCCCTTCAAGCAATCAAAAGAGTTAAAACTAATTGTGGGGAGGTTTCCAAAAGGGTCCGGGCACCTAAAAAAACCTGTTTTGGGTCAGCATTTGGCGGTTAAATACGAGTTTTTAAAACCCTTTTTTGGTATTTGTGATTCATTGCCTTTCACAAAAAATTTAAACTTACATCCAAAGGGGGAGTGTCTTCAGTTTAAAGAAAAGAAACCGGGTTTGGGGGCCAACCTTTTGGGGGGCAGGGAAATGGGGATGATTGGGGGCCAAGGGGTTGGGGGGCCAGCTCCCCCCCAAACCAAAAAGTAGAGTTTTTACG
>NC_051412.1:10058952-10059062 GCF_015228065.2 Penaeus monodon
TTAAGGACCCCCCAAAAAATGGGAGGGAATTTGGGGGTTTAAAAATGATTTAAAAATTTTTAAATGTTTTAAAAAATAAAAAAGGTAAAATTGGAAAAAATGTGAATTAG
>NC_051412.1:10063695-10063824 GCF_015228065.2 Penaeus monodon
TTTATCACTGGGGTTTTTCCAATCACTGAGGGGGGGAAAAATCGGCTTGAGATGGCTTCGCTCTCCCGGAGGTGTGACCCTCGCCCCTGGCCCAACTTTTTCAAGTCACTGCCGGGCATCTCAAATCCA
>NC_051412.1:10067801-10067868 GCF_015228065.2 Penaeus monodon
CTCCTACACCAGAAAAGAATTACAAAATTACGATATCATTAGAAAATGACAAGCATCACACGTCCCC
>NC_051412.1:10071695-10072781 GCF_015228065.2 Penaeus monodon
TGAGCCCTTGGGCTTCTGCCCCGACGAGCTGGCTTTCCTCATGACCTTCTGCGGAAAATACACGTTGAAGGAGCATTTGGCCCGAGCGGCGAACTCCGGCGGCCTCTTGCTCCAGCACGTCCTCATCCTGGCCCTGTGCCTGACAGAGCGTCTTCAGGAGATTCACCGTGCGGGCTTCATCCACTGTGACCTGAAGTGCAACAACGTCACGCTTAAGCTGGACGCCGAGGGGAACCTCGAGTCCATCCACATCATCGACTTCGGTCTCTCTTGCCGCGTTGGGGATAGGCGGCCGCCCATGTAAAAGCCCAATAAAAAGCCTTGGTACTGCGATTGCTATTTCAACGGATCCCCTTTGTCGGTCCTCTGTGATCTGCCCGGCCTCAGCTGCATCTTCAGGAGGCTGTTCAACGGCAGAGACGATGTCCCGCTCAACATATTCGAAGTGATCGAGCTGTGGACGAGCCCCGAGCATGATAAGCGCCTCACCCTAGAGAATGTGCGGCAGTACTTAGCCAAGGAGCTCTCCGCCTGTGCCTCCCCCCTGCCCACGCTGGAGAGGCAGCCAGCAGCTTGCACCTCACCCCTGCCCACGGAGGAGAGGTAGCCAGAAGCCTGTGCTTCCCCCTTGCCCACGGAGGAGAGGCAGCCCGAAGCCCGTGCCTCCCCCCTGCCCACGGAGGAGGGGCAGCCCAACCCCGAGGCCACGCCCCTCGAGGACTGCCTCAAGAGCATCATGCACGTGCTGGACTCAATCGTGGAGAAGAGGCCAAGAGCGGAGGTGGCAAGCATTCTGGCTCAGTTCTGCGCCGACGCAGGCCTGCCCGTCGTGTCCATTCCGGTGCTTAGGAAGTACACGAAACGGCAGTACATGGTGAGCGCCGGCGCCGACGGCAAGGTGTTCCACCGTGGTCATACAATGGTCAAGCACGCCAAGAAACTGACGAAGTTTAAGGGTCTTCTGCTGGAGGCCATGAAGCTGAGGGCGCTTGGTGGGCAGCGTGGCAGCCGGCACATCTACGGAGTCTGCCCCGATATGCTGTGTCTCTTGGTCACTGAGGCTGCCCCGCCTGGCAAGCGCCCTCG
>NC_051412.1:10072837-10073045 GCF_015228065.2 Penaeus monodon
CTCTCCAGCCGGGGCAGATCGCCCAGGCGCCTGAGAAGAAGCGTGCCCGCGGAGACCAAGAACAAGTCGCTCGCAGCCCCGTCCACTGCAGACCCGCCCAATGATCAGAGGTGTCGCCCGG
Source organism: Penaeus monodon (assembly GCF_015228065.2). NCBI lineage: Eukaryota > Metazoa > Arthropoda > Malacostraca > Decapoda > Penaeidae > Penaeus > Penaeus monodon. The sequence goes on from NC_051412.1 coordinate 10,072,959, forward strand.
AACCCTCGCTGTCTTCTCGAAGGGCACGCGGGTCCACCCCACCCCACCCCACCAGACAAACACGCTCACACATCTAAACATTTATTC
>NC_051412.1:10077195-10077260 GCF_015228065.2 Penaeus monodon
CATTCGGCTACTGGCTTTATTTTGAATTTATATGATGTGTCCAGTCACCACAGATCACAAATGGG
>NC_051412.1:10085327-10085498 GCF_015228065.2 Penaeus monodon
GTTGAAACGTTTTGGGCGGATAATGTGGATAGGATGGATAAATATTTGTTCGTATAGTGAGAGAATCTCTATAAAAAACAGACTGGCACTTTCATTTCAGGTCCAAACACATATAATACCAAATATTGAACTATTTTGGTAATTTTCTCTTCACAATAAAGGGGGCAAAAC
>NC_051412.1:10087185-10087279 GCF_015228065.2 Penaeus monodon
ATCTCACAGAAAACATCCCCCCATCCCACCTACACACGCCCTACAATCAGACATAAACATAAAAATGCAAAGACTAACTATAAGGCTACTGTTG
>NC_051412.1:10096468-10096604 GCF_015228065.2 Penaeus monodon
GAGTGGATAAATATACTTGTTCGTATAGTGAGACAGATCTCTATAAAATACAGACTGGGCACTTTCATTCAGGTCCAAAACACGATAATACAAAAATATATCTGAACTATTATGGTAATTTCTCTTCACAATAAGG
>NC_051412.1:10098396-10098489 GCF_015228065.2 Penaeus monodon
GTCTTAGTACGTGGCAGAAGGTAAGTCATCATGTAGATCTTCTAATGCCGATGTTTGTAAAATACATAAGAAATGATTTTTTGTTCATTTTGG
>NC_051412.1:10100887-10101224 GCF_015228065.2 Penaeus monodon
CTAAGTCCCTGCTGAGTGTCTGGTTGAGTAGTGCTAGATCCTGCTGGACGCTCCCGCCACAGCAGGACCTGGTAAACGCAGAGCAGAGGACCAGCACCCGCTCCTGGGGGCGACAGTAAAGCAGCGGGTTTATTGGTGATGACCATGCCCGCGAATTCATATATAGTTGTGCACTATTATGAGAGGAAAAAACCATAATAGTTCAGATATATTTGTGATTATATGTGTTTTGGACCTGAAAATGAAAGTGCCATCCGTAATGTTATAGAGATCTTCTCACTATACGAACAATATAGTAATCCATCATATCCACATTATCCGCCCAACGTTTAACATT
>NC_051412.1:10105537-10105613 GCF_015228065.2 Penaeus monodon
TAAAAACTGTTTCAGAGGGATGTGATGCAGTAATCTTCGGAGGGTTTCGTGTGGTGCGATTATCCCAGAGCGATGC
>NC_051412.1:10110015-10110468 GCF_015228065.2 Penaeus monodon
ATCACCGGAAAGCTAAGTTGCCAATTACCATAATAATAGAATGTAGGCCATGTGACTTGCCTCTGGATTGTGGTCACACTTCCCAAAGTCGCAAAGTAGTTCCAAAAGGTAAAGATTGCATGTGTATATGAATCATCCACCGAGAAATGCGAGGCCTACCTCTTCTTATAGTTCGTGTGTCCTTTAAACAAATATTATCTTGGTCGGACAGGCAATTGTAGGTCGAGGCACCAGGAACCATGGTTCCTGTGCGTGCGACCCGGAGTTAACAGCGATGGTTTATGTGCGGCGCACGTGGAGAAGTCGTCAAGGAAATCTAAGATCTCGGTATTAAGCAAGTAACTATATCGTGTATGGCATTTATTCACATCTTTATATATTTTGACTCAATTTCTAGTCATCCTCTCTCCTCTGTTTCAATAATCTTAGACAATTAGACAATATGGTGACTGA
>NC_051412.1:10110669-10110841 GCF_015228065.2 Penaeus monodon
GATTTGTTTGTTTACCTACGAAACCATTCTAAGTTGCGGTTGGCTGAAACTGGACTTTCTTTACTTTTGCACAGCCATCAAACCATGAAATAATTATTTGTGATTTTAATTATTCACACTGCAACATCAGGGGCTTTGCTTCCAGACCCCACCTGATTGTTTGTAAGCTATG
>NC_051412.1:10111423-10111695 GCF_015228065.2 Penaeus monodon
TTCACTGTATTATGATATACTGTATATACCAATAAATCTAATTGTATAAGGCTGTGTGAAACTAAAAGTCTACCAATAATTTAAATGTTCTTTTTTAGCATCCCTCCCATCCCTATCCAGTGGGGTTGAGAAGCATTTGAGTAGTCTGTGTTTTATGTGGAGGACACACATCATGGAAAATGTGGTTGATTTCATCTTCATATGGGTGGTTTTGTTTCAATTCACATGGTGAATTTAGTTGTTTGTAGGAAAATCTTTGTATGTCTCAAAAT
>NC_051412.1:10112077-10112263 GCF_015228065.2 Penaeus monodon
AGATTCAATTTAGGTCTTGTGGTATGGGCTTGGGAATATTTATTTTGTGGGCTTTCTGTGCAGCTAGATTGGCAATTTCATTTCCCTTCATATTTTTAAGGGAATCCATTGAACCATAATCTTTTGTTTTTGTATTTGTAGTGATGATTGTGAGTCTGTTAATATTACTGTATTAGTCAGTTTTTC
>NC_051412.1:10112757-10113134 GCF_015228065.2 Penaeus monodon
CTGGTGTCATGGGGTATCTTTATGGGGTTCATTGTGTTGTGGGCTTTTTTGGCTACTGAGTCCACAATTTTGTTCCCTTTTATTCCTTTATTTGCTGGTATCCACTGTAATTCTGAGTTGTTAGTGCTTTTAGTAGGGTTTGTATTCCGTATATCAGGTCCTTATTTGTTTTTGGTTTGTGATTTTGCAAGGATATTAGGGCTGAGTTTGAGTTTGTGAAAATCACTGCTTCTGTTATTTTATTATTTTGTATGTAAGTCCTTGCTTAATGGCTTCCAAAATTTCTGTTGTTCGTAATGTGACGAGACTGAAATCTCTTATATAGACTGCTGTTGATGTTGAATCTGGAGTTTGAATTTTAGATCCATCTGTGAATA
>NC_051412.1:10113378-10113577 GCF_015228065.2 Penaeus monodon
CAATATTTCTTTAGTAATTGGCATGTCATTTTATTTATTCAGTGTCTTGATTAGTTGTATGCATTCTGTTTCATTTATTTGTTTTTTTATTGATGCTAGGTTTGTCAATGCTTGTGACATAATTATTGGTGATGATTTAAAACACATTGCCTCATTTTGTAACATTTGTAATTTCCTTATTTCACATCTATTACTTTGC
>NC_051412.1:10114431-10115026 GCF_015228065.2 Penaeus monodon
CTAAGCATGATGTTCTACTTATAAATTGGTAGGATCCTGCATCTGTAGAGTTTTTATTTAGCTTTAGTATTTGGTTGACTAAAGCATTTTTTGTTCTTCCAGATACTGTCCTTTGGACCTTTAATAGTTTGTGATTCTTTGTATGTTTTGAGTTAATTTATTAGGGGCTTGTTTGGAGAATTCATACGTTATTTCATTGGACCATGTGCTTTTTTGTTTTTTGCCATTGTTATGGCAATTTTTACTTCTTCTGTTGTTTTCTTGTTACTAAGTTTTTCAGTATCTGGGAGTTCTAGTAATACCTTCCTTTTATTTATTGTTAGTAATTTTTTTGGTGGCTTTTTAATAGTTCTTTTAAAGTCTTCTTTAAATAATTCTCAGCTTTGATGTTATTTCGTACTGTAAGATGTTTTTATGATTGGGTTTCAAATGTTGTTTTTTACCAGTAAGCTTTTTATAAATCTCCTAGCTTCCTTGATGGTTTTTACATCTAGTGCATTACAGAAGTTTTCCCAGGATTTTCTTTTGTTTTCTCTATTTATTGTCTTCTTCCTACTGCTAGATTGTTTTATATTTAAATGGTTTCTAGGCTGTT
>NC_051412.1:10116175-10116566 GCF_015228065.2 Penaeus monodon
ATGAATTGGTCTGTTAGATTTATAATCTTATATTGTAGTTCTTTTCTTTTGCAAAATGCTAGACCTCCTCCTAATTGTTCTCCTCTGTCTTTTCTTATTATTCTGTAATTTTTCAAATTAAAGTTGTCTTTTTCCTTTAACCAGGTTTCACATAATCCTATCAAGTGTGGTTTCTCGTTATTTGCCAAGTATTCTAAATCTTTTTTTTTTTTTATTCAATACTGACCTAATATTACATAGGATGGGTTTAATCATTTAGATGTTTCATTAATTCTTTGATAATAGGTATAACTTCATTTATTTTTTAGAGTTTATGCTGATTATTATGTTTGATATAGCACTGATTATCTTCGTTGTATTCATCCATGAAATATCTTTATTTAGTTGAGTG
>NC_051412.1:10117811-10118394 GCF_015228065.2 Penaeus monodon
TGTTAAAAGTGTTTTTCCTGTATGTTCAGAGGATTGTAAGGCATATGTGAGCTCACAATCTTGGAAAGTATTAAAGTTGACCAGTATAATATTTCTGAGATATGTAATATTTAAGTGTTTAAGCCTGTGTATAAGATTTTATCACCATTTTTTCCTTATTTCTTAGTTTTGTAAATCATGTGAATGCCTAATGCTGTCTCCACCAGGAGCAGATGTATCATATTGCTTCATATTTCATGTATTCCATTCCAATTCCAAGAAGAAATTTACCTCATCTGAGTGTTAAGATTCATTATTATAACAACCGTCTTTTTTGGTAATGAGCAGCAGCTATGTCAGGCCACTAAACAGCAACAGACATTTGTAACAATGATTTGCATCTGCATCTTGTTCCCATTATATGTGTTGTATAGCACTGAAATTCCTTTTCAGACTTTGAAGACCAGAGAAGATGAGTTGTAAAAAAGGAAGTACAAGAAGAACTCGGCCTCAGAAATACCAGAATTCAACTTCTTACCGAAATAATCTTCATGACAACAGCAAAAAGACAAAGAAGATAAATTCCACAGAAGTTGCAGAGGTA
>NC_051412.1:10125229-10125557 GCF_015228065.2 Penaeus monodon
AAACGTTGGGGATAATGTGGATAGGATGGTAAATAATTGTTCTTTATAGTGAGAAGAATCTCTATAAAATACAGACTGGCACTTTCATTTCAGGTCCAAAACACATATAATACACAAATATATCTGAACTATTATGGTTATTTTCTCTTCATAATAAGGTGCACAACTATATATGAATTCGCGGGCATGGTCATCAAACACACCCGCTGCTTACTGTCGCCCCAGGAGCGGGTGCTGGATCCTCTGCTCTGCGTTTACCAGGTCACTGCTGTGGCGGGAGCGTCAGCAGGATTCTAGCACTACTCAAGCAGACACATCAGCAGGGACT
>NC_051412.1:10127687-10127836 GCF_015228065.2 Penaeus monodon
GTACCTATTAACAATAAATAAAATTAATATAATAACAGAATAAAATAAAAATACCAAAATGAACAAAAAAAATCATTCTATAATGTATTTACAAACATCTGCAGTAGAAGTCTACATGATGACTTACCTTCTGCCACCGTAACTAAGAC
>NC_051412.1:10129425-10129545 GCF_015228065.2 Penaeus monodon
GTTGTGCACCTTATTGTGAAGAGAAAATTACCATAATAGTTCAGATATATTTGTGTATTATATGTGTTTTGGACCTGAAATGAAAGTGCCAGTCTGTATTTTATAGAGATTCTTCTCACT
>NC_051412.1:10138309-10138592 GCF_015228065.2 Penaeus monodon
CAGCTGTTGATTCAAAAAAGGAATTGAGGCGAGACGTTTAATGTTTTTACGAAAAGCCTTTCCCTTTCCATCAGATATGTTGGTTATAATGTTCGTTGCATCACACATATTCATTAGTCAGAGTTCACAGTTTTCCCCTCACTTTTTCTTTCTTTTTTTTTGCTGAAACAATAAAATGGGGTCAACAAGGTCTATGATCAGATGTGTGGACGCCGCGCGTAGTAATCGTCAGTAGCCGTTTTACTAGTAAATGTGTATGTTTTTTCCCAAAGAGTACCTAAGC
>NC_051412.1:10138794-10139607 GCF_015228065.2 Penaeus monodon
GTTGAAAACCGGTCCTCAGTACATTTGGATACAGATAAAATGTCAGTGGCCAGTATACCCCCTTAAAAATATTCTCTTCATCTGGTAACACGTGATACGGGGGACTGTGTAGATGATAATTAATATTCATTAAATATATCTTACTACCTCCCAGCACACATTTAAAGGGACCATCACTGTAAAAAAAAATGCAATTCTTATTTTCAAAATGGCCTATTCAAAATAATAATTTTAGATTATTTATGATATCCTAACATTGACACTGATGTTTAGAGTGTGCAAAACAGATTTACACATTGAACATGGGGCCATCTACCACTCCTCCCTTTCTTAATCAAAATGATTACCTCAAAATCTCAGTTTAGTATAATTATCATAAGTAAGATTAAAAAGAACAAATACTGATTATAATTATATCTCATACTCTAACAGTACACTTTGTTCTCGCAAATATTGCATCATCTTTTGAGCTATGTACGACTGTCCTGATGTTGGTGATTATTACATGTTATATTTTTCTTTTTACACACAAAATCTATACGGAATCATGCTGGAGAGTTTACAGTGCCGATTTCCAATATAGTCAACCCCTTAATAAAGCTTCATGTTAATTAGCATGTAAGAAGTGGCACAGCAGAGTGGTTCTTGGCATTCTCTCCTGTTCGTGGTGCAGAGAACACCTACAGAGCAAGTGGGTATGCTGTTGACCCTTTATCTGTACCTTACTCTATACATATATGGGTTCCAGGGTCGATCTTGGTGCCCTTTTGCCATCCAAGTAGCCATCCAGCATCGTATTCTGATTTCTTGTCT
>NC_051412.1:10139668-10139781 GCF_015228065.2 Penaeus monodon
GTAAGATATTAGCAAGAATTTTGCAAATTAGAAAAAGTAAAGAATAGTATATAAGAAGAAAGTCGAAAGAAATGTAATTTTTCCCCCATTTTAACCATGAACTTTACAATTCA
>NC_051412.1:10140327-10140874 GCF_015228065.2 Penaeus monodon
GTTTAATGTGTATGTCATTGGAAGTTTACAAAAATCCGGGCACAGTCTTGTCTACTCTCCCTGAAAAGAATGTCTACAGGTTATATATGCCGTTGTTGGCCCTGGGGCACATGTACAGTCTGCAGGGCAAAAGGAAATATAGACTATATGCATGGAGAATTATTCATACACAGTTTTAAAAATATGTATAGTACACACATACACACATTACATGTGTTCTTTAATAGCTCGAGGGGTATCTGTCCGTGCAGGTGAATTATATACTTTTACTGTTACAGTTCTGGGGGACGTGTATGGGTGTGTGCAAACACATGTCATCTTACTCAATAGACATGAATAACAGTTATACCTAGTGGCCTTGACATTACCAAAATCACAGTCCAAAAAAGTTATGGCTTTTAAAAGTGCACACGCACGGGCCCCGCGTACTCTTCTGTAAATATATTATAAAAAATTGATATACACGCTGAGGGGGCATAAATATATTTACAATGTACACACACATATAGCGAGAGAGAAAGAAATACAAAAAAAATATCTGTGTGGG
>NC_051412.1:10141041-10141322 GCF_015228065.2 Penaeus monodon
TTGGTAAGTATACCCAGTCTAAAAAAGGAATTATGTGATTATAGAAGAAATGCAATAATGTTTATTATTCCTGGAATTTGCAAAATAGTCTAGTCTTAATTCATCTCTCTCTTTTAACGGGAAGCGGGGCGAAATGAGACACATATTACAGTCAAAAATTACACAACGTATTTCAGTTTTCGGTTAACTTTCGTTTATCAATTTCATGTACATTTACAATGTATTTTTCCTGGTTTCAAAAACAGATGTTCATGAAACAGTCTAGAGCAGTGGTTCCCCAA
>NC_051412.1:10141366-10141584 GCF_015228065.2 Penaeus monodon
GTATCGGGGGGGGGGGGGTATGCTTTATATTGAATACAAGATTAAACACAAATATGTATTTAACAAATGAAACGTAATCTAGTAAACCCAAAGTATTTTGGCAAAAAATCAAGCAATAGATAAAAAAAATAGATACTGCTAACGCCATCCCTTTCGCCTCACCTCCTTCCCTAGAACTGTCCCCCTACCCCCCCCCCCCTATCCACCACGAGGCACAC
>NC_051412.1:10141765-10141893 GCF_015228065.2 Penaeus monodon
AGGGTGATAGACACAGAACGGGGCCATGGAGATGTTTACATAAATTGGTCAGGAGCCACAGAGTGAAAAGGGTTGAAAACCAATAGTCTAAAGACATGAAGGAGAAGAGCAAATCAAGGAGACTTGTC
>NC_051412.1:10141912-10142018 GCF_015228065.2 Penaeus monodon
GAGAATTAAATGATTGGATTCATGTTGAACAATCAATATGCCTGACGCAAATATAAATTACAAAGCAGCTAAAATGACGCACATTATCGCTGGACCACGTTATTTT
>NC_051412.1:10143087-10143537 GCF_015228065.2 Penaeus monodon
AATGTGTATGTCAGTTGGAAGTTTACCACATCCGGGCACAGTCTGTCACTCCCCCTGAAAAGAATGTCTACAGGGTTATATATGCCGTTGTTGTCCCTGGGTCACATGTACAGTCGTGCAGGGCAACGGACTATAGGACTATATGCATGGAGAATTATTCATACACAGTTACATATATGTATAGTTACACACATACACAAATACATGTGTTCTTAATAGTCGAGGGGTATCTGGGCCGTGCAGGTGAATTATATACTTACTGTTACAGTTCTGCGACGTGTATGGGCGTGTGCAAACACATGTCAATCTTAAATCAATATGACATGATATAACTAGGGTTTTAACTAGTGGCCTTGACATTACCGAATCACAGTCCAAAAAGTTTATGGCTTCAAAAATGCACACGCACGGGCCCCGCGTACTCTTCTGTAAAAAATATTATAAACATTG
>NC_051412.1:10143835-10144434 GCF_015228065.2 Penaeus monodon
GCTAAAAAATGGATTATTGATATAGAAGAAATGCAATACATGTTTTATTATTCCTGGAATTAGCAAAATAGTCTAGTCTTAATTCATCTCTCTCTTTTTAAACGGGAAGCGGGGCGAAATGAGACAATATTACAGTCAAAAGTTACACAACGAAATTTCAGTTGCGTTAACTTTCTTTTATCAATTTCATGTACATTTACAATGTATTTTTCCTGGTTTCAACACAGATTTTCATGAACAGTCTAGAGCAGTGGTTCCCTAACTTTTCCGGGATGGCCCCCCTTTTGGGCTAAAAGGTGGATTCCTGCGGTATCGGGGGGGGGGGGGGGTATGCTTCATTTTGAATACAAGATTAAACACAAATAGTATTTAACAAATGAAACGTAATCTAGTAAAACCAATGTATTTAGGCAAAAAATCAAGCAATAGATAAAAAAAATAGATACTGCTAATGCCATCCCTTTCGCCTCACCTCTTCCCCTAGAACTGTCCACCTACCCCCCCCCCCCCTATCCCACACGAGGCACACGGGGGTACTTTCTGGCGGCTTTGGAGCAATATAAAAATTTATGACTTTCGAATCAAATTGAATTTTGTCT
>NC_051412.1:10144545-10144790 GCF_015228065.2 Penaeus monodon
CAAGATGATAGACACAGAAGGGGGCCCATGGAGATGTTTACATATTGGTCAGGAGCCACAGAGTGAAAGGGTTGAAAACCAATAGTCTAAAGACACAAAAAAGAGAAGAGCATAATCGTCAAAAGACGTAAAAAAAAAGGAAAATTTAAATGTTTGGATTAGTATGAACAATCAATATCCTGACGCAAATATAAATAAAATTTATAAAGCAGCAAAAAATGAGCACATTCCCTTTGGACCACCGA
>NC_051412.1:10145092-10145173 GCF_015228065.2 Penaeus monodon
AAAATTGTAGTGGTATGTGTTTTGGGGCCCCCGGAACCCTACACATATAAAACACACACCCAAAAAAAAAAATATAATAAA
>NC_051412.1:10145709-10145833 GCF_015228065.2 Penaeus monodon
GCAATATTAATAGATACACAGAATAAAAACCCGGAACAATACTAAACAAAAATATATATATAGGAGAGGAAAATATACACATTACATACATAATTTTAAACATATGTACATGCATATAGATAGA
>NC_051412.1:10146042-10146168 GCF_015228065.2 Penaeus monodon
GAAGTAATGTTTAATATAGTATATAAAGATGTATGTTATATGAATTATCTAAATAAAATGCCAAATAAGAAAGAAACAAAAACATGAACATGCAACACACACACACACCGGTGTATGTGGCATTAA
>NC_051412.1:10146277-10146375 GCF_015228065.2 Penaeus monodon
GCAACATTTTTTTTTTTATCATTCACAACACACTTATATAAATTTTGTAGTATATAATAAAAAATTATGTTATTATATAATTAATTATTAATAAAATT
>NC_051412.1:10146609-10146741 GCF_015228065.2 Penaeus monodon
TGGAAAACTATCTATCTGTCTAAATATTTAAAATTATAGTTTAGGATAGAACCAGAAGCAAGCCCAGACCGGGGTCTAAAACCGCCGACGTCCTGCTCGAGCTCGGTACCCAAGAAGCCCAAAAAAAAGTAG
>NC_051412.1:10148534-10148821 GCF_015228065.2 Penaeus monodon
TTTTTGTATACACACAGACACATATGTATGATTTTAAAAACCTTGATCCGTTTCTTTTTACATACCTAGGGTATTTGTGTTCGGATCCCATGGCGCTTCGTGACCCTCGTTGGCTGTGCCACCACAACTGGACGTGCTTGGCAGGTGCCAAAAAGGTTTCTAGTAATTCCTTCAGTCTCACTACACTCACCATCTACAACTCATTATTTCAAAGGCAGAATAACAACACACATGGCGTAAGATGAGGTGACAGACCAAAAATAGACTGATAAATCGCCCGCTTCAGA
>NC_051412.1:10148854-10149479 GCF_015228065.2 Penaeus monodon
AGCGGGGTTTAACGGAAACCAACTTGGAGTGTGAATAACGCACAGCGCGCTCCATAGGCACAACCTAAACGCAAGACGGATCTTAGCGAACTAAAAAACACAGCCGCGTGACACTTACCTGCGCAACAGCACCGATTTTGACGGAAAGATTATTTTTGCGTTCTCGAAATCCGATCGTTTTTCTTTCAATTTCCTTTGACTGATGCTTATAATTAGTTATTATGTTCCATGTTACAATAGCTGTGTTTACATTCTGTGTACATGGAGAAGCTTAGTTTACGCAAAAAGACAATTAAAAAATACAAGAAAAAAGTTTCACGTGCATCTGTGAAAATGACAGGCAATGAACGTACTCTAAGCCTTAAATACGTGTTGATAAATAAAACTTGGTAGAAGTGCAAAACCCAATAGAGCGATGTTTTTGATGTAAAGGTTAATTCACTCACGTCATCAGTAATTGAAATTAAATGAATTTTTCAAATCTACTTATAACTGTGGGTAGTTAAATGTTGCAGCGGAATAATATTGCTATTCCCGTACTAGTGATAATGTAGGTAAATTGATGATTCTCAAAGTATAAAAGAACAATAATGATAGACGTATAAAAGTGTCTATGATACAAGAA
>NC_051412.1:10151183-10151433 GCF_015228065.2 Penaeus monodon
GATGATGATTTGGATGACTGTCATGATAGCTAAACATCACGGATAACTGTAACAATACCTGTAACAACGATAAAATTTAACTACAATAAGTCTAAAAAAATCTAATGATACGCAGCAGTAATTACCATTGTAATTGCAGTCACTGCCGTTCTTATACTACTGAAAGAAATGATAGATAAAAACTCAAAATGGATTTTACTAACATTAATCCCGGTACTGAATAGGGAAGCACAAATAATGCATCGGCTTG
>NC_051412.1:10151465-10151741 GCF_015228065.2 Penaeus monodon
CACATCAGTGATTAAAACCATTTACCTGAATTTACGTTATGTCTTGTTTATATAGCAGATGGCTTTAGATAGAGCCTTAATGGATTGCTAGTCGCAAAAACCACCTAGAAAGTCCAACGTTCCCTGAATTCAACAACACAAATAGACATATTACGCTTTGGATTGTGGGTACAGTAATTAATGAGTCTTTTATTCGCGTTATTTTATATTAATATTTCCATTATGACTTTATGTCTTTACGCTTTGAATTTTTGGGTACATGTAATTAATGAGTTT
>NC_051412.1:10151792-10152732 GCF_015228065.2 Penaeus monodon
ACTTTTTTATAATATTTCCGATTCCATTCTATCGTTAATCATTTACTAGCATTGATTTTGTTATAGGTTCTGCTTAAGCCGCGTCACACTATTTCCCAGTTGTAGAGGGGCCCTGAGATAAAGGTGATTTTGCCCGTACTAGCTGTATGTTGTGGCTTTATCTCTCCCATAACTAGGGACGGGGGAAAATTACCACTGTGTCGATCTTTGCCCTTCGAAAGTCGTTTGGCTCACACTAATCCAAAACAAAAACTATGAAATTACAAATATGAATTACCTCATTAATTTGTTAAAATGGTATTTTGATGAATGATTATACGTGCCTTCTCTGATTTAATTTACATGGAAGCATGAACAGTTATCACAGTTTTATTTCAAAATTTAACATTTTGTAGGAAAATATTTTACCAAAAATCGTAATTTGCAACCAGTTAAAAAACGCTCCTACAAAAGCCTTCTCCGTGAGGAATTTCCAGGGATATGTGAAAAAATTGTCTAACTCCAGTATGTAATTGTTGAAGGCAGAAAAATATATAAAAATATTTAAAAGAACACTTCAAGAAAATGTCATGGTGAATTAAAGGAGAAGGATATTTCTTATTTGAAAGAGAGGAACTTTGGTTAGGGGCAACCAGAACTGATTCACGTGGTCATTATACACACATAATGGAAACAGTTTATCGAAACCTCTCATGCAATCTCTACACATTGCCAGAAATTTTTTACAGACGGGCATCTTCAATGACCAGTCCAGTGATAGTTCCAAATATGAGAAATAAGCTTCACACGTTCACACTGTAGAGTCACCGTCATGCATTACTTATTTTAAAAAAAAAGTTCCTAATGAACTTGCAGATGTAATAAATAGCTAACCATTCAGGCGAAACAGTGTGAAAATCGGGGAAAATTCAAACTTTGTGTCAAGAAAGAAACCCGGTAG
>NC_051412.1:10153150-10153812 GCF_015228065.2 Penaeus monodon
TCCCTGGCATAAAGGAAACTACTACCAAGTCACAATGACGAGATGCGAAATGTCAATGCAGCAGAGTAACGCATGTTCTGTCTGTGAGGAACTGGATGAAGATCAGCTTGTTAGTGGGCATTTTTTTCTGCCATTTTTATTTTTCATCTGTAAATTCGCTTTTTTGAGGTCCTGGAATGTTATCTAGCTAGTTCGTGTGAAGAGCAAGAGAATGAAAAGTGTAGTGAGATACCCACCTGGTGCTTTCTTTTATTTTATTATCGTAACGAAAGTAATTAAGGCGAATCTTAAGGTTATTTTGCACAGAACAAAGAAAGACGATTGCGATATGCACTGCAATATAGATAAGAGCCTGCTGGTTAATGGAAAAATATTATTTTATGAGAGGTAAAACCTCATCAGAAGGGTAATGAAGAGTAAAATGTGTGGTGACTGACAAACACAAGGTGATTAGCTGTTTATACATTTGATACTTAAAAAAATAATTTTGAAGGGTGATATAATAAAATATAAGGTATAATTATGTGTGCAACAATTATATTAGGACTTTCTGATTTTATAAGTACAAAGAAGAAAATATGGTGGCGATGGCAAGGAATGGCCACATTATTACTGGTCTGTCTGGGTGGATACACGGCAGTGGAGTGGGGGAGTTGACTGAC
>NC_051412.1:10154217-10154300 GCF_015228065.2 Penaeus monodon
AATATACTAAAAGTATTAGACATAACCTTTAAATCTTCCTCCCTATTTTCCTTGAATTTTAAAACAGCTTTATCATTTACCAT
>NC_051412.1:10154435-10154896 GCF_015228065.2 Penaeus monodon
CCCGAGTGTCCATTGCCTGCAGTTAATATTTAAGCACAGTACATAGTCTGGATTGATGGTCCATTTTCCAAGTATGATGCGATTCTTCTCCATCAGTTGTGGTCTTCTGTAAGGGTTCTCAGTGTGTTGTTCTGGCCAGTCTTCATTTGAATATCCATCTTTCTCTGACTTTTTTCAAGTTGTACAAAGTGTGTAGAGTCTTGTATTACTGCCTTGATTTTTGTATTTATCATGAAGCTTTAATATTGTAAGTTCTGTGTCTTTTTCATTTCTGCTTGTTTGGGGAACAGGTATTTATCGTAGGGGGATGGCGGCGAAGGTGGGGTATCAGTGGCGGGGCTGCCCAATACCTGTTTGCCGAACCCGGGGGGAAAGGGAAAGGGGGTTGGTGGTGGGTTTTGTTGTCGTAGTTTTTGTTTGTAATGTTGTGATTTTTTTTTAGTTTCAGTGTTATTGGTTTC
>NC_051412.1:10156545-10157006 GCF_015228065.2 Penaeus monodon
TGTGTGTAGTGTGTGTGGTGTGTAGTGTGTGTGGTGTGTGTGGCGTGTGTAGTGTGTAGTGTGTGTGGTGTGTGTGGCGTGTCTAGTGTGTGTGGTGTGTGTGGTGTGTGTAGTGATGTGTGGTGTGTGTGTGATGTGTGTGTAGTATGTGTGGTGTGTGTAGTGTGTGTGGTGTGTGTGTAGTGTGTGTGGTGTGTGTCGTGTGTGTGGTATGTGTGGTGTGTGTACTGTGTGTGGTGTGTGTAGGTGTGTAGTGTGTGTGGTATGTGTGGTGTGTGGTATGTGTGTGTGTGGTGTGGTGTGTGTGGTGTGTGTGGTGTGAGTAGTGTGTGTGGTTTGTAGGGTGTGGGTAGTGTGTGTGGTGTGTGTGGTGTGGTTAGTGTGTGTGGGGCTGTGGTGTGTAGTGTGTGTGGTATGTGTGGTGTGTGTAGTGTGTATGGTGTGTGGTGTGGGGTGTGTGG
>NC_051412.1:10159481-10159618 GCF_015228065.2 Penaeus monodon
GCCATGTGTTTAGTAGTTGTGGGTGTGTAGAATGTTCATTTTGTGTTGATTGTAGCATTTGTTTGGTGTGTGTGCATGCTTTTTTTTGTTTATCATCATTTTTTGTTTTTGGCATTTATTTTTTACTTTTTTCATTT
>NC_051412.1:10159882-10160052 GCF_015228065.2 Penaeus monodon
AGCACTCACGTGGTGTGTGTAGCATGTGGTGGTGTGTATAGCGTCATTGGGGTGTGTAGCCTGTTGTGGTTGGTGGTAGTTTGTGTGTTAGTAGTGTGTGGTGTGTTATGCGGCGTGTGTGTGTGTTGGGGAGGGGAGGGGGGGTGCGTAGTGTCTGCATGTATAGAGCA
>NC_051412.1:10163608-10163735 GCF_015228065.2 Penaeus monodon
GCCGGGTGTGTGGGCGTGGGGTGTTGTTGTGGGGGGTGTGTCGGGTGGTGTGTATTGGGTAAGTGTGTATGGGGTAAGTGTGTATGGGGTTCGTGTCGGTGTGTGTGTAGGGGTGTGTCGTGTACAG
>NC_051412.1:10163851-10164098 GCF_015228065.2 Penaeus monodon
TTTGGTGTGTATGGGGTGTGTGTGGGGGGTGTGTGGGTGGGGAGTCATGTGTGTATGTGGGGGGGGGGGAGTATGTGTGTGGGATGTGGTGTGGGTTGCGTGTGTCGTGGGGGTGTGTGTCGTGTGGGCTGTGTGTGTGTGGGAGGGGGTGTGGGGGGGGTGCGTGAAGGGTGGGGGGGGGTGGTGCGTGGAGGGTGTGCGGGGGGTATGGTATGTGGGGTTGTGGTGTATGGGTGTAGGGGGGGGG
>NC_051412.1:10165168-10165731 GCF_015228065.2 Penaeus monodon
TCAGTGAAGTTACCTCGCAACTTCTGTGGAATTTATCTTCTTGTCTTTTGCTGTTCATGAAGATTTTCGTAAGAAGTTGAATTTCTTGTATTTCTGAGGCGTAGAGTTCTTCTTGGTACTTCCTTTTACAAACTCATCTGCTCTGGTCTTCAAAGTCTGAAAAGGAATGTCAGTGTATTTACAACACATTATGGGAACAGATGCAGATGCAAATATGTTACAAATGTCTGTTGCTGTTTAGTGGCCTGACATAGCTGGCTCCTACCAAAAAAGAAGGTGTTATAATAATGAATCTTAACACTCAGATGAGGTAAATTCTTCTTTGGAATTCGGAAGGAATACATGAATATGAAGCAATATTATACATCTGCTCATGGATGGAGACAGCATAAGGCCTTTCACATGATTTACAAAAACTAAGAAATAAGGAAAAAATGGGGGTTGGGGGGGTAAATCTTATACACAGGCTTTAAACACTTAAATATTAATATCTCAGAAATATTATGAACGATGGTCAACTTTAATACTTCAAGATTGTGACCACATAGCCTTACAATCCTCTG
>NC_051412.1:10167181-10167874 GCF_015228065.2 Penaeus monodon
ACTAAGGAGTGAAAAACACAAAGAGACACTCAAACTAAATAAAGTATTTCATGGATGAAATACAACGAAGATAATCAGTGCTATAGCAAACATAAATAATCAGCATTAAACTCTAAAAAATAAATGAAGTTATACCTATTATCAAAGAATAATGAAAACATCTAACATGATTAAACCACATCCTATGTAAAGTAGGTCAGTAGAATAAAAAAAAAAAAAGATTTAGAATACTGGCAAATAACGAGAAACCACACTGATAGGATTATGTGGAAACCTGTTTAAAGGAAAAAGACAACTTAATTTCGAAAAATTACAGATAATAAGAAAAAGACAGAGGAGAACAATTAGGAGGAGGTCTAGCCTTTTGCAAAAGAAGAAGAAACTTACAATATAAGATTATAAATCTAACCAGACCAAGCATAAAAAAAATTGAAGTTCTAGAATAAAGATCAACTACAGAAAGAATGGCCAAATATTTGACTCTATATACAACCATGTAATACTATAAGGAAAGAAGAATAGAAATTATATTAGAACAAATTGAGGAACAAAAAGGATAAATGCGAAGATTTTCAAATATACATCTACATTATGGAATCTAAATTTAAAGCCAAGACTATCAAAAATATCACAGGAAAAAATATATTTGAGATTCATCAGTCACAATAATCTTATCTTAATAACCTTGCCGTA
>NC_051412.1:10168365-10169038 GCF_015228065.2 Penaeus monodon
TAAAACACCCCAAGGTTTCAAAGCACAGAATAGACCGAACAGGAAAAACAAGCACTAATGACCTTAATAATAACGTCACCAACACTAAGCCTTTTGAGGTAGAGACAGGATGTCTTATACCGTTATATAAAAGATTAACCTTCCCCCAAAAAAACACATCCTAAAGAAAAGAAATGGAAATTTATAGGAAGACGGATAGAGGAAATACAAGACGGAGATAGAAGGTGAGACACTGAAACATAAAAAACCAACTTATTGACAGACAGTTCAAAAAAAAAAAAAATATTTCCATTTTGAACATGATTATGAAGACAAAAAGCCAAATTAAAACATGGTGTAATTCAATTTGCAAACGGAAGCGAATAACACAGAGAAAATGTAAAGCATATTAATAAATGGAGAAAAAAAACAGCTAGAAACCATTTTAAATATAGAAAACATCTAGCGTAGATAGACAGCCAAAAGTAGAGAACAAAAGAAAAATCTCTGGGGAAAATTCTGTAATGCACTAGATTTTTAAAACACCATCAAGGAAAGTATGGAGATTATAAAAAGCTTTACTGGTAAAAAATCAACATTTGAATACCCAATCATACATAACATCTTACCAGTATCGGAAATAACATCAAAGCTAGAATTATTTAAAGAAGACTTTAAAAGAACTATTAAAAAG
>NC_051412.1:10169055-10169462 GCF_015228065.2 Penaeus monodon
AATTACTAACAATAAATAAAAGGAAGGTATTTACTAGAACTCCACAGATACTGAAAAACTTAGTTAAACAAGAAAAACAACAGAAGAAGTATAAATTGCCATAACAATGGCAAAAAACAAAAAAGCACATGGTCCAATGAAAAACGTTATGAATTCTCCAAACAAGCCTAATAAATTAACTCAAAACATACAAAGAATCACAACTATTAAAGGTCCAAAGGACAGATATCTGGAAGAAAACAAAAAATTGCTTAGTCAACCAAATAATAAAGCTAAATAAAACCCTACAGATGCAGGATCCTACCAATTTATAAGTAGAACATCTGCTTAGGAAAAAAATCTTTGATAATATAATTAAATAGAGGAAATGGTGTGCGTTAGTAAAGTATAAAAAATAAACATAGATC
>NC_051412.1:10169581-10169830 GCF_015228065.2 Penaeus monodon
TGATCAGCTAACCAAGAAGCATACTATTCAAAGCACAAAAGGATAACAGACTTCACATTAAACTTCATAAGTAATTTTGAAAGACACGACTTTAAGAACACAATAGGAGAATCCAAAACAGAAAAAGAAAAGAAACAAGGAGAGAGCCTCAAGGATCTCCTTTAACCCAACCGCTTCAACATACTATGCGGACTTAGAGGTAACAGAGGAGTCCACAAAAATTATCTATGCAGATGATGTCCACAACTC
>NC_051412.1:10170091-10171062 GCF_015228065.2 Penaeus monodon
TTTAACAAATAAAAGTTTAAACAGAATAAATATAATGAAGAAATTAGTCAACGACAAGTTGGGTGTGGCGGCAAAAAGGAGAAATAATGCATAACATTCTATAACATCTATATAGACCCCAAAAAGAATACAGTTTCGCAATCTTGTGGGCAAAGTAATAGATGTGAAATAAGGGAAAATACAAATGTTACAAAATGATGCAATGTGTTTTAAACATCACCAATAATTATGTCAAAGCAATTGACAACTAGCATCAATAAAAAAACAAAAAAATGAAACAGAATTGCATACACTATGCAAGGACACCTGAATAAAATCAAAGACATGCCAATTACTAAAGAAAAATATTGGAATATAATACCAATTAAAGATAGAAATCTTTTTATAATCGAGTGATGGAAGCATATTAAAGAAATTAAAGTAAAACGAGAATATAATATTACACAACAAACATCCAGCCCATACCACCTTGGCATGAAATAACAAAATATACAGGAACAAATTTTATGGCCGAACTTTACAAAATATTCCAGACCAATTAATACAAAATAATTTTCATATGATGCAAAAGTCAAATATAAAACATTATAAAAAAATATTCAAGATGGATCTAAAATTCAAACTCCAGATTCCACATCAACAGCAGTCTATATAAGAGATTCAGTCTCGTCACATTCGAAAAACAGAAATGTTGAAGCATAAGCAAGGACTTACATACAAATAATAAAAAACAGAAGCAGTGATTCACAAACTCCAAACTCAGCCCTAAATATCCTTTCAAAATCCACAAACCAAAAACAAATAAGGACCTGATATTACGGAATTACAAACCCTACTAAAACGCACTACACTCAGAATACAGTGGATACCAGCAAATAAAGAGAATAAAAGGGAACAAAATGTGGACTCAGTAGCCAAAAAGCCCACAACACAATGAACCCATAAAGATACCCCCATGACACCAGAAACTC
>NC_051412.1:10171343-10171759 GCF_015228065.2 Penaeus monodon
AACTCAATAATCAATCAATCCAAATCTAAATGTTTCTAATTACAGGCTCAGATCAACATTAAACTAAAATATACTACATTTTAAGACCACATGAAGATAATTCTATGGAGAACAAAATAAATGATTATATATAAGCTACAGAGAGGAAGATTACAAGAAAAAGGATCCCAGGGGATATCGACAATATTAGAGTTTAATAAAACCATATAAAAAGAAGAAAGTAAGAAAAAACGAACTAATACAGTAATATAACAGACACAATTCACACTACAAATACCCCCTCCCACCCCCCCCCAAAAGATTTGGGCAATGGATCCTTAAAAAATATGAAGGGAAATGAAATTGCCAATATAGCTGCCACAGAAAGCCCACAAAATAAAGTATTCCCAAGCCCATACCACAAGACCTAAAATTGA
>NC_051412.1:10172042-10172438 GCF_015228065.2 Penaeus monodon
AACCGGAACAAAACTAAAACATGCTTTAAAGACGAGTGAACATATGATATTGATATAAATCTCATTACAGGGTGGGTGCAGACCAACCAACAAATAAAGTACTACATTTGAGACATACAAAAGATTTCCTACAAACAACTAAATTCACCAGTGAATTGAAACAAACCCACCCATTATGAAGATGAAATCAACCACATTTTCATGAGTGTGTCCTCCACATAAAAAACACAGACTACTCAAATGCTTCTCAACCCCACGGATAGGATGGGTAGGGATGCTAAAAAGAACATTTTAAATTATTGGTAGACTTTTAGTTTATCAACAGCCTATACAATAGACTTATTGGTAAATACAGTATATCTAATACAGTGAAAATGTGAGGCTTGGGGACAAAGA
>NC_051412.1:10172907-10173863 GCF_015228065.2 Penaeus monodon
GGGGGGGGTGTAATACTTTGGTATACTTTACAGGAATATAAATGTCATAGTGAAAATACTACACTCACTCTTATATGTAAATAATCTGCATTAGATCTTACAAACAATCAGGTGGGGTCTGGAAGCAAAAGCCCTGATGTTGCAGTGTGAATAAATATTTAAAAATCACCAAATAAAATTATTTCATGGTTTGATGGCTGTGCAAAAGTAAGAAATTTCAGTTTCAGCCAAACCGCAACTAGAATGTTTCGTAGGTCAACAAACAAACTCGGGAATTATTCAGAATCCATTCAACATACCGATCGCGACGACTTTGGTGTCGATGATACTCTACTCTACCCTCCAAAACGTAATGAAATATGGTCGCAGAAATCCCTATATGTAGCGAAAATCTTGGCCCCGATGCAGGGAGGGCATGAAGGATATTGATAAATAGCGGGGTGGGTAAAATATGATAATATACACAGAATCAGTCACCATATTGTCTAATTGTCTAAGATTATGAAACAGAGGAGACGAGGATATGATAGGAAAATTGAGTCAAAAATAGATAAAGATGTGAATAAATGCCCATACACGATAAGTTATCGCTTCATTACCGAGATCTTAGATTTCCTGGACGATTCTCACGTGCGCGCCACAAAACCATCGCTGTTAACTCCGGGTGGTCTCGCACGCACAGGAACCATGGTCCTGGTGCCTTCGACCTACAATGCCTGTCCGGACAAGAAATATTTGTTTAAAGGACACACGACGAACTTATAGAGAGGTAGTTAAGGCCTCGATTTCTCGGTGGTGATTCATATACACATGCAATCTTTACCCTTTGGAACTACTTTGCGATTTGGAAGTGTGACCACAATCCAGAGCAAAGTCACCTGGCCTACATTCTATTATTAGGTAATTGGGAACTAGCTTTCCGGTGATTAGTAGTATAACAAAATGATGATGATATT
>NC_051412.1:10173922-10174016 GCF_015228065.2 Penaeus monodon
TTCCACAATATATAATAAGAGGAAAACTGTGAAATGATAAAAGAAAAAGAGCCATAAAAAAAACTCTTCATTCTCTCTCTTCTTCTACTTTCTC
>NC_051412.1:10176350-10176619 GCF_015228065.2 Penaeus monodon
TTAAACTTTATGTCATGAACTTGTTCGCCGGTCGACGTTCCCAAACCCCCCCTCTCTTCCTTCCGCGGGTGTGCGGTCGCAGAGCTGGTGGGGGGTCGTGCGCGGTGGGGGTGGCCACCAAAGCACTATCAGAGCACGCACAAGCAGCGAAGAGCCTCTTAGGGTTCAATGATTTAGTCAAAAACTTTTTTTTCCAGATACAAACTCTGAAACAGATTTGATAAAGTAGTTTACCTCATTTTTTGCTCAGCAATCCCCCGCATTTGGCC
>NC_051412.1:10176657-10176731 GCF_015228065.2 Penaeus monodon
TCAAATTTGGTTTGAGAGTAGCAGAATCTGCACGCATTTTTGCACGACACAACGGATCACCCAACAACACACAA
>NC_051412.1:10177399-10177637 GCF_015228065.2 Penaeus monodon
AATAAACATTTGTTTGCCTTTTTATTTAAGCCTATACCAGACGTTGTTTTCAAAGGTATGAGTCGTAACTGGTGCGTCCTCGTGAGCGTGGGATTAAGTTGGTTACCTTTGACGCCCCCCGGCCGCAGCTGGGTCAGAGAAGCGCTACCAGCGCTCCATGCGCGACCCCGCACTCCAAGTTCCCGTTTCAGGAGATCTGGATACAGAAACCGCAACTGGAGGGAGAGGTATTACATAA
>NC_051412.1:10179605-10179796 GCF_015228065.2 Penaeus monodon
CTTGGATTCCCTCTGTCCCACCTCAACAGGTTGGTCCGATGGCATGATCTAAACTAACGTTTTATTATCACTCGTTTTTCCGTCGCCCACAGGAAAGTGCTGAGAGCGTATCAGGATAGCTGGGATCACAGATGTCGTCTGCTTTTTTGTTGCATTGGGAAAATCTGACGATGCAAGAGTAAGTCCAGTAT
>NC_051412.1:10181596-10181756 GCF_015228065.2 Penaeus monodon
ACCTTCTCAGTGATTGATGCTCCCACCTAGTTCCTGCAAGCTGAAGTGCAATTCCGCCTGAAGTAGTAACTAACCCCACTACCCAAGCCGACCAAATCCTTGTGGCCCTTCCAGATGAACTTTTTCCCCACATT
The DNA here is from genome assembly GCF_015228065.2 of Penaeus monodon. NCBI lineage: Eukaryota > Metazoa > Arthropoda > Malacostraca > Decapoda > Penaeidae > Penaeus > Penaeus monodon. The sequence goes on from NC_051412.1 coordinate 10,181,731, forward strand.
TCAGAGAGATTGATATCCAAGGGCGA
>NC_051412.1:10182116-10182402 GCF_015228065.2 Penaeus monodon
CGTGTAAGGCGGCCGCCGCCTATCGCAGCGGCCCCTGGCTGCACCAATACCTTTGTCCTGCAAGATCCCATAACGGGTGTCTGTCTCTAGTGGACACTGACACTGCCCACTCGCTCTGCCAGCCTCTCGGTGAGGAAGCCCCACCAACAACAGTCTGTCATCAGCCTCACCACAGCCAATGGCACACCCAGCTCCACATACAGCTGCAACCATCTCAACATCCGCATCGGCAGCCATAGGTATGGATTGAGCTTCATGTTGGCCGACGCTGCATCAGGTGATTGAT
>NC_051412.1:10184489-10185002 GCF_015228065.2 Penaeus monodon
GCCATCGCTCTCTGCTGGCATGAACGTTCTTTGTTTCTTCCCTAAGAATTCCTTCAGCGACATCGCGCGTTTGCTGAGCGAGTTCTTTCGAGATCTGGACGTGGTCCCGTCGGACGTGGTGGCGGGGCTCGTCCTCCTGAGAAAAGTACCAGAAGCTCAATCGGCAAGACATTGTCAAAAGCTCCAAGAACGACGTCTACGAGTTTCTGTCTGGGGTCCCTATTACGCCCAGGTGAGTCAGCGTGTAAATATATTTTATTTGCAGGTGGTCTGAATCATAATTCCAAGCCATGAATCGAATACCATATTACTTTCACGAATAAAACTCTTTACACCACACGATAGGACGAGTTCCTACCAGCTGTCATCACTCGAGGGCAAGGAGGAGTTTGAAAAAATCGTGCATTATATGAGGTTCGCTTTGGCTATCTACGGATGGCCCATGTTCGTGGTGAGCAGCAGCTCCATTGAAGTCTGCAAGATGTGTCCTCTCCTCAAGTGAGTCTTGCAATT
>NC_051412.1:10196582-10197252 GCF_015228065.2 Penaeus monodon
GAGAGGGCAGGCAAATTTTTTAGATTGACAGATACAAACATATATTTATATGTGGGGCGTATGTGTTTTGATTGTATATGCGCCCATGTGCATTGTTTATATATCAGTGGTTATTTTTCCCCCCATTTTCCATACGTAATTTGTAACCTTTTCCCTTCGTTCAATTTTTTTATTCTGACATTTTCTAGTTTCTTCCCATGCGTTTCCTCATCCCTTTCTGAACACAACAGATGTTGGCGATGCTGCTTTCCTCGAGGGTGAGCCAGAAGTTGTTGAGGACAATTGCTGTGGCTGCAACGTGGCTCCCTCAGGATGATGGCGCCTTCAGAAGGGGTGGACCTCGTCTAATCACTTACCATGTAGAGTCGGCGAGACGCCGTTCTTCGTTGCCCTGGACCATCGCCGGAGGGCCATCGTATTAGCATCCGAGGCACTTTGTCTATGAAAGTACGGAAGTGTTTACTTTGGGGGATTGAGAGGGAACCATGTACAGAAACCGTTCGCAGAAATGCCGACAAGGTCAAAGTACTTTTTTTTTCTTGATCAGGATGTGATCACGGACCTGAACGCCGAGAGTGAGCCTCTGCCTATGGACACTATCAAGGATGATTGGCTGGGACACAAGGTAGGCGGAGCGGCAGTTCCATCGCTTTTGTTCTAAAGACAGTGG
>NC_051412.1:10197283-10197814 GCF_015228065.2 Penaeus monodon
GTAATCTTTAGACATTATTCACTGATGAATCATAAACACTCATGATTCCTTCAGTATGTTGTAATAATTCTTCAAACTCCAAATAAAAGTTTTTCCACCTGTTCTTAATAATAATAATGAAGTTTCAAATGCTCAATACATCCGTCCCTCCCAAGGCATGGTGTCTGCTTTCCCGAGTATATCCGGGCAAGTTGAGGGAGGATGACATCTTAAACCGCGCCTTCCGCTTCGACACAACTAGGGGGACGCAGCTGTATGACTTAGTTTTGGTGGGACACTCCCTAGGCGCTGGAACGGCAGCCATCCTGGCCATCCTTCTCAAGCAAAAAACATCCGAACCTTAGCTGCTTTGCTTATTCGCCACCAGGGGGACTCTTGAGGTACAGCCTTTTTGCCCGCCGCCGCCTCCCTCCGTCTGCCCTTTATTTCTCCTTCCTTCCTTCGAGCTCTTTCTTCTATTTCTTTCCTCCACATTTGCTACCGGTTTCTTTCACTCTAGGATTTAATTCTCACGACATATTCAGACTGTTG
>NC_051412.1:10198348-10199362 GCF_015228065.2 Penaeus monodon
CTTTTCATTCCCTATGTTCATTACACTCCATGCATTATTTTATTTTTTACAGTTAGTAATAGTAAATGAAATTTTAAAAATATATTACCGTGGTTCTGTACTGCAGGATCAGTATTTCTCGACATAAAACAGACATGACATGTAATACAGCACGTATGAGTTTCCAACTGATTTTCCGAATTATACTGTGCTGTTAAGAAAACAGGGAAACCCAGAACTAGTATATGTACCATGAGCTGTCGCCCATACTAAACTGCAGAAGAGGTAGCAACTTGCAAAACAGCCATCTTCAGCGGACAAAGAGACACGAGACAGGGGCAGCAGGGAGAGAACAGTAGCAGACGAGGAATCGTCAGCCTAAGCACTGGGTGCTGCAGCAGAGAGTCCCGTAACGAGATTGGATGGAGTGGCCTCATAGGTAAAGATACAATAGACTGATTAAACAACACTGAAACCGAGATGTGGAGGACATAACAATAGCACCTGTACACATAATTATCTGGCAGTCATGTCACAAATCTTTAGATAGAGAACTTTTCCCAGAATCAACATGGAGTGAGACCTTCAAAGAAGATTAGTTATGTAGGAAAATATGAACTAAATATCCTTTTCTATGAAGTTCACACCACTGAACCCATATCCACACAGGATGTTGAAAAGTAACATAAAGTTAACTGTATATTTTAAAAATACAACTCATTATAAGAAGAGCAGATGGAAATGACTGTTTACTGCGCTGATGAGCCTCATCTGCACCAGACCGAATGAGATCTTTTAACCCTTTTAATCATCTGACAGATATATTGCGTAATGTATTATGTTTTAAGTGCATAGTGTATAGTCTGGCTGGTAGTACGTTTTGTAACTCATTATATACTGTATACATGTAATTACATGGTAAATTTTCATTTCAGTTTTCAATTGCAGCAACCCGAAAACTTTTATTAATTTCTTAGGAGAAAAAAGAAGAAAAACACTGTTTACATTTAGAAGATATATAAGTAATATAGTCAT
>NC_051412.1:10201083-10201180 GCF_015228065.2 Penaeus monodon
CATAATGCCCCCCCCCCGTTATTTTAATCATTTGCCTCATCCCAATCATTATTATAAAATAAAAAAAGAACTAAAAATTGAGTTCGGGAGCAAAGTT
>NC_051412.1:10203457-10203565 GCF_015228065.2 Penaeus monodon
AAACATACCACGGGCCAGATAACCCAATGATACTTCCTCCTACTTAATACGGTACTTTTGCCCCTTCGCTTCCCGCCACTACGCTCGATGCTGTTGGTATGAGCCGCT
>NC_051412.1:10203789-10203888 GCF_015228065.2 Penaeus monodon
CGAATTTAGATTCGTCTATTTCTACAACCGTGCCAGGGCACTGATCTTATCAGCACTATTGTTTAAACACAAAGCAATATTCAATTCTCGGAAGAAGCT
>NC_051412.1:10207621-10207715 GCF_015228065.2 Penaeus monodon
TTTGCATGTTTTTATTATGTTGTAGTATGATGATGTATGTGTATGTAGTATGTACGGGCCGTATATTTTGCTCCCTTTTAAAGGACGACCGAAA
>NC_051412.1:10208957-10210804 GCF_015228065.2 Penaeus monodon
CAGCATATACTTAGTGTTATTAATAATGCATACATATACTGTGTGAAAAGTCGGTGTACACATGTATGTGTTATATAAAAAAATGATAACCATTGCCCCACAATAAATTTAAACCACCAAGTTTATTCATTTCCCTAGCATTCACTTTCTCAACTTCCAATGTCCAAACCATCGCCATGGAACACACATTAGGCTCGTTTTGGAGTATTAACAAATTTTAAAAAAAACAAACCCCCGAGCGCATCATCGTCTTCAGTAAAAGGACTTCAAGGGATAGAAGGTGGACTAAGAAGTACCAAGCCTGTTTTATCGCTGGTAAACTAAACTCAAATTTTAAATTTTCCGTCGCTTTTAGTTTGCACACAGTAATCTATATTTTAAAAAATGATAAAATCATTAAAATTTCAATGACTGATTTTTTTTATTTTGGGAAAACTATTTATGAAAAAATGAAAAACCTTTGTAACAAATGTGGAAATTTAAAATTAATTCGATTTTTTAGATGCCAGCGCAGAAACCTCGAGCTTTCTCACCTCAGTTGATTTGGGAAGGGACTGGTGCCTCGGATTGGGCTCCCCCAAATGGAGGCCAGAGGCTGACCTCATAAATGCTACCCAAAGGATCTCGAGCCCCAAGGGAAAGCATAATGCTTGAGCGTCAAAACAAAGTCTATTTTTCTGTCTTATTTTCTGTTTTTAGTGCTTAAAGGTTCATTTGTCACACTTTGACATGAGGTTAACTTTGTTTTTACTGAATCTATTTATCTAAAAACCTATGGTAGAGTCATTACTGTCAACACTTACCTGATATTTGGATTAATAACTATTATTGAAAAAAAAGTTAGGGGGAGAAAACTAACAGCTTTATTATTATTCTCTAGAAGATAAATACGGGCTATTATAAGGTTTTGTATCATCCCCAGGGATTTCAAAAAGCGTCTAATTTTGCGTGTTTTTCCATCCAAAATTTTTCATTTTGAAACACCTACTTTTTAACGGCAAACTTTATTTTTTTTAATTAGCACTCTAAAATGTGTATAGTATTTTTATGTTCCATATTATAATTTTTTTCCCTTTTTATAATTTTTCAGTTATTGCCAAATGGGGAAAGGAAAAGTTTACCCCTTCAAAATTTCCCTTCATCTATTACACTAACCCCCACTAAAGGAGGTACGTCATGCATATCAAAACTGCATTCAAGTTAAAACAGTACTTTTCCAAAAAATCTTTTTGTGGCATATTGATTAGCAACTACAAAAGCTGATGTCCATAATGTTTGATAAAATACAATTGGGGAAGAAATAAACTACAAAAAAGGTTTATCTTAACGTTTTTTAAATCCATCGTGTTATGACATTAGGAGATATTTTCCCTTCCCTTTAGGGGACTGAGCATATTTGTTGGAACCATTTTGTCACATTGGGTGAAAATGAGCATCCCTTGCAACTAGTTTTTTCAGCAGTTTTAGTTAAGATGGGGAGCCAAAGGACAGATTTTTAGAGTTCACTTCAGACGAATAAGTCGAAGGTAATCTTCTATTTTATTTGATATATATGAAAGTTTTTTGTAGGGAAACAGGGTTTTAAATTCATAAAAAAGGGCCCTTGACTCACATTTACCTGGAATAGGTAAAGAAGTTTGATTCCATCTTTATCCTTTTTCGAGTCTGGAATCACTGTGCGGTCCTGATCATTCAGCAAGAGGGCCCAAGCCCTTTGGGTCCTGAAACTCTTGAACGAGACCAAGGTCCCGATTTTGAGGGCCCGTTAGGAGAAACCCCTTCAGTTAACATATTGTGGTTGGGGCAATGAAGTCACGGAGAGCTTAACAATTTGTAGTGTAGTTCAT
>NC_051412.1:10211449-10211558 GCF_015228065.2 Penaeus monodon
ATAATTTATATGTAAAATATATATATATATATATAAATTATTTTATATTATAAAAATTTTAATTTTATTCAATAGATAGATGATCACAACACATACATCCAGATTTTGT
>NC_051412.1:10211609-10211697 GCF_015228065.2 Penaeus monodon
TAAGTAGTATTTAATTTATTTATTTATTTATTTACATACATACTAAAACACACACCAAAAAACAGAACAGAAACACAACCAAAACCCC
>NC_051412.1:10212237-10212564 GCF_015228065.2 Penaeus monodon
TCCCAAAGGGGTTTCTCTAAAAACCAAAAATCGTCAAAAATCGCCCCCAAAATTTAAAATTTTTTTCATTTTTTCATTTTGGGTTTTAAAAAATCAATATTTTCTAAATATTTTCCCAAAACTAGTACTAGACTTTGCAAAAAAAATATGATATTTTAAACACATTATTTTTTAAAGTAAAATTTAGGTTGAAAGGTTTTTGCTTGGGAGAGTGACTTTAAAAATTTAGTCCCAAGACTAAAAGACACAAAATGATAGTGTTACTGAAAGAATAAATAATTCCATCCCGTCCCCCCCAACTACCCACTCCATGCAAAAGCCCAACAT
>NC_051412.1:10212678-10213029 GCF_015228065.2 Penaeus monodon
GTATAAAAGGGTGGGGAAAATATTTCATGTCTGACGTTGTCACACTTTTTCGTAGCAAACCCGGGACGACGGTGCTGGGCTGTACCATAAATCAAGAATGTCTCTCGGTAACTGAAAATTTCCATTAGGTCAAAATGTTGTAAGCAAAAGGCTGGCAAATCACGCATAAAGGGAAACACTAAACTTGGGTTGATCAGGGTAACAGTATCTGGCACTCAAGGAGCAGGCTCTTGAGTGGCATGATAAATTTCCAATTGTTTTTTAAAATTTTTTTGGGCTTGCTTTGACCTCCATTCAAACTCGGAGGTGAGATAGTCTGCCAATTTTTTGTTCTTGTTTTTTGGGGGTTTG
>NC_051412.1:10224072-10224280 GCF_015228065.2 Penaeus monodon
TACAAAAAAGTTGAAAGGTGCAAAGTATAATTAAAATGTTACCACCTTTTCTGTTTTTGTTGGTGCTTTGTGCTGAACAATTTCTTCCTTTTTACCACATTTGCAACACACTTCCATGTTTGATGCACAAGGAATACATATTGTGTGGTAGGCATCCTGCAAATACAAATAAATTTTAATAATTTATATTATAAATCTCACTCAAAAC
>NC_051412.1:10224493-10224631 GCF_015228065.2 Penaeus monodon
AGATTGATGATGTCACATGCACTTCAATGTATGTCTTATAATGTCAAATACTAAAGTTTTATTCTTTCACAATATCTTAATATATGCTTGTATATCATTTGAGGACTAATAAATTTTGATACTTTTAATTTTATCACC
>NC_051412.1:10224674-10224775 GCF_015228065.2 Penaeus monodon
TGCCAAGTAGTTACTTTCTCACCTTTTTTGTTCAGTTCAGACAAATAGCAAGCCACTTCATGCCATACTATTTTCCATAGACAAACTGTCTGATATGTTTG
>NC_051412.1:10225235-10225567 GCF_015228065.2 Penaeus monodon
ACACCACTGGGTTGATATTCATATGAAAGTTCTACATAATATTTAAACTTAAACCTTACCTTTACAGCTTTATTATGACATTTGGTGCATGTTTTGGCCTGGGACAAAGGTTTGTATTTTTTGTATTTTATCTTCCACTCAATGATTTCCTGGCATCTTTTGCAAACCTAGAATAAAGAATCATAAGGTATAATATTAAACAAAAATGGTCAAATTTCATAATTTCCATATATAAAGGTGTTTTATTTTCCATTCCTCCTATGTATATACAGAATCCTTTAAGTTGACTTGACACTGCCTAGTGATTATTATATTTGACTATAGGTGGATTC
>NC_051412.1:10227753-10227825 GCF_015228065.2 Penaeus monodon
TTGACACCTCCTTGCTTTTAATTTTTTCCTAAAACCACAATTCGCTTCCCGTTTTTTTTAGCACATAGTTTT
>NC_051412.1:10238410-10238489 GCF_015228065.2 Penaeus monodon
GAATCCACCTATAGTCAAATATAATAATCACTAGGCAGTGTCAAGTCAACTTAAAGGATTCTGTATATACATAGGAGGA
>NC_051412.1:10238530-10238739 GCF_015228065.2 Penaeus monodon
CCATTTTTGTTTAATATTATACCTTATGATTCTTTATTCTAGGTTTGCAAAAGATGCCAGGAAATCATTGAGTGGAAGATAAAATACAAAAAATACAAACCTTTGTCCCAGGCCAAAACATGCACCAAATGTCATAATAAAGCTGTAAAGGTAAGGTTTAAGTTTAAATATTATGTAGAACTTTCATATGAATATCAACCCAGTGGGGT
>NC_051412.1:10239199-10239475 GCF_015228065.2 Penaeus monodon
CATATCAGACAGTTTGTCTATGGAAAAAAGTATGGCATGAAATGGGTTGCTATTTGTCTGAACTGAACAAAAAAGGTGAGAAAGTAACTACTTGGGATTACTATTTTTGTTAGGATTTAGTACTTTTGCTTTTAGTGTTGTGATAAAATTAAAAGTATCAAAATTTTTTAGTCCTCAAATGATATACAAGCATATATTAAGATATTGTGAAAGAATAAAACTTTAGTATTTGACATTATAAGACATACATTGAAGTGCATGTGACATCATCAATCT
>NC_051412.1:10239688-10239896 GCF_015228065.2 Penaeus monodon
GTTTTGAGTGAGATTTATAATATAAATTATTAAAATTTATTTGTATTTGCAGGATGCCTACCACACAATATGTATTCCTTGTGCATCAAACATGGAAGTGTGTTGCAAATGTGGTAAAAAGGAAGAAATTGTTCAGCACAAAGCACCAACAGAAACAGTAAGAGTGGTAACATTTTAATTATACTTTGCACCTTTCAACTTTTTTGTA
>NC_051412.1:10243003-10243067 GCF_015228065.2 Penaeus monodon
CACCACACATACCACACACACTACACACACCACACATACCACACACTGCACACACCACACACAC
>NC_051412.1:10246952-10247174 GCF_015228065.2 Penaeus monodon
CACACCACACACACTACACACACCACTCACTACACACACCACACACACTACACACACCACTCACTACACACACCACTCACTACACACACCACACACACTACACACACCACACATACCACACACACTACACACACCACACACACTACACACACTACACACACACCACACACACTAGACACACCACACACACAGACACATCACACACATGCCACACCCTTACAC
>NC_051412.1:10251816-10251888 GCF_015228065.2 Penaeus monodon
AAAAAAAAAATAAAATCCATATTATTAACATACATATAATTATTTTAAAAAAATTTTGGGAAATTTAAAAGG
>NC_051412.1:10253885-10254217 GCF_015228065.2 Penaeus monodon
GAATCCACCTATGGTCAAATATAATAATCACTAGGCAGTGTCAAGTCAACTTAAAGGATTCTGTTATTTACAAGAGGGGAATGGAAAATAAAACACCTTTATATATGGAAATTATGAAATTTGACCATTTTTGTTTAATATTATACCTTATGATTCTTTATTCTAGGTTTGCAAAAGATGCCAGGAAATCATTGAGTGGAAGATAAAATACAAAAAATACAAACCTTTGTCCCAGGCCAAAACATGCACCAAATGTCATAATAAAGCTGTAAAGGTAAGGTTTAAGTTTAAATATTATGTAGAACTTTCATATGAAAATCAACCAGTGGTGT
>NC_051412.1:10254680-10254807 GCF_015228065.2 Penaeus monodon
CAAACATATCAGACAGTTTGTCTAATGTAGGCATGAATGAGTATTGTGCGAATAACAAAAGTGAGTACTGCACTAGTAAAGTACTTTGCTTGTTTGTATAAAATTTTAAAAAAAACAAAAAATTATT
>NC_051412.1:10264109-10264552 GCF_015228065.2 Penaeus monodon
CCTCCCCCAACAATCCCTAACTGCACAAGTATTGGATACAGTGAGCTGGACACTATTTTCTCAGGAAGTATTCTGACCTCTTATCATATAGTCTATGACTGAACCAAAGCATGACTATAAGGCTAATTAGAAAACAAAAGACCTATCCCAAGTTTTTATTTTCTTCTTGACAAAAAAGATGCTTAAGATTCTCAAGATAATATAGAATGATAAATAAGCCTACGACTAAAATACATACCAAAATAATATTACCATTAATCTCTGTATTCACTATCAGTGTCCTCAAAATCTTCCTCGTCCTCTATCCCAAGATCATCAAAATCATCAAGGAAATCATTCTCTTCCATAGCTGCTTTAAGCATTTCAATTTTTTCACGAGCATTCTTAAAATACTCTTCTATTGATATCTCCTTACTATCATTCTTGCTATTTATGGCTTCAGT
>NC_051412.1:10264609-10265341 GCF_015228065.2 Penaeus monodon
TCCATTCAGCTTGTCCATATACCTGGGAAATTCATTTATAAAAATATGTTCTGCATTTATAAATTCACAGAAAATCTTTGATTTAAACTCAATAACATTGTGTGGGCAGGGCCACAAAATTCTTTGGGGTCTTAACTTTCATAAAAAATAAAGTAGTAATAAAATAGCATTATGTGGATTTACTTCAATTACTTCAAAATTTTCATTAAATATATTTGATTAGATGGTTAAGGGATTTAATATCAAAAAGAGCAATGGTCCACAGGTTAGGAGGTACAATATTTATCTTGCCCTAAATGCTAGTATCCTATCCTATCCCTCCTGAGAGAATCTTTCACATGACATCATTCATTTCTTCATTTCAGATTATAAAAAATTAATGAACAAATAAATAGGTGTAAGACTAACTATTCTATATTTAGATCTCAAAGATGAATCAAGAAATATCTTTTACAATTCAAATCAAATAGAATTAAAGAAAAATAATAAAAACTCTGGATATTTGTACAGAATCATTTATTACCTATGATATGCACGTCTCTTCCGTTCTGAAAGTCCTTCTATTTCTCTTTCAAGTTCAGCCATTACTCTCAGTCTTTCCTGCAAAAGTAAATATAGGGAATATTAGCTCTACATCTATATATCCCACAAAAAGATCAAATGACATGTTAACAAATTGAACATATTTAGGCATTATATGTGTAGAATTTTTTTTTATCACACTCAATATTT
>NC_051412.1:10272735-10272808 GCF_015228065.2 Penaeus monodon
CCAAAAACACACAACATAAATATACAAATATATAAAAATATCAACATTATGTATATGATGAAATATGTATAAA
>NC_051412.1:10273167-10273244 GCF_015228065.2 Penaeus monodon
TTTTTTTTTTTTTGGGGTATTTTTTTTAAAATTTATATAATAAAATTTTTAAAAAAAATTATAAATTATATTTAATA
>NC_051412.1:10280620-10280756 GCF_015228065.2 Penaeus monodon
TTTAGAGCTTGTCCTCGACGCATCCTCTTTGTTTTAAAATTTTTTATTTATGTAATTTCCCTTTTAAAATGCAAGATCAGTATTTCATTTCCCGAGCTTTTTTTTTCCCGTTCTCCCCCAGGTTCACCCTCCCCTC
>NC_051412.1:10280775-10280863 GCF_015228065.2 Penaeus monodon
TCCCAGGAAGATATGGAGACTGTGGGGCCTAATGTAGGGGATCCCCCTTCTGTTGACCGTGCAGTGCTCGCTCGTGCCTCAACCACTT
>NC_051412.1:10280987-10281099 GCF_015228065.2 Penaeus monodon
TTGGTTAATCAGACCGTTTCTTTTTACCATTTATTTCAGGCTCACCATGCCAATAATGTGAAGATTTTTTACCCTTTATTAGGAGGCTTAAGACTTGTCCCTTCTCAACTAG
>NC_051412.1:10281343-10281512 GCF_015228065.2 Penaeus monodon
GTGACTGCTTTATCACGCTCTGCAACCTTTTGAATCCCTTTTTGCCAGCATTGGATCGATTCTTTGTGAGTCCGTCTACACGCCCTGTATCTTTGACTTTTCTCCAACAATCATCTCCAAAAATAGGGTAGGCCTAGTCCTTTTGTAGTCGTTCCGATCGTTCATACCT
>NC_051412.1:10282617-10282719 GCF_015228065.2 Penaeus monodon
TTTAGGGTTCCCCCACAGACAGATCTTCCTTCTTCAGTGCACTCTTTTTGTGTGCAACCTCATTCCACTACTGTGCATGGCTACCTTGACTGCATCCATGAA
>NC_051412.1:10282754-10282887 GCF_015228065.2 Penaeus monodon
AATGCAAAAGCACATATTAATTTCAGCGACTTCAGCTCATCTTTGGCTTTTGTCAGTGCGGAGTGTCTCATCGCATACAGTATACCGGCCCTCACCACAGTCCTTGAAGACTTTTCCTTTTGCCATACAGACA
>NC_051412.1:10282982-10283046 GCF_015228065.2 Penaeus monodon
CGCAGATAGCCTAATTGCATCGTCACCATCACTATTGAGGCACAAGTACCTATCTTGGGTCCTC
>NC_051412.1:10283333-10285361 GCF_015228065.2 Penaeus monodon
TGCCCTCCACAGAGTCTCATGGAAACCATAATTCATCTCTCGACTCTCTCAGAAGCCTTTTCTCTAGGACTATAAAAGTGACACACTGCAACCTTTCTGGCCTTCCCTGTAACTTTTCCATTGTCTTCTCAGGCGAATATTACATCTACATGCTTCTTCTGGCATGATTCCATTTGTTTCTTCAAATATTCTATTGTTCTCCTACTTGCTTCCACCATCTTCCCAAGAGTTGATTGGTTTGACTAATTAACTTTATTCCTCTGTAATTATTACAGTTTTGGACATAGCCCTTTGTTTTTTAGTAAATCGGGACAGGTCTTTTTTCTCCATTCTTCTGGCATCTCTCACTCCCCAGATCTTGTTTGAAACAGTTTGGTTAGCACGTCTCGGCCATCTCTCCTTCTCGGGATGTTATTTGGATCTACAGCTTACCTTCTTTCATCTTCTCATCGCCTTCCTTCACCTCTCTTCTGATCCTCACCTTTCTGCGTCTTCCAGTTTTCTGTCTCTCATATTTTCAGTTGTGTCTTATACTCTTCCATCTTCTCAGATGCTTTCTTCATCTGGTCCAATTATTCATCTGCTCTTTTATCATTTTAGTCATGCTGGCACTCTCTCCCATTTCTGGATCTTTGTTCTGGGCCAGTCTATAGAAACCTTCTCCCCTCCATAGATCTATTTCTCATTTACGTCTCTTTTCCTTTGCACAACTTCTTTGTGTCCCTACTATACATATCTTTGTATTCATTATGGCTTCATCATTCCTTTTTTGTGTCTTTCTTTCCATTTTGCTATCACTGCCTTCTCGATGCTGCATCTGAGTTGCTGCCCAACGACTTCTTCCCTTTCTCCCAAATCTTCCTAACCTCAATCCTTGGATACTGCAGTAACTGTTCTTTTAAATGTCACCATTTAATCTTTGGTTCTATATTAAATTTCTCCTCGCTTCGTTTCAACCTTGTTTTTTGGTTATCATCACTCCTATGTCGTTTTGCTCACTCTCTCCAGGGTACAACTATTACAATCTTTAAACTCTTTCATATTGCTGTCGCCTACACAAGATAGTAATCTATCTGTGTACTCATACTCCCACGTCATGTAGGTTGCTCTGTTTCCTTCTCTCATCTTTAAATGGGTGATCACTACCGGCCCACTTCTCCATCCGTTTTCCAGCTTTCTTTCTCCCACTTCATATCTGCCTTTTACATGCTCATCACCTTACTTTACCTTCTCCGACATGGCACTGCGTCCGCTCCTATAAATACCTTTCCTGCTCGTGCCGGTATAATCTGAACCACCTCACACTACTCGCTCCAGGATTCTCCTTCTCCTTCTCGCATCCTCTTGTGGGACATACGCGCTGCGGGTTATTACGTGGCCCCTCAGTACTCACTTCACTGTTATTATTCGTGTCAGATATCCTTTTACTCCTCCACTATGCTGTTAATGTACTTTTCTTTCAACCACTCCACCACACGCCATATCTCCTCCGACCCTGCCATGATAGATAACTTGAAGTGCTCTCCTAACAATCTGCTTTACTTCCTTGCCACTTAGTCTCTTGCACACAAGTACATCTATCTTTCTTCTCGACATCATGTCATCTATTTTTCTTTCCTTTACCAGTCATAGTGCCACATTCAAGGACCCATTCCTAAACTGCACTTAATTTGGTCCTTTATTCTTTCCTGTCTTCTCTTTACTTCTCCTGCTCTGTCTCTCCTGTTTCCTCCTAACGACATACTATCCTATAGCACTGCTGGGGAACAGTGCCGCAGGCGGTCGTTGTTAATCTGGCCCGCGACTGATCCGTAGTCTATCATATTTTTTGGCTTGTTTTAACGCCGAATGCCATTTTAACCAGATTTGCAACGGCAATGAGGGTGCAATGTCCAGTACTTGGTTGTACCCTTTTCCGAGATGTCGGCCAAAATTCAAGTTTACAGTGATTTTATTGAGACACTGCCACAAGGCTAAATCCCTCAGAAAAAAAGAAGTCCCTCATCCTATTATATCCCACAGACGGGG
>NC_051412.1:10289445-10290265 GCF_015228065.2 Penaeus monodon
CGATCAAAATGTAGTGCAAAAGTTGAGTTATTGCTGGGATGGAAACGGCAGAAGCAGTGGGGATGTTCGTGAAAACGAAGGCGGCGTCGCAAGGCGATCCCAGCCCACCGAATGTGCGGCTGCGACTCTCCCTCAGAGTTCAAGGAGAAGAGAAAGTCTTTTTTCAGCTTTCCTAGTCCCTTCTACGTTTCTGAGCGATGACTCGCGCCATTGGCGTGATCCGTTTTTTTCCATTCATTCGTAAATTTTTACATATTGATGTAATGTAAAAGTATTCTCAGTATTGGCCTTGTCACCTTCCTTTTTACTTAGGGCGTGTTATGTCAAGGTGCTAGTATGCACGCTGGTATTGTTTCCGATATGAAAAGTGCAGATGCATCCTAGCGTATTCACTTACAAGAAGTGACTGGAATAAGCATTTCGCACCCCTACAGGAATTCCAGCGGGGGGGCAAAAGAAGGCAGTATATAAAGGCAATATGAAAAAAAAATCGCGAGAGACAGGAAAAGAGGAGGCAACGAAAACAGAGAGACTGACATGTGAAAGTGACAGGTAACCAAGAGAGATAGAAAGGAAATCGGAGGTTTTTTGGCAGAGGAAGGGAAAGAGAGGCCAAAGACACTAATCATCCGGAAATGCGTCGCGTGAACATGACATTCGACTCGGCAACTGCCTCGGCGCTGTCTGTTATGGCTTCCCTTCCAACTTGGTCCCGGCCTCGCGCAGCATGGCCTTGTTATCCAGTCCCGCATTCTCATATTCTATTTTGACGCACATCGTAGATTTTGCTTCATAGTGTTGTATTTTCTCAGACGACACA
>NC_051412.1:10290535-10290960 GCF_015228065.2 Penaeus monodon
TTTAGTCTAGATTGTTTAGTATATTCTCGCTTAAGCATATTTTCTGACCCTTGCGGTGGTAACTCTACAGTGTAACGTAAGAGCCTCCCTCATATAGTTTTTCTAGTGCTGTCCGTAGTAATGTTTGTAACAATTGTTTATTTCTCTATTGACAGGACCATACTATGGTACCTTATTACCCACGCGTACCGCCGTTACTCACCTATTTATATATTGGTTAATATTCGGCACATCTATTCAACGCACCAATGTCTCACATACAGAACAATTGATCTTATTACACATTCAGGCACTACACATTCATTATTAGTTTCCTACATGTAGCAATCGAACACAGTATTATAACACACAGGTTATAATTGCCCACACCATAGGAAGCTCCGCGTCCAGCCGCTGCAAGTGTCGAAACCGACGCCAGGCCTCTG
>NC_051412.1:10291951-10292612 GCF_015228065.2 Penaeus monodon
GTGTAGATAGATAGCAATAGAGGTTACATGCATTGTAGTGTTCATGTAAATTAGGACAGACAAGTAAAAAGAAACGTTTACTGCATAATGAAGAATAATATTGATATGAACAGAATTATAAAAAAAGATAAGTCTCGTAGGTTTGCTGAATGTCGTAAGAGGGAAAGATCAGTTCTATAGCTGTTCACTAAATTCAAAGATGTCTCAGAAAAGAGCGATGTGTTGAGATATATCTTTAAGCGATGCATGGGTAAATGTAGTGGCGGTGTGGCGTAAAAAGACTCGACAGGAAATACAAATTCAACGGCAAACAATTCAACGTCACGCTTACTCGTCCAGTATATACGCTTGGAGTATTTGTTGACCACAGTCTTTGTCTCGAGCTTTCAATAAACAATGGTTACGGTTTCTAAACCATTTTCTACGTTCCACCCTTTTTTGCAGTCTTTCTGTCATTTAAACACTGTTTGACCCTGTTTCCACGAGCTCCGGAGCACAATCAACCTTTTTTCACACAATGGAATACGAGACAGTTAGTATAATTATGTGATTAGACACGGAACATAAAACAACCTCAAGAGTCAACATGTACACAGTACATTCTCGAGGAACAGCACCAACACAAACATTCATTATTGTAGATACAGAGACCAGAGAAATC
>NC_051412.1:10292703-10292980 GCF_015228065.2 Penaeus monodon
CGAGTAGACCATATTATAGCCAATAGATACATCACTGTTTATTGGTGTATGGAAGCAATCGACACCCACAGGAGGCACATCACCACACAACACACCCCTCCTCAACACCCCGAATACAGCACACAAGCGCACGGAAGAGTATGTGTATCCACCAGGACCCCGTGGCTGATATAGGAAGAGTGTACACGCCACTCACATTGGAACACGCACCCAGGCTTTACCACTACATGGTACTCACACCTAACACTGATGAATAATAACACACCCACACCAACAC
>NC_051412.1:10300646-10300728 GCF_015228065.2 Penaeus monodon
GTGGGGGGGGTGTGGTGGTTTGGTGGGGGGTGTGGTGGGTGGGGCGTGCGTGGGTGTGTTTGGTAGTTAATACAATTATTCA
>NC_051412.1:10302004-10302068 GCF_015228065.2 Penaeus monodon
TGGGGCCTGGTGTGCGCACATGTGGTGTGTATGAAGCACAGATTGAATCCCCGGGAGGTCAATG
>NC_051412.1:10305564-10305629 GCF_015228065.2 Penaeus monodon
GGACCATCCTCGAAGATGGGAGAGATGCCAGGGTCTTATTAGACAGCTACCACCTGCTTCAAGCT
>NC_051412.1:10305753-10305830 GCF_015228065.2 Penaeus monodon
GCTCTTAAACTGGATACCTGGAATGTCCTTACAATGTTGATTGGATATTTAAACTAACTCCAAAATATCAGTAATGC
>NC_051412.1:10305864-10306048 GCF_015228065.2 Penaeus monodon
AATGCTGTCATCAGTGATGAACGGAACAGACTGAATGTGGACATTGTCAGCCTCCTGGAAACATGGCTAGCAGACTCAGGCAACATCAGAGGTAAAGACTACATGTTTTTTCTGGCATGGAAAAGCGTCTGAATAGCCTAGAATGCATAGCAATAAAAAAAAATGATGAAAATGTTAGAACCAG
>NC_051412.1:10306139-10306283 GCF_015228065.2 Penaeus monodon
CACTCCTGAGACCAAGGATGGGTTCTGTAAAAACTTGTCAGCCATCATCAGCAGTATCTCAAGCATGGAGCAAATTATTATTATAGTTGACTTCAGTGCAAGAGTGCGCAATGACCGTGACTCTTGGTCCTCATGCCTTGGATG
>NC_051412.1:10306350-10306554 GCF_015228065.2 Penaeus monodon
TGCATCACCAATACATTTTTTGACATCACGCCTCAGCACAAGGTCTCCTGGAGAGATCCAAGCACTGGCACCAGCTGGATCTGATGCTGCTCATGTGATCCTCACTAAAGTATGTCCTAAACACCCGCTCATTCTTTAGTTCAAACTGCAGTACAGACCATTCCCTGGTATGCGGTAAGATACACATGCAGCCTAAGAAGTTCA
>NC_051412.1:10306656-10306752 GCF_015228065.2 Penaeus monodon
AACTCGGAGTTACAGCCACCGAATGATGGGAGTACCTAATTACAATCATCCACCATGCAGCCATGGCCACCTTTGGAAAGAAGGAAGAAAAATCAA
>NC_051412.1:10306804-10306888 GCF_015228065.2 Penaeus monodon
TTAGGCTGCATGTGTGTCGTACAGCACACCAGGGAGTGGTCTGTATCCCAGCCTGCACCATGGAATGAGCAGGAGTTGAGTATG
>NC_051412.1:10307433-10307804 GCF_015228065.2 Penaeus monodon
ATTACTGTTAGTACTCCTGGAGAAGCTAGCAAAACTCATCTACCCTGAGTCGCAATATGGCTTCTGTGTTCACAGATCTATAGTAGACATGATCTCCCTTCGCCAGCTACAGGACATATGCCTTTTTATGTCGTCTGTGAGCAGAGGACTTTTCAGATCATACACAAGTCTTTTCACGATGACATGCAAGTCACCATACAGTTCATTGGCAATTGCTCTGGCATATGTAGCAGAGTGAAACAAGGCTACATGTCTGCCCCAACCCTGTTTGGGATCTTTAATTTATTCCTCCACCATGCTTTTGTTACCTAATCTAAAGGCATCTTATCTCCATACAGGATTAGATAGTAGACTCTTCAACCTGGCCCTGC
>NC_051412.1:10311582-10311748 GCF_015228065.2 Penaeus monodon
ACCACTCGCGACGGGCGTCACACATGTGTGACGCCCGGAAAAGGACTCATTTCCGGGTGTCTCATATGTGTGACGCTTTTCTTCCGGCCCGTCTGCCGGGTGTATCACTAAATTTGTCACCCGGCAAATAGGGTGTATGGCACTACGAAGCACCCGTCGCGAGTGG
>NC_051412.1:10311826-10311896 GCF_015228065.2 Penaeus monodon
GCAAGAGAAAGTGTTAAAAGGTGACATGAGGGGAAATAAAAGATCGTAAAAATAGTTGAAGTAGAAGTTC
>NC_051412.1:10318481-10318554 GCF_015228065.2 Penaeus monodon
TTTTATAACAGTGACACTATCCTCCTGGCGAGATAGTGTCCTCACACAAATTACTGGGCATGAGTGGCAATAA
>NC_051412.1:10318669-10318751 GCF_015228065.2 Penaeus monodon
CTCCATTTTCCATTTTGGGTTCATTGAATCTGACTCGTGCCATGGATTTTTTTGAGGGGGGGGGTACTTGGGCAGGACAAGG
>NC_051412.1:10321486-10322590 GCF_015228065.2 Penaeus monodon
TCTTTATTCAAATCGGAATTATATCCTGTTGACTCCGTTTCCATGTTTCAGAAATTCTTTTTACTGTATCAGAAAAAAAAGATATAGATACTTCGAAATACGATTTCATAGGTACCCCTTTATCGATAGATGAGGCACCATCTTGTCCTCCACATGCCTCTCCTCTTTCTCCGTTGCGTTGCTCCTCCTTTCCGCTTCCCTCCTTACGCCCGAGGCTCCGCCCATCCTCTCCACGTCGGCGTTCTCTTCCTGTACATCTTGCTTACCAGGTATATTTCAAATGGTAAGAATATCAGCCTAGTTTACAGCATTCTCGTTTCTTTTTCTTTGCTCTGAGCTCCCATACTTTTTGTTTCATCCAGTTCCCTTATATGCGCGGATGAGCTTGGCCAAATTCGTTGGTCAATTAAAACTGACAGTAAAAAGAACAGTTTATTATCAAATGTTATCCCTTCATGAGGATATTTGAGTCATCCTGCTCAAAAAATTCACGGTAAGAATTATCCGCTGCAAACTTTAAAGCAATCCCCAAAAGGCTCTCTTTAAAGTCTAAACAGGGAATATCCCTGCGTCTGCCTCTTTTCCTTTTCAGCCTCACTTAAACAAAAGCGAAGGTAAGTAGTCCGCACACAATACACATTCAAAAATCCCTAAGAAATAAAGGTATTGACTAGATAGGCTGAGAATTCGCTGTCAACAAAATGTTATATACATATTGGAGGACTGGGAAATATCGGAGAATTGGGAAAAGCAAAAGGATCGGGATTGATGACGTTTCCGCCGATGGAGCAGCCACTCGGGTTCTTGGGAAATAGGCGAACGCCGTTCCGGAAGAACCTCGCTTCCCTGCATGAGGGACAAAGCGCGTGGCAGTGGTCTCGAGGGTAGCAGCACGAGGGAAACTGCGGGCACAGCACCAGGGAGTCTGTCACAGTGATCAGCGCCAACATCCCCGTCAGGAGAACCAAGATCACATGCGTCGCAGGCATTCTGATCGTCACTAAAATCCTGAAATGATAAGAAACTCATTTAGTTAGAAGTTAGTTTCCGATATCATCGGCTCTGTATATTATAATGATATATGGAATGAAAGCGTATGCCTGT
>NC_051412.1:10323818-10323928 GCF_015228065.2 Penaeus monodon
GACAGGCTGGTATATGGAAAGGTTTAAGTATATATTCATAAACATATATTTAGATACATAGATGGGTAAGGTGGATTTTATATAGAGTGATAGATAGATGCAGAGAAATT
>NC_051412.1:10324028-10324239 GCF_015228065.2 Penaeus monodon
GCTACTGAGTAGTTCACCAGCGAGGAAAGATGCAAGTCAGCTGGCAGCGTGCTCCCCGAGGCGTGTGACCTCGAAACGAAGACCAACGAAAGTGAAACAATGAAAGAGAGAGTGGAGCCGACGTCGAGCACGATTCACTTACCCCAGCGCTTTTTCCATTCCAAAAGTTAATGAATGGTGTTTTTAACGTAATATCCATGGAGGCATTTCA
>NC_051412.1:10326981-10327180 GCF_015228065.2 Penaeus monodon
CAATTTATGAAAATGCTCTTATTAGTGAAGAACGTACCTGCAAAGGCTATAGTGACTTTCTTCCAGTTGCACGTCTGAGCCCGACTTTATATAATGGCAGACCACAGTGCGTCAGTTGCCATATTCGATTTGTTCGATTTTCGGGCAACAGTGAGAGCTTATATCATGAGCGTGGAGTTCATTTTCTAACCGTTTCAGG
>NC_051412.1:10330337-10330913 GCF_015228065.2 Penaeus monodon
GAGCTAAGAAGCGACTTCCCGAGTAAGTATTGTTAAAGGTGTGCAATCTCATCGCCCCAGTTTCCTTTCGTCTTTCAGCATCCAAAGGAAGTACCAACCCAAAGACACGTTGTCTTCAGCCAGTGTTCCCTCTAGTTCCCGAGAAAAATCCTATTCAATTTAGGTGAATTGAATAGAAATCAGTTCTTTAATGCAGCAGACGACACTTTTCTCGTGACCAGAGTGTGGCTTCGTTTGTGGCCTACACATGTTTTTCTTCATCTTGAACTAGACGAAGATGCACTTGAAAGGTAGATGACTGAATGAATGCAACATAATTGAACACATCGCTGTATTTTGAGTAATTTTGATCACTGGTATGTCAGTTATCAAATGATTGTCCTCACTCAACTCTATCATCAGTTATCAATGAGGTTATTTTGTGAGCAAGTGTATGAACCAATTAGGCATAGTCTCCTTTCTATTACTATGAGGACTGTATATAAAATGAATATCATCAGAATCAAAAGCAAATCCTTGCATTAATTTGTTTTCTTTCTCTGCATCAATGTATCTCATTCTGCAGTTCTCTCACGC
>NC_051412.1:10330944-10331352 GCF_015228065.2 Penaeus monodon
CAGTATGACTTTTTCGTTTTATTCATCCAGCATTTTTCTTGAAGTTTATCTTTCGATTAACAAATCCATATATTTAGTAAAGACAGAACAAGACTAGAAATGCTTTGCACGATTAACACAATCTGAAAACAGTTTATAGCTTGTAGTAGATTTACAATGTGCAAGTCATGATGCTATTATGTAGTAGAGATGTATTATTGAACACGATATTATATTTATATATAAATATGTCAGTCTAATCGATTCATTCATTTGACCAACACCATATTTAACATATGCACTAAAATGTTACAAGTTATAAATGTCGGTCTAAACCTACCGTTAAGAAGCAAAAAACTATCTAGTCAAGGCATGCCTAAAGTAGTGGAATGACTAAGGAAGTGTCCCTTCATTTTTATCGGTCTCCTA
>NC_051412.1:10331376-10331663 GCF_015228065.2 Penaeus monodon
GCTTTCCCATGGAAAGCGCGAACCGGGTACCGTTTGCTATATGGAAGCCTATGACGATTCAAAGAAAAAGTTCCTCTATCTGTCCACTCCCTAACATCTCGCCTAGAAAAAGGATTAATAGGCCATGCCACCTTTCCCAAGGTTCACCCTGATCATAATTCAGGAAGCAGCTCGACCCGACCTTCACAACACAACCTTTCCCTTCCTTCCTGCTACTTCGGCTCATGCCAAATACCAAAGGCTTCCAGACAGGCATGCGAGGAGTAAACATCAATAGCAAAAACGGA
>NC_051412.1:10339571-10339664 GCF_015228065.2 Penaeus monodon
TAATGGAAGTTTCAAAATTAAAGAAAACAAGAGTTACTTTTTCTGGAAAAGAAGAAGGAAATTATGGTCAAGGAGTTGCTATGATTCACACGA
>NC_051412.1:10352130-10352527 GCF_015228065.2 Penaeus monodon
TCCGTGTTAATATCATAATTATACTAACTGTCTCTATTCCATTGTGTGAAAAAGGTTGTTGTGCTCCGGAGCTCGTGACAGGAAACAGGTGTTAAATGACAGAAAGATGCAAAAAAGACGAAAAATGGTAGATAACAGTAACCATGGTTTATGAAAGCTCGAGACTAAGACTGTGTCAACAAATACTCCAAGCGCTTATCCTGGAAGAGTCAAGGTGACGTTGATATTTGTTTGCCGTTGAATTTGTATTTCCTGTCGAGTCTTTTACGCCGCATTACATTTCACCCATGATCGCTTAAAGATATATCTCAACAATCGCTCTTTTCTAGACATCTTTGAATATTAGTGAAGCTATAGAACTGATCTCCGAATTCAGCAACCTACGAGACTTAATCTT
>NC_051412.1:10353824-10354220 GCF_015228065.2 Penaeus monodon
TCCGTGTTAATATCATAATTATACTAACTGTCTCTATTCCATTGTGTGAAAAGGTTGTTGTGCTCCGGAGCTCGTGACAGGAAACAGGTGTTAAATGACAGAAAGATGCAAAAAAGACGAAAAATGGTAGATAACAGTAACCATGGTTTATGAAAGCTCGAGACTAAGACTGTGTCAACAAATACTCCAAGCGCTTATCCTGGAAGAGTCAAGGTGACGTTGATATTTGTTTGCCGTTGAATTTGTATTTCCTGTCGAGTCTTTTACGCCGCATTACATTTCACCCATGATCGCTTAAAGATATATCTCAACAATCGCTCTTTTCTAGACATCTTTGAATATTAGTGAAGCTATAGAACTGATCTCCGAATTCAGCAACCTACGAGACTTAATCTT
>NC_051412.1:10355117-10355504 GCF_015228065.2 Penaeus monodon
GCGTCGGTTTCGACATTGCATCGGCTGGACGCCGGATGCTTCCTGGTGTGGCAATTATACCTGTGTGTATATATATATGTGTTCATGGTACATGTGGAAACTAATAATGAATGTGTAGTGCTGAATGTGTAATAAGTATATATTGTTATGTATGTGATAACATTGGTCAGTTGAATAGATGTGGAATATTAACAATATATTAAATAGGTATACGGGGTAACGCGTGGGTAATAAGTTACCATAGGTATGTGTCCCTGTCCCTAGAGAAATAACAATTTACAAACATTACTACGGACAGCACTTAGAAACTATATGAGGTGAGCCTTACGTTACCACTGTGGTTCCCACCGCAATACGGGTCAGAAAATATGCTAAGGCGCAGATAAT
>NC_051412.1:10355805-10356616 GCF_015228065.2 Penaeus monodon
GTGTGTCTGAGAATAATACAAATATGAAGCAGACTCTTACATGTGCGTCAAATAATAATATGAGAGCGCGGGGACTGGATAAAACTGGCCATGCTGCGCGAGGCCGGGACCAGTGGAAGGGAAGCCAAACCAGACAGGAGCCGAGGCAGTTGCCGAGTCCGAATGTCATGGTCACGCGACGCATTTCCGGATTGACTTAGTGTCTTGTGGCCTCTCTTTCCCCTTCCTCTGCCACCTCCGATTTCTTTTCTATCTCTCTTTGGTTATCCTGTTCATCCTTTTTACATGTCAGTCTCTCTGTTTTCTGTTTGCCTTCCTCTTTTCCTGTCTCTCGCGATTTTTTTTTATTTGCCTTTTATATACTGCCTTTTTTCGCTGTGAATTCCTGTAGGGGTGCGAAATGCTTATTCCAGTCACTTCTTCGTAAGTGAATCCGCTAGGATTCATCTGCACTTTTCATTTCGGAAACAATACAGCGTGCATACTAGCACCTTTGACAAACACGCTAAGTAAAAAAAGAATGGTGACAAGGCCAATAACTGAGAATACTTTTACATTACATCAATAATGTAAAATTTACTAAATGAATGGAAAAAAACGGACAGCCAATGGCGCGAGTCATCGTTCAGAAACGTAGGAAGACTAGGAAGCTGAAAAAGACTTTCTCTTTCCTTGAACTCTGGAGGAGAGTCGCAGCCGCAATTCCGGATGGGCTGGATCGCCTTGCGACGCCGCCTTCGTTTTCACGAACATCCCCACTGCTTCTGCCGTTTCCATCCCAGCAATAACTCAACTTTTGCACTACATTTTG
>NC_051412.1:10357501-10357979 GCF_015228065.2 Penaeus monodon
AAAAAAAAAGGGGTGAGGAAAAAAATTTCAGCAGAGAGGTGGGGAAGGCATAAAAGGGATGAAAAAAGGGAAAAGGGTAGACCAAATAACACCCCAAAGGGGGAGAGATGGCAGCGACTGGCAAACCCAAAACGTTAAACAGGATTCGGGGGAGTGAGAGAATGCCGAAGAAGGAGAAAAGTCCCTTTTGGTCCCGTTTTACAAAAAGGGCTATGCCCCAAAACGAATAATTACAGAGGAATAAAGTTAATTAGACACAATCAATTTTGGGGAGAGGGGAAGAAAGTAGGGAAAAATAGAAATTTGAAGAAAAATTGGGAAATTTATGCCAGGAAGAAGCTGAAGATGTAATATCCCCTTGAAATGACATGGAAAAGTTACAGGGAGGCCCAGAAAGGGTTGCGGGGGGTTTTTATAGCCCTAAGAAAGCTCTGGAGATTTCCCGAAAATGAATTATGGTTTCCATGAGACTCTGGGG
>NC_051412.1:10358260-10358701 GCF_015228065.2 Penaeus monodon
TGTGGGACCAAGATAGTATTTGGCTCAAAGTGATGGGAGGATCAATTAGGCTATCCTTCCAAAAAAAGGTATTGGGGAAGGAACAAAAGAAAAAGGGCAGGCTAAAGAATGATGAAAAAAGGGGCCAGGAGTGGCAACAAAAGGGGGTGTTGTAGGAAAAAAGGGAAAAGTTTTAAAATGTGGTGGGGCCCGGGTAACTGTATGGGATGGAGACACTCCCACGGGAAAAAAAGACAAAATACTAAAAGCCCTAAAATTTAAATTTTGTTTTTTTCAAAAGAAAAAAGAAAAAAAAAGGCAGAAGAAAAATTCTGGATCAGTCAAGGTAGACATGCAGACAGTAGGGGGGGGAAAATGAGGTTTTTCACACAAAAAAGAGTGATGAAGAAGGGAAGATTGTTGTGTGACCCTAAAGGTTAATGGAGGAAAAAGAAAATAAAT
>NC_051412.1:10358806-10359003 GCF_015228065.2 Penaeus monodon
TTTTTTTGGGGGGGAATCCAAGGATGAAATAAGGGGAAAGGGGGATTTGCTGAAAAATTGGAAGAATGCAGGGAGGGAGGGATCCAGAAAGGACATTGTTGTGACGGGGGGCACATGAAACCGGGGGGAGTGGAAAGGATTGAGGAAGGAAGAAAAAATGGTGGGACATGGAGAAGAGGATGGGGGTTTTTTGGGAA
>NC_051412.1:10359326-10359447 GCF_015228065.2 Penaeus monodon
TAAAACTTTAGGGGAGGCATGTCTACATGGCGTAGGTGTAATAGTTGGGGTTGGAAGGGAAAAGTGTAAAACTGGACTGTACTGCATCTACGACAAAGGGTGGAACAAGCGTTTTCACAGC
>NC_051412.1:10360380-10360626 GCF_015228065.2 Penaeus monodon
AACCACCCAAAAAACCCAAAAAAAAACCCAAAAATATATATTTATTTAAAAATTTAAAAAATAAATTTTAAAAATTAAAATCTTTAAATATTTAAAATATAAATTTCTATAAAATATAAAAATAATTTTATTTTATATATATAATATATAATAAAATATATACAAACACCTTTATCATAAACTTCCCAACCCCACTATTAAAATTTTATAATTTATAAAAAAGGATATTAAGAGAGGGAAAATTGA
>NC_051412.1:10360676-10360839 GCF_015228065.2 Penaeus monodon
ATCTGGATGTTTTTTTTTTTTTTTGAGGGGAGGGGGGTGACCCTCGAGGGGAGAAGCAGGAAGAAGAGAAGCTCAGGAAATGATACTGAGTCTGTGCAGTTAAGGAATTAACATAGAATAGAAATGTATAACAAGAGGATGCGTCGTAGGACAGAGCTCTAGA
>NC_051412.1:10371388-10371455 GCF_015228065.2 Penaeus monodon
GACTCAGTATCATTTCCTGAGCTTCTTCTTCTTCCTGCTTCTCCCCTCGAGGGTCACCCCTCCCCTC
>NC_051412.1:10373675-10374178 GCF_015228065.2 Penaeus monodon
AGGAGGAAGTTTGCTTGGGAAAAAAAGAGGGGTATGGGGAAAGTGTGTTAGGACCAAAACCAAGGGATTTTTGGGGGGGGGAAAATTGTGGCCCAAAATATTGGAATGTTGGGGGAGAATTAGGCTACCCCTGTCCAAAAAAAAATGGATATTGGGGAAAGAGAACTAAAGAAAAGAGTGCAGGCGAATAAAATGGATAAGAAAGGTCACGGGAGTGATCAACAGAAGGGGTGCTTTGGGACAAAAGGAAAAAGTTTTCAAGATGGGGTGAGGCCGGCTTACTGATGGGTGGAGAACTCCCACGACAAAAAGACAAAGATGAGCTGAAAGTCCTGAAATTAATATTTTGCTTTTTCTTTAAAGGGGAAAAAAAAAAAGAAGGCAGAAGAGAAGATTCAGGATGCGTCAAGGTAGACTGAGACGTGGGTGTGAATGGGGTTTGGGACAAAAAAAAGGTGACTGAAAAAGGGAAATTGTTTGGGCCCAAAAGGGTAAGGGAAAGG
>NC_051412.1:10375183-10375382 GCF_015228065.2 Penaeus monodon
CCAGTTGGGATAGGGTTGAAAAGGAAAAAAAAGGGGGGGGAAAAGGGAAGGGAAGAGAAAGTAAAAGTACGGGGCTGTGGGAGAATCAAAAAGAAGACCCCACTTGGCGGGCCAAAAAAGGGGTTCAAAAATTTTAAAGGGGTTGAAAGCTAGAATGTGAAGGGAGGAAGGGGGGGGTATGGAGAAAGGTATTAGGTTG
>NC_051412.1:10375618-10375778 GCF_015228065.2 Penaeus monodon
AAAATAAATGGTAAAAAGAAAACGGTCTGATTAAACCCAAGGGGAATCGTCCCGGGGCCCCCGGGGTTTTTTCATGACAAAACAGAGCCAGCCTTTTCATCCTTCAGCGGGCTCTCCCCCCTTTAGGAAATGGACAGAAGAAGGGATATAGGAGGGGGAA
>NC_051412.1:10375879-10376009 GCF_015228065.2 Penaeus monodon
GGGGGAGGGGTGACCCCGGGGGAAAAGCGGGAAAGAAAAAGAACCGGGAAAGATCTGAGTCCTGTCATGTTAAAGGAATTAACATAGAATAGAAAATGTATACAAAGAGGAGCGTCGTGGGACAGAGCTC
>NC_051412.1:10387512-10389781 GCF_015228065.2 Penaeus monodon
ATTTTAGATTTGAAGGCAATCCCGAGAAAATCCATGGTAAATGAGTTATATATCAACTAATTATACTTTTATAATTTTATCTAGGGGTCATCGTTTTTTTTTTTTTCAAAATTTGCACAAGCGTACAAAGCCTACTCTCCCTCCAGAGAGTAAAAAGCAAAATGATAGAAATGACGTCCTCTGGATCTCCAGGGAATAAAGAATTGTACTGATCCTGACATAGTCTATTAGGCACCTATTGTAGGACACATTGCCGTACATCTTCCAGTCTTGCTATCTACAGCGCGATACGAAGGCATTTTTTTTTTTTTTAAGAATTTGTAATATCCGGATCATCATTTTTATGATGATCTAAAAAGTGTACGCCAGAGATTAGCCTACTCTTCCCCAGTGTTCAGTTTGCACACTCATGAAAAAGATGAAAATAATGGATTACCACATGATCAGTCCGTTTTAATCATTTATTGTTTGTTTTCTGATAACATCTAGGTATTAAAGAATAACAGCATGACAGTTACATCAATTACTTTGCTAAATGAGAAACGAAGCGTTTATAATAACATACTCCATTGTCTGCAGCAGGCGGCAATAGAAACGTCAATGTGAGAATAGGTTACAGTTGTTATTGTGGTAATGGTACAGCGTAAATGTAACGGTAAGAATTTAGTGGTCGTAGTTGACCATGATGAAATACACTAAAGGCGAGGCGCCGTTGCTTAAATAAGTCTTAGATTGACATTTACTTTGTCATTTCTTACTGGAGTGTAAATTTAAGGGAAAGGGCAGTATTACAGCTCAGTAGGTGCAGAACATCAAGAGAGGAGAGAATTATTTGTTTCTTAGAAAAGACCATTGGATTATTTCTCCTGGATAATAGACATATTTTGTGTAAAATACTTTACATTTGTTTTTGACAGGGGAATGGAATTTTGGTATTCGATCTAATATACTTTTGCTTAAAATGTCAACCGTAAGAAGTACCTAAGAGATCTCACATAGTATTTCTTTGTATGCAAGCGAGTTCTGGCACTAACATCACGGCCAGTATAAAACCCAAGAGACAACACCCATGAATCAAAGCCACACAGAACACTCAACCACACGACAGGTAACGGGAGAACATACAGTAGACATCATCTGACATTATAAGAATTGTGGCTATCAGTCATATAATGTGCTGGAACCTTCAGATAATCAGCATAAGAACAGTCATGATATAACGTGCGGGAACCTTCAAATAATCAGCATATGAATTCAGTGGCTTAATTCGCGAAACCTGAGAGTAGACTTTGTGATTTCAGAAAATCTGAATAGGCGACGATGAAGATAACAACAGTGCTTACAATCCTAGCACTCGCATTTCTTCCGACTGACGTGAGTGTTGCTCTGGTGCTGTGCCCAAGCTTCCCTCGTTGCTGTGCAACTAAAAGCTGCTGGTATCTGTGTCCGTCATGCAGGGAAGCGCAAAACTTCAAAAACGGGATCAGGCTTGAACCCTTAGACGGGAAGCCATGTCCCGACACGCTCAGACTCATTTATCCGGATCCGTTTGCCTTCCCGGATGAAGTTCCTTTCCCCGAGGAATTTTTCTGCATAGAGTGAATGAAGCAGCGACGTTCTTTATCACTAACAACTGCAGGTGGTGTGGCATCACAACTCTCTGAGCATCATAGAAAACAGGACAACACTGAAGACGTTTCGCTATGTGGAATAATACTTTTACAGATAAACAGTGTAAGGATGCATTTCCGGTGAAAACATAGTTGACCATTATCATTTACATATTATCAAATGATTAACAAAAATGCCATATTGTTTCTTAATGAAAAAGCGGCGTAACCGTGTACACTGAACGTATTGGGAGATGAACCTTCAAAATATGAACGTATACATTAGATGATCAACACAAAATACATTCAGCAGGAAAAGAAATTAAATAAGCTTTTGGTATGCGGGCTGTTTCAGGAGATGCGCCGTTCCCTAAACGGGGTCTATTTATTTAGGCCTGCGAAACGGGGTGTGTGACTGTTATCCTGCGTGAGGAGGTGCTATACCGTACTTCGAGGAGAATCTTGTGTTGTAATTCGGTAAAGCTAGCCGTGCCGAAGGGAAAGACGTCTACGCGGCGAAAATCATTTCGCTGTCTGCTCTGTGGCCTTCACAACTGTCCTTTTCTAGACTTAACATAACACTATATGACACAAAATTTCTTTTCGTGTAATAATAGGAATAAGAAGAAAGAAGAAAAAAATCTCTGCTTACGTCGAAC
>NC_051412.1:10390172-10391189 GCF_015228065.2 Penaeus monodon
AAGTATGTACATCCATGGCATGTATGTGATGCCATCATTTTTTCCCTTGTTTTTTAGCCTAAGTTCGACATATGTCACAATATTCCGGCACAAAGGGTTAACCCAGGGCAGCCAAATTCATTTATCACAGGGGGCCACATTTCACCTTAGTATACAGTATGCGGGCCAGATAATCATAGTCGACGCGACGAAACGGCCATATGGTTGACGTAAAACCTTAGGAAGCTATTACATTCATTAAAAAAATACAATAATAGAAAAAAAGTAAGATTATAAGTGATAATCTTAAAATACGATGAAGTGGCTTAATAATCTTGTAAAACGGCCGACTGTAAGGTTGAAATAACAAATGTACCGCGGACCGCGTGTTTGACACCCCTGGTTAACCGATATTACTCTTACAATAGCTCACTGTGAAGTGAAGATTTCATTATCAGAAATCAGTGTTAAGTAAAATGCTATATAGAATTTTACCTTTAGAATATGTAGTCGTCTGGGAAATACTTTACTGTTCTTTAGAATCAACTTTCAAGTCCTTCATAATGCAGCAGTCTAAAACCAGTACATTTTTACAGTCGGGTTCATTGTGCAATATACTAGGAATACAGCTTACACAACGAAGAAATTAATAAAACAAATCTTATAAATATGGTATTTTATTTATTAAACATCCCTGTTTAAATACCCCCTATTCGCACACAGTTGAGAAGTTGTAGCTATCGTTTATCATTTTTATATGTAGCGTTTCTGTTTTTACTATATGATTCTTTATGATATATAGTAGGGAGATTTAATTGCCTTCCAGTCTTTCGCCAGGTCTCTGATCCACGCCCTTCAGGCCATTAAACAGTAATTGTCCTAACAACACTTAGGGAATTCCTGTTTCGTATCCTCCCCCATAGAAGAAAGTGAAATCTGTCTGTGGGTTCAATGAGAATGAAGTTGTGGCTGCAGGTTCCGACTGCTCGTCCTAATAGTGATTCTAAATATCTAATTCTGGACAGATGGGATATAAAC
>NC_051412.1:10391814-10392050 GCF_015228065.2 Penaeus monodon
TTCTATTTGTATATTTACAGACCAATACAAGATTTGCATGAGAGAGGCCTGGCGAGATCATGAGATTCCCACCCCTATTACAAGAGGAAATGAAGTGTCTTGGATAAGCTTGAACAAAGCCGAAGATGATGACGGTTGTATAGAATTACACATGAGCAATGAGGAAGCAGTGTTAACGAAAAACACGAGCAAACTTTGATTCGGTTCGGTTTGCTTCGTCTCGCTGGACTTGTCAA
>NC_051412.1:10392278-10392435 GCF_015228065.2 Penaeus monodon
CGCCGGTTGATTTATTGAGTCCTTGTTTTATTATTATTCATTGCAAATGTCAGTATAGCATTTTGTCTTGTTTGGTTTCAAAGTGTGTTGTCCTGTTTTGAAGAAAAAAACTGGTTTTCCATCTGCTTCTTACGCTGAGCTAAAAATATCAGCCGGA
>NC_051412.1:10395077-10395626 GCF_015228065.2 Penaeus monodon
AAGGCTCTAAAAGTGTGACCATATGTATGTAAAGGATGTCTGATCTGGCGTAAACGACCCGGAAGTGTTGGCGAACCGCTGGTCGAGGAAGGATGCTGAAAGGATTCCCATCACGGAAGTAGTGGCGTTTGGAATTCTTATAAGACGTAGAAGGGTAAACAATTATTTATATTTTCCCATGTTTTTCTTGTTAATAACCCTCTTTAACTGCAAAAGGAATCCTATTACTTTATCTCTTTTATCAAAATAATTCATGCTATTAAAAAATCATTCATGCTATTCATGGAACACCTCACCTCAATTTCATGAAATTTTCTATAATTAAACTCTACTTGACTTTTGGTAATGATATGTCAATACTAAGTTTATATTGTATGAGTAGCATATAGATAACCTTGGACAGAGCCACAGAAGCATCATCTGGTGAGAGGTGGCATCTTTTGTGCTGGGTATATATCCTATTCCCTCGGCGGTCGCGGCTACACACCCGCCTGCCAGCTGACCCACATAAGAGCGTTACAGCAATTTTTCTAGGGTTGGTAGCATGTC
>NC_051412.1:10395665-10396581 GCF_015228065.2 Penaeus monodon
TTTTCAGGATCAGTGAAATATGAAGATATAGAAGTAATAGTATGACATACATTCATTTTTTTCATTTGGTTCATTTCCCCAGTGACTGTTTAAATCGCCATTGCCAAGATGATGACCTTCCGTGTTGTGTTGATGGCCATCGTGGTGGTTGTCACTCTCACCAGCGCGACTCACGCCCTGCCTATGATGTTCAGCCCGACAGTGTCTCGGCCAAGCCCATGCTCCATCGTCTCCAACTTGCTGGATGCTGATGTGGCCAGTCTCCTCGAGGGGGACATCTATCTCGCAGAGTCATTCTGTGTTTGAGCTGGAGTTGAAACAGAACTCATGAAGGTTAATGATTCAACTCTTTTTATCATGCAGGGAGAGTTGCTTAGTTCGAAACAGATAGGCTATGTTGCCTGACTCACTCGAACAGTTACTAACTGGGAGAAAAATCTGATGGATTGTCTCCAGCGTAACTTTATTCAGCAGTGGGTGGCGGAATGAAGATGCCGAAGCCGTGAGAAGTCGCTGCGTATGAGTCTCATGACTGGCATCTGCAAGAATTACATGAACGCTGTAGAGCTGCCAAAAGTGTTGCCGCAGTTTGTCAGCTGACAGTGTTTGTAAGATCATCAATGCATTAATTGTTGCATACATTGGATATACATAATTATAATCGTATATCCTGACTGATTATAAAGAATATAAAAAGTGCTAGATAAATGTAATTCAAATGACTGGGTGATTTCAATTATCCTTGGTTATCCTGAAGAGAAACTGAAGCTCAAACTGAATATAACCTGTATATACTGAGCACATGCATATACTCACGCACACATATATACAAAGTGATACATAGACAAGAGGTAGCTAAAGATACCGGAGTAGAAACACACACGAACTAATATAGATAAAAAAGAAACACGCACAC
>NC_051412.1:10397375-10397602 GCF_015228065.2 Penaeus monodon
AACTTGAATTTTTGGCAGACATCTCAGGAAAAGGACAACCCAGTTACTGGGGGTACATTGCCTCATTGCCGGTTGCAAATCTGGTTAAAATGGCATTCGGCGTAAAACAAGCCAAAAATATGATAGTATACCGGATCAGTCGCGGGCCAGATTAACAACGACCGCCTGCGGCACTGTTCCCCAGCAGGGTGCCGATGGATAGTATGTCCGTTAGGAGGACCAGGAGA
>NC_051412.1:10397641-10398955 GCF_015228065.2 Penaeus monodon
ATAAAGGACAAATAAGTGCAGTTTAGAATGGATCCTTGAATGTTGGCACTATGACTGGTAAAGGAAGAAAAATAGCTGACATGATGTCGAGAAGAAAGATAGATGTACTGTGTGTGCAAGAGACTAAGTGGCAAGGAAGTAAAGCGAGATTGTTAGGAGGAGCCTTCAAGTTATTCTATCATGGCAGGGTCGGGAGGAGATATGGCGTGGGTGGAGTGGTGAAAGAAAAGTACATTAACAGCATAGTGGAGGGTAAAAGGATATCTGACAGAATAATAACAGTGAAGTTGAGTACTGGAAGGGGTGCCACTGAATGTAACCAGTGCGTATGTCCCACAAGTAGGATGCGAGAAGGAGAAGGAAGAATTCTGGAGCGAAGTAGTGGAGGTGGTTCAGATTATACCGGCAGCAGAAAGGATATTTATAGGAGCGGACTGCAGTGGCCATGTCGGAGAAGGAAGTAATGGTGATGAGCATGTAAAAGGCAGATATGAAGTGGGAGAAAGAAAGCTGGAAACGGATGGAAGTGGCGGTAGTGATCACCCATTTAAAGATGAGAGAAGGAAACAGAGTAACCTACATGAGTGGGAGTAGGAGTACACAGATAGATTATATTCTTTGTAGGAGAAGCAATCTGAAAGAGTTTAAAGATTGTAAAGTTGTACCTGGAGAGAGTGTAGCAAAACAACATAGGATGATGATTAACAAAACAAGGTTTGAAACGAAGTCGAGGAGGAAATTTAATATAGAACCAAAGATTAAATGGTGAAATTTAAAAGAACAGTTATGCAGTTATCCAAGGATGAGGTTAGGAAGATTTTGGGAGAAAGGGAAGAAGTCGGTTGGGCAGAAACCTCAGATGCAGTCAGCGAGAAGTGCAGGATAGCATAAATGGAAAGAAAGACACAAAAAAGGGAATGATGAAAGCCATCATGAATACAAAGATATGTATAGTAGGACAAAGAAGTTGCAAAGGTAAAAGAGACGTTAAATGAGAAATTAGACTCTATGGAAGGGGAGAAAGGTTTCTATAGACTGGCCAGACAAAGATCCAGAAATGGGAGAGATGTGCAGCATGTAAAAATGATAAAAGAGCAGATGGAAATAATTTGACAGGTGAAGAAAGCATCTTGAGAAGATGGAAGGAGTATAAGAACACTGAAAATATGAGAGACAGAAAACTGGAAGACGCAAGAAGGTGAGGATCAGCAGAGAGGTGAGGAAGGCTATGAGAAGGATGAAAGAAGGTAAAGCTGTAGATCCAAATAACATCCCGAGAGGAGAGATGGCAGCGACGTGGCTAACCAAACTGTT
>NC_051412.1:10401872-10401939 GCF_015228065.2 Penaeus monodon
GAGGGGAGGGGTGACCCTCGAGGGGAGAAGCAGGAAGAAGAAGAAGCTCAGGAAATGATACTGAGTC
>NC_051412.1:10406414-10406496 GCF_015228065.2 Penaeus monodon
GGCTCGGTATATAATAGATAATATAGGCAGTCCATTTCACCTATGGCATCTTACCTTATAATGTCAATATTAGCATAATGGG
>NC_051412.1:10407967-10408125 GCF_015228065.2 Penaeus monodon
GTATTTTTAACGTTAAGTATCAGTACTGATAGTTGATAATTATATATTTATATTAGAGTATTAATATACTATATATAATATTCTAAGTAATATTGATTTACCAGCTGGCACACACACATAGATTGCATATATATAAGTCATAGTACATGAATAAGTTA
>NC_051412.1:10410584-10410785 GCF_015228065.2 Penaeus monodon
TCTATGAGTATGCTAAAATATCTTTACTCAACAATAAGTCATATAATAGCCTATTCATATACTATGTATCTATATAGGTCCTATATATCCGTCTACAATACTTACTTCTTTTATTATACTATATATTAATAATATTAGATATATTGCGATGATTCATATATATTACATCTTACTATAATATATTCCGTCTCTACACGGCAG
>NC_051412.1:10413381-10413467 GCF_015228065.2 Penaeus monodon
TTTTTACCCAATTTATATATACACCCTGCACCATTATTACTACGCACCCCCACCCATACACAGTACCTCCCCCCTCCCCCTATTTT
>NC_051412.1:10417148-10418591 GCF_015228065.2 Penaeus monodon
ATATTTATATTCAAAAATTTATCTTTTATAATTTTTCTAGGGGTCTCTTTTTTTTTTTTTTTCAAAATTTGCAAAAGCGTACAAACCCTATTCCCTCCAGAGAGTAAAAGCAAATGTAGAATGACGTCCTCTGGTCTCCAGGGAATAAGAATTGTACTGATCCGGGAAAGTCTATTAGCCCCTATTGTAGGGGGCACTTGCCGTACATCTTCCAGTCTTGCTATCTACAGCGCGTACGAAGGCATTTTTTTTTTTTAAAAATTTGTAAAATCCGGGTCATCATTTTTTTTGAGACTAAAAAAAGTACGCCAGAGTTAGCCTACTCTTCCCCAGGGTTCAGTTTGCACACTCCCTGAAAAAGATAAAAATAATGGGTTACCCATGATCATCCGTTTTAATCATTTATTGTTGGGGCTGATAAATCTAGGTATTAAGAATAACAGATGACAGTTACATCAAATTACTTTGCTAAATGAGAAACGAAGCGTTTATAATAACATCTCCATTTTCTGCAGCAGGCGGGAATAGAAACGTCAATGTGAGAATGGTTTCAGGGGTTATTGTGGTAATGGAACAGGTAAATGTAAAGGAAGAAAATTTAGTGGGCGTAGTTGCCTGATGAAATACATAAAGGCGAGGCGCCCTGCTTAAAAAAGTCTTAGATTGACATTTACTTTTCATTTTTTATGGAGTGTAAAATTTAAAGGGGAAAAGGGCGTATTTCAGCTCAGTAGGTGCAGAACACAAGAGGGAAGAATTTTTTTTCTTAGAAAAGACCATTGGGTTTTTCTCCCGGATAATAACTATTTTGTGTAAAATACTTTTACATTTTTTTTTGACAGGGGAATGGAATTTTGGTATTCGATCTAAAATATTTTGCTTAAAAAGCAACCGTAAGAAGTACCCAAGAGTTCCAAGTATTTCTTTGTATAAGCGAGTTCTGGCCTAAAATCACGGCCATATAAAACCCAAGAGACAACACCCATGAAACAAAACCACCAGAACACTCAAACCACACGACGGACGGAGAACAACAGAGACATCATCTGCTTATAAGAATTTTTGGCTACATCATTAATGGCGGAACCCTTCAGATAAACAGCATAAGAACGTCTGATAAAACGGCGGGAACCTTTAAAAAATCAGCAATGAAATTTAGTGGGTTAATTTTCCCAAACCCGAGAGTAGACTTTGTATTTTTAGAAAAACTGAAAAGGCGACGATGGGAAGAAACAACATGCTTTCAATCCTGCACTCGCATTTTTCCACTGACGTGAGTGTTGCTCTGGTGCTGTGCCCAAAATTCCCTCGTTGCTGTTTCACTAAAAACTGCTGGGATCGGTCCGTCATGCAGGGAAGCGCAAACTTCAAAAAAAGGGGTCAGGCTTGAAAACCCTTTGACGGGAAGGCCTGTCCCGCACGCTCAACTTTATTTATCCCGGG
>NC_051412.1:10418625-10419239 GCF_015228065.2 Penaeus monodon
CGAGGAATTTTTCTGCATAGAGTGAAAAGAGCAGCGACGTTCTTTTCATAAAAACTGCGGGTGTGGCATAAACTCTCTGAGCATCATAGAAAAAAGGGCAAAAACCCGAAACGTTTTTGCTATGTGGAATAAACTTTTACAGATAAACAGTGAAGGATGCATTTTCCCGGGGAAAACATAGTTGACCTTATCATTTAAAATTATCAAATGATTAACAAAAATGCCATATTGTTTCTTATGAAAAAGGGCGGAACGTGACACTGAACGTATTGGGAGAGAACTTTTAAAATATGAACGTATCATTTGATGATCAACACAAAATACATTCAGCAGGAAAAAAATTAATAAGCTTTTGGGATGCGGGGTGTTTTTAGGAGATGCGGGGCCCTTCCCAAAGGGGGCTATTTATTTTGGCCGGAAAGGGGTGTGGACTGTTATCCTTGAGGAGGTGCATACCGTACTTCGAGAGAACTTGTGTTGTAATTCGGTAAAGCTAGCCCGGGGAAGGGGGAAAAACGTCTACGCGGCGAAAATCATTTGCTGTTGTCTGTGGCCTTCACAAATGTCCTTTTCTAGACTTAAATAACCTATTGACACAAAAATTTTTTTTCGTT
>NC_051412.1:10420013-10421029 GCF_015228065.2 Penaeus monodon
GTGGGGATCAGTGAGTTTCCCCATAAAGTATGTACATCCATGGCATGTAAAGTGATGCCACTTTTTTTTTTCCCTTGTTTTTTTCCTAAGTTCGACATAGTCACAAAATTCCGGCACAAAGGGTTAACCCAGGGCAGCCAAATTTATTTTCACAGGGGGCCACCTTTCACCTTGTATACAGTATGCGGGCCAGAAAAAATCTAGTCGCGCGACGAAAAGGCCATATGGTTTGACTAAAACCTTAGGAAGCTATCATTCATTAAAAAAATACAATAATGAAAAAAAATAGATTATAAGTGATAAACTTAAAATACGATGAAGTGGCTTAATAATCTTTAAACGGCCCACTGTAAGGTTGAAATAACAAATGTACCGCGGACCCGTGTTTGACAACCCCCTGGTTAACCCCATATTACTCTTTCAATAGCCACTGTGAAAGGGAAAATTTTATTATCAAATCAGTGTTAAAATAAAAAACTATATAAATTTTTCCTTTTTAATATGTATCGTTGGGAAATACTTTACTGTTCTTTAGAATCAACTTTCAAGTCCTTCATAATGCAGCATCTAAAAACCAGTACATTTTTACAGTCGGGGTTTATTGTGCAATATACTAGGAACAAAACTTTCACAACGAAGAAATTTTAAAACAAAAAATTTTAAATAGGTATTTTATTTATTAAACATCCCTGTTTAAAAAACCCCCTATTCGCACCAGTTTAAATTTTGTAGCTATCGTTTATCTTTTTTTAGAGCGTTTCTGTTTTTTTTATATGATTCTTTATGATTAAGTAGGGAGATTTAAATTTCCTTCCCCCTTTTTTGCCAGGTCTCTGATCCCAAAAGCCTTCAGGGCCATAAAAAGTAATTGTCCTAAACACTTAGGAATTCCTTTTCGTATCCTCCCCCATAGAAAAAAGTAAATCTGTCTGTGGGTTCAAAGGGAAAAGAAGTTGTGGCTGCAGGTTTCCGAATGCTCGCCTAATGTGCTTAAAAATCTAATTCGGACAGATGGG
>NC_051412.1:10421633-10421910 GCF_015228065.2 Penaeus monodon
GGGTTTCTTTTGTATATTTACAGACCAATCAAAATTTTCATGAGAGGGGGCCTGGCAGATCATGAGATTCCCACCCCTATTCAAGAGGAAATGAAAGGGCTTGGGTAAACTTGAACAAAGCCGAAGATGATGACGGTTGTATAGAATTAACCCCTGACAATGAGGAAAAAAGGTTAACGAAAAACACGAGCAAACTTTGATTCGGGTTTGGGGTTTTCTTGTCTCGCTGGACTTGTCCCAAAAAGGGGACCCAACCCCCAACTTGATATCAGTGTAA
>NC_051412.1:10421970-10422121 GCF_015228065.2 Penaeus monodon
AAAACCCCCCACACACACACCCACACCAAAAACAATATTTAAAACATATATGTCATATATATGTATTATGTATAAATCAAAAGTAGATTTGTGTGTGTGTGTCCATGAGAAAAGGGGAGCAGACTGCATGCGCCGGTTGATTTTTGAGTCC
>NC_051412.1:10422156-10422276 GCF_015228065.2 Penaeus monodon
AAAAATATAAAAATTATAAATAATAAATTATATAAATTATTTAATATAAATTTAACAAACACTACTTTTATCCATCTATCTAATTCTAATTATGTATTAAAAACCACTACCATATTCTTA
>NC_051412.1:10424642-10425329 GCF_015228065.2 Penaeus monodon
GCTTGCATGTATTTTGTGTGTTGCATGTTTTGTGTTGCGGGAAATTTTTATGTGTATGCGTACGTGGTATATACAGTGTGTGACTATAAGTGCGTATGTTTGATTGTGGTGTGTGAGTAGGTAGGTATAACGATATATTTGAAGGCTCTAAACAGTGTGACCATATGTATGTAAAGGATGTCTGATCTGGCGTAAACGACCCGGAAGTGTTGGCGAACCGTGGTCGAGGAAGGATGCGAAAGGATTCCCATCACGGAAGTAGTGGGCGTTTGGAATTCTTAAAGACGTAGAAGGGTAAACAATTATTTATATTTCCATGTTTTTCTTGTTAATAAACCTCTTTAAACTGCAAAGGAATCCTATTACTTATCTCTTTTATCAAAATAATTAATTGCTATTAAAAAATCATTCATGCTATTCATGGAACACCTCACCTCAATTTCATGAAATTTCTATAATTAAAACTCTACTTGACTTTTGGTAATGATATGTCAATACTAAGTTTATATTGTATGAGTAGCATATAGATAACCTTGGACAGAGCCACAGAAGCATCATCTGGTGAGAGGGTGGCATCTTTTGTGCTGGGTATATATCCTATTCCCTCGGCGGTCGCGGCTACACACCGCCTGCCAGCTGACCCACATAAGAGCGTTACAGCAATTTTTCTAGGGTTGGTAGCATGTC
>NC_051412.1:10425368-10426295 GCF_015228065.2 Penaeus monodon
TTTTCAGGATCAGTGAAAATATGAAGATATAGAAGTAATAGTATGACATACATTCATTTTTTTCATTTGGTTCATTTCCCCTGTGACTGTTTAAATCGCCATTTGCCAAGTTTATGACCTTCGGTGTTGTGTTGATGGCCATCGTGTGGTTGTCACTCTCACCAGCGCGACTCACGCCCTGCCTATGATGTTCAGGCCCGACAGTGTCTCGGCCAAGCCCATGCTCCATCGTCTCCAACTTGCTGGATGCTGATGTGGCCAGTCTCCTCGAGGGGGACATCTATCTCGCAGAGTCATTCTGTGTTTGAGCTGGAGTTGAAACAGAACTCATGAAGGTTAATGATTCAACTCTTTTTATCATGCAGGGAGAGTTGCTTAGTTCGAAACAGATAGGCTATGTTGCCTGACTCACTCGAACAGTTACTAACTGGGAGAAAAATCTGATGGATTGTCTCCAGCGTAACTTTATTCAGCAGTGGGTGGCGGAATGAAGATGCCGAAGCCGTGAGAAGTCGCTGCGTATGAGTCTCATGACTGGCATCTGCAAGAATTACATGAACGCTGTAGAGCTGCCAAAAGTGTTGCCGCAGTTTGTCAGCTGACAGTGTTTGTAAGATCATCAATGCATTAATTGTTGCATACATTGGATATACATAATTATAATCGTATATCCTGACTGATTATAAAGAATATAAAAAGTGCTAGATAAATGTAATTCAAATGACTGGGTGATTTCAATTATCCTTGGTTATCCTG
This sequence comes from Penaeus monodon, assembly GCF_015228065.2. Lineage (NCBI taxonomy): Eukaryota > Metazoa > Arthropoda > Malacostraca > Decapoda > Penaeidae > Penaeus > Penaeus monodon. The sequence continues at coordinate 10,426,125 of NC_051412.1, forward strand.
AAGAGAAACTGAAGCTCAAACTGAATATAACCTGTATATACTGAGCACATGCATATACTCACGCACACATATATACAAAGTGATACATAGACAAGAGGTAGCTAAAGATACCGGAGTAGAAACACACACGAACTAATATAGATAAAAAAGAAACACGCACACTGTGTATGC
>NC_051412.1:10426626-10427780 GCF_015228065.2 Penaeus monodon
CCAGAGGCCTGGCTAGATCACGAGGCTCCCATCCCCGTGACAAGAGGAAATGAAGTGTTTTGGGTAAGCTTGAACAAAGCCGAAGATGATGACGGTTGTATAGAATTACACAGTCTACTATTCCTCTTCTAAAGGACATGAGTAATGAAAAGCAGTGTTAACGAGAAACACGAGCAAACTTTGATTCGGTTCGGTTTACTTCGTCTCGCTGAAATCGTCAAAAGGAGGCCCAACATCCAGAAACCTTTCCTTGTCTTGGTTTAGCATTAACTAAAAATTTACTCCACATATCAGAGCACTGATATAAAGTGATAATATCTGCTTTGTAATCGAATGGATTTAGTATGGAAATCCGACCTTAGACACTATCCGACCGTCGCAGGGATTGCCATTGAACAGTTATAAGTAGCCAGTATTTATTCTCTACATAATAATAAAGTTATTAATATACTCCAATCAATATTTCTGGTCGGTATCAACATGATCACATATTAGTAGTTTATAGTATCAATTATTGGCCACAAAATAAGTAAATCGTAATCAGAATTTGATTGTAATCACTAATTTGTGTTGGCTATGTGGGCGGTTTGTTTACAACTCTGACGTCATAAAACTGTAGAAAACTCCCTATAGAGGCAGTTTGAAATTTCTTGGTTTGGTTATGAAGCCAAAACAAGATATCTGTCCTAGATGCTACATTCAAAAACAAGAAAGAACAAAAAATAAAGATTTTTAAAGAAAACGGTGAAATATCTTAATATTAATATTAACAATGTGAGACTCTCCTACAAATTGGGAAATCGTGGAATGAGCACCTATTTAATTGTAACTTAATGTTATATTCTTAAAGACAAGTTTACAAACCTTACTGCATGGGAAATATTAAGATTATTATAACTGCCTGACAGTGACATATTGATACTTTTCATTAGTTAACAGTCAGTTTAAAATACACATTGACAAAGACAGAAACTAAAATAATTAATGACATTAAAACTAATACAATTCATTGACCTTACTTATGTCAAAATTATCCTAAAGCTCAAAATTCGTTTGTCCCTTTCTGTGTATATAATACTCGGTCAGACATTCTCTTTCGAGACACCGTGGCCTTAATAATTTTATTCTTACTAGTTCGGGAGACGAGCAATTTG
>NC_051412.1:10427880-10428628 GCF_015228065.2 Penaeus monodon
TTTTGAAAAAAAACTTGCTCTCATCGCTTGGGAAACTCTTTACAGCAGCTAGACACCAAAATAGTTACAGTCAGAGACATTCCTCAGAATTTTCTCTTGATTCTGCAACCAAGTCCAGAGGCTTAGCGTTTGCGTTGACTTGACGCATTCGTTCATCACACACTGACGCGCATGCATCATGTGTGTACTGCGATCGCGAAATCAACACTTGTCTCCGTCTTCCTCGCGATCGCTGGGCTGATGGCGCGATGGCTCGTCATGAAGCAATCTCACGTCGAAACAGACGACTGAGTTTAGGAACGATCTGCAGATGGAACCTCCCAGTTCCATTACTCACATTATCTGCTCAGATTGCGAAAAGAGGCACCCTTGGGAACACGTCCGAGGCAATGTCGGAATAAGGATCTGGGTTAAATTGATTCCCAACGACGCCCACAGAACCGAAGCCCGTTTTGCTCACGCCACCGCCGCGCTGCCTCCGCGCCTTCGGAAGAAGGGAGCGGCGTTGCTGAGGCTGCCCATGATCACGAGAAGCACCACAAGGACACGGAAGAAGTTCATCTTGAGGATGTTGCAAGCACTCTGTAATTGATTAGTTTCAAAATATATATTACGTATAAGTCCAAGTACACATACATATTACGTGAGTATCTCTCTACCCATATATCTATAAATGTATTCTTGATTGTAGTACAACTTCACCCTGACTTCTATATCAGCAATATCCAGAATATCAGCTACCTTTAGA
>NC_051412.1:10428649-10428787 GCF_015228065.2 Penaeus monodon
CAGATCCTTAGACAGGATATTGAAGGTTGTCAAGTTATTCGTCTTTTGCTGCTGAGTGTGGAGCGTCCAGCGTTGGCGAGCTTATATTCCGTATCCACCACAGAGTTGCAGGATTTCACCAGATGATCAAGGTTTCTA
>NC_051412.1:10432587-10432670 GCF_015228065.2 Penaeus monodon
AATCTATATCATTAATACTGGTAGGTCTTGTATCATTTCTGTATTGTCATCGTTGTTCCGTTATGGGTATATAATCAACTGTA
>NC_051412.1:10432739-10434016 GCF_015228065.2 Penaeus monodon
CCAATATTCTTCATATTTGTGTTATTTTTTACTTTTCGCTAGTATCATCTTTGATATGCGAGTTGCTATTTTCATTTCTGATATTATTATTGATTATTAGAATATACCATAATTTCTACTACATCGAAATATATGTATATGTGTGTGTGTGCCTTAGAATAAACTGTAAGGTTATATATCCATATGACATTGTATCACTTTTAATCAGATTGTACTCACTCACAAGCACTCTACTTGAAATAAAATGAGTGAATATATTGATACATAAATGTACAAATCAGGCCAGCTTAGACACATTCTGGTCTGCTCTTACAAAGCTCTGCCATATTAGCTAATGAGTTATGTAGCTAGCCATCTGCTACAACTAATAACAGGTAGGTGTGCACATAGCACCCCCTTAAGAGTTTTAGCCAGATGGGCATAGACATTCTTAAAGGTTGAACCGTCAACTGCAAGACTGATACATCAGTCTAATTACAGATCTACACTGTCAGGAACACACCGAGGAGTATTCGCATGAGAGACTCGTAACTGACTTCTCTCATCGCTTGGTGAAACTCTTTACAGCAGCTAGACACCAAAAATAGTTACCAGTCAAGAGACATTCCTCAGAATTTTCTCTTGATTCTGCAACCAAGTCCAGAGGCTTAGCGTTTGCGTTGACTTGACGCATTCGTTCATCACACACTGACGCGCATGCATCATGTGTGTACTGCGATCGCGAAATCAACACTTGTCTCCGTCTTCCTCGCGATCGCTGGGCTGATGGCGCGATGGCTCGTCATGAAGCAATCTCACGTCGAAAACAGACGACTGAGTTAGGAACGATCTGCAAGATGGAACCTCCCAGTTCCATTACTCACATTATCTGCTCAGATTGCGAAAAGAGGCACCCTTGGGAACACGTCCGAGGCAATGTCGGAATAAGGATCTGGGTTAAATTGATTCCCAACGACGCCCACAGAACCGAAGCCCGTTTTTGCTCACGCCGCCGCGCGCCTGCCTCCGCGCCTCGGAAGAAGGGAGCGGCGTTGCTGAGGCTGCCCATGATCACGAGAAGCACCACAAGGACACGGAAGAAGTTCATCTTGAGGATGTTGCAAGCACTCTGTAATTGATTAGTTTCAAAATATATATTACGTATAAGGTCCAAGTACACATACATATTACGTGAGTATCTCTCTACCCATATATCTATAAATGTATTCTTGGATTGTAGTACAACTTCACCCTGACTTCTATATCAGCAATATCCAGAATATCAGCCTACCTTTAGA
>NC_051412.1:10434037-10434176 GCF_015228065.2 Penaeus monodon
CAGATACCTTAGACAGGGATATTGAAGGTTGTCAAGTTATTCGTCTTTTGCTGCTGAGTGTGGAGCGTCCAGCGTTGGCGAGCTTATATTCCGTATCCACCACAGAGTTGCAGGATTTCACCAGATGATCAAGGTTTCT
>NC_051412.1:10439365-10439511 GCF_015228065.2 Penaeus monodon
TTAGTTAAGAAAAAAGGACAGATTTTTTTTATAATTAATATTGCTGTTATCGTCATTTTTCATCACTCCATCCTTACTCTCTTTACGAATAATGTACTCGTTGCAATATTGTTTTTAACATGCTGTTATATGTGTATGTGCGTGTG
>NC_051412.1:10439726-10439791 GCF_015228065.2 Penaeus monodon
AATCTATATCATTAATACTGGTAGGTCTTGTATCATTCTGTATGTCATCGTTGTTCCGTTATGGG
>NC_051412.1:10439881-10441347 GCF_015228065.2 Penaeus monodon
CCAATATTCTTCATATCTGTGTTATTTTTACTTTTCGCATAGTATCATCTTTGATATGCGAGTTGCTATTTTCATTTCTGATATTATTATTGATTATTAGAATATACCATAATTTCTACTACATCGAAATATATGTATATATGTGTGAGTGCCTTAGAATAAACTGTAAGGTTATATATCCATATGACGTTGTATCACTTTTAATCAGATTGTACTCACTCACAAGCACTCTACTTAAAATGAAATGAGTAAATATTGATACATAAATGTACAAATCAGGCCAGCTTGACCATTTGGTTTCTACAAAGCTTCCATTTAGCTAATGAGTTTGTAGCTACCCCTCTGCTACAACTAAAAACAGGTAGGTGTGAAATAGACCCCTTAAGATTTTTCCCCGATGGGCATAGACTTTCAAAGGGTTTGAACCGTCAACTGCAAGACTGAACATCAGTCTAATTACAGATCTACACTGTCAAAAAACACCCCGGGAGTATTCGCGAGAGACTGAACTGATTTCCATGGGGGGGGGGGTAAATCTTCAGCAGCTAGACACCAAAAATAGTTCCAGTAAAGAGACATTCCCAAAATTTTTCTTGATTCTGCAACCAACCCAGAGGCTTAGCGTTTGCGTTGATTTACGTTTCTTTCATCACACACTGACGCGCATGCATCAGTGTGTATGCGATCGCGAAATCAACACTTGTTCCTTTTCCTGCGATCGCTGGGTATGGCGCGATGGTCGTCATAAAGCAATCTCACGTCAAAACAGACGACTGGTTTGGGAACGTCGAAAGAGGGGAACCCCCCCTTTCCCATACCACTTTTATCTGTCAGATTGCGAAAAGGGGGGCCCCCTTGGGGAACACGTCCGAGGAATGTCGGAAAAGGATCGGGTTAAATTGTTTCCCCAACGACGCCCACAGAACCAAAGCCCTTTTGCTCACGCCACCGCCGCCCCGCCTCCGCCCCTTGGAAAAAGGAGCGCGTTGCGGGGGCTGCCATGATCACGAGAAGACCAAAAGGGACACGGAAGAAGTTCATCTTGGGGAGTTGCAAGCACTCTGCTTTTTTTTGAAAACGAAAGGGGTTTTTTATTACGTTCAGTTTTATGGCTTTTGCGCTATCAGAATATTCATTTTTTTCGATCTTATAAAAAAGTAAAAAAAAATACCTGAGGTAAACACAATAAGTATACTGTTGGATCCTGCGCAGGTGTATAAAGCTGCACAGATGGGCGGGAATTTTACCTTTTTCGGAAATGAGGTGCCAGCGCTCACCAGATTTTTATTAAATCTTTTCGTATTGTTTTTAATACTTTTTATAGCATTTAATTGTTTAAACTAATAAATGGGCTAAATTTTATAAAAAACAAATTTAAAAATGTAGCATTTTTAGGAAACATTGAAATAGGCCAAACAGGGAAAAAAAACACGATTTCCCGATGACCTTCGGTCCATTTCAGTCAG
>NC_051412.1:10443081-10443160 GCF_015228065.2 Penaeus monodon
GGTAAATATATTTTAAATATATAAAAATTAATTATAATATATATTTCATATTTATACTAATACATCACATTTTCGAGTC
>NC_051412.1:10446457-10447732 GCF_015228065.2 Penaeus monodon
AAATCTGAGAGTGATGTTTTACATATATGTTCCTTTCTAACAGCATTTAAGCAAGAGCTTCAGCAAGGTGTTGGTTGATCTGTTGATTCTCAAGTGTCTTTCCCTCCTGGTAAGAGCGATCTTGCGGTAATTTAGCTTAATTAATGGTCACTAATTGCTCGGTCTTCCCCGAGACTCAGTAGAATGAAAAATTAATTAAAGGCCACGGTGTCTCGAAAGAGAATGTCTGACCGAGTATTATATACACAGAAAGGGACAAACGAATTTTGAGCTTTAGGATAATTTTGACATAAGTAAGGTCAATGAATTGTATTAGTTTTAATGTCATTAATTATTTTAGTTTCTGTCTTTGTCAATGTGTATTTTAAACTGACTGTTAACTAATGAAAAGTATCAATATGTCACTGTCAGGCAGTTATAATAATCTTAATATTTCCCATGCAGAAAGGGTTTTGTAAACTTGTCTTTAAGAAATAACATTAATTTTAAAATTAAATAGGTGCTCATTCCACGATTTCCCAATTTGTAGGAGAGTCTCACATTGTTAATATTAATATTAAGATATTTCACCGTTTTCTTTAAAAATCTTTATTTTTTGTTCTTTCTTGTTTTTGAATGTAGCATCTAGGACAGATATCTTGTTTTGGCTTCATAACCAAACCAAGAAATTTCAAACTGCCTCTATAGGGAGTTTTCTACAGTTTTAATGTCGTCAGAGTTGTATACATACCGCCCACATAGCGAACTCAAATTAGTGATTACAATCAAATTTCTGATTACGTTTTACTTTTTTTTTGGCCATTAATTGATACTATAAATACTAATATTGATCATGTTTACCGCCCAAGAAATATTGATTGGAGTATATTAATACTTTATTATTATGTAGAGAATAAATACTGGCTACTTATAACTGTTCAAGGGCCCAACCCCTGCGACGGTCGGATAGTGTCTAAGGTCGGATTTCCATACTAAATCCATTCGTTTACAAAGCAGATATTATCACTTTATATCAGTGCTCTGATATGTGGAGTAAATTTTTAGTTAATGCAAAACCCAAAGAAAAGGGAAAAGGGTTTTCGGGTGTTGGGCCCCCTTTTGACGATTTCAGCGAGACGAAGTAAACCGAAACCGAATCAAAATTTGCTGTGTTTCTCGTTACACTGCTTTTCATTACTCATGTCCTTTAGAAGAGGAATAGTAGACTGTGTTTAATTCTATACAACCGTCATCATCTTCGGCTTTGGGTTTAAGCTTACCCAAAACACTTCATTT
>NC_051412.1:10448156-10449038 GCF_015228065.2 Penaeus monodon
TAGTTCGTGTGTGTTTCTACTCCGGTATCTTTAGCTACCTCTGTCTATGTATCACTTTGTATATATGTGGCGTGAGTATATGCATGTCCCTCAGTATATACAGGTTATATTCATTTTTGAGCTTCAGTTTCTTTTCAGGATAACCAAGGATAATTGAAATCACCCAGTCCATTTAAATTACATTTATCTAGCATTTTTTATATTCTTTATAATCAGTCAGGATATACGATTAAAATTTATGTATATCCAATGTATGCAAAAATTTAAATGCATTGTGATTTACAACACTGTCACTGACAAACTGCGGCAACATTTTGGCAGCTCTACAGCGTTCATGTAATTCTTGCAGATCCCAGTCATGAGACTCATACGCAGCGACTTCTCACGGCTTGGGCATCTTCTTTCCGCCACCCACTGCTGAAAAAAGTTACGCTGGAGACAATTCCATCAGATTTTCTCCCAGTTAGTAACTGTTCGAGTGAGTCAGGCAACATAGCCTATCTTTTCGAACTAAGCAACTCTCCCCGCATGATAAAAAGAGTTGAATCATTAACTTCATGAGTTTGTTTCAACTCCAGCTCAAACACAGAATGCTCTGCGAGATAGATGTCCCCCTCGAGGAGACTGGCCACATCAGCATCCAGCAAGTTGGAGACGATGGAGCATGGGGTTTTGGGCCGAGACACTGTCGGGCCTGAACATCATAGGGAGGGCGTGAGTCGCGCTGGTGAGAGTGACAAACCACACGATGGCCATCAAAACAACACGGAAGGTCATCATCTTTGGGAATGGCGATTTAAACAGTCACTGGGGAATGAACCAAATGAAAAAATGAATGTATGTCATACTATTACTTCTATATTTCATATTTCACTGATCCTG
>NC_051412.1:10449080-10450131 GCF_015228065.2 Penaeus monodon
GACATGCTACCAACCCTAGAAAAATTTCTGTAACGCTCTTATGTGGGTCAGCTGGCAGGCGGGTGTGTAGCCGCGACCGCCGAGGGAAAAGGATATATACCCAGCACAAAAGATGCCACCTCTCACCAGATGATGCTTCTGTGGCTCTGTCCAAGGTTATCTATATGCTACTCATACAATATAAACTTAGTATTGACATTCATTACCAAAGTCAAGTAGATTTAATTATAGAAATTTCATGAAATTGAGGTGAGGTGTTCCATGAATAGCATGAATGATTTTTAATAGCATGAATTATTTTGATAAAAGAGATAAAATAATAGGATTCCTTTTTCAGTTAAAGAGGGGTTATTAACAGAAAAACATGGAAAAAAATAAATAATTGTTTACCCTTCTACGTCTTATAAGAATTCCAAACGCCACTACTTCCGTGATGGGAATCCTTTCGATCCTTCCTCGACCAGCGGTTCGCCAACACTTCCGGGTCGTTACGCCGATCAGACATCCTTTAATACTATGGTCACCTTTTAGGCATTTTTTGGGAAAAAAATTTAAAAAGGATGTCTGTCGGCGTAACGACCCGAAGTGTTGGCGAACCGCGGTCGGGGAAGGTCTGAAAGGTTTCCCATCACGGAAGTAGGGGGCGTTTGGAATTCTTAAAAGACTAAAAGGGGTAACATTATTTATTTTTTTCCCCCATTTTTTTTCTTTTTTAAATACCCTTTTTAAACTGAAAAAGGAATCCTATTCTTTATCTCTTTTATCAAAATAATTCATGCTTTAAAAAACATTCATGCTTTTCTGGAACACCTCACCTCATTTAAAAATTTTCTAAAATTAAAACTCACTTGACTTTTGGTAGAATTCAATACTAAGTTTATATTGTATGAGTACATATAAAACCTTGGCAGAGCACAGAAGCATCACTGGTAGAGGTGGCTCTTTTGTGCTGGTATATATCCTTTTCCCTGGGCGGTCGCGGCTACACACCCCCTGCCAGCTGACCCACAAAAGAGCGTTACAGCATTTTCTGGGGTTTGGGGTAGCTGTC
>NC_051412.1:10450155-10450993 GCF_015228065.2 Penaeus monodon
CTCTCTCTCTCCTCTTTTTCAGGATCAGTAAAAATAGAAAATAAAGTAATAGTAGACATACATTCTTTTTTTTCATTTGGTTTTTTTCCCCGTGACTTTTTAAAATCCCTTTCCCAGATGATGACCTTCCGTGTTGTTTTGAGGGCCATCGTGGTGGTTGTCACCTCACCAGGCGACTCCGCCCTGCCTATGATGTTCAGCCCACGTGTCTCGGCCAACCCCATCTCCATCTCCCCAAACTTGCTGATGCTGAGGGCCACCCCTCGAGGGGACATCTATCTCGAAAGGCATTCTGTGTTTGAGCGGGAGTTAAAACAAACTCAAAAGGGTTAATGATTAAACTTTTTTTACATGCAGGGAGGTTGCTTATTTTCGAAACAGATAGGCTAGTTGCCTGCTCACTCAACTTCTAACTGGGAGAAAATCTGAGGGAAATTGCTCCGCGTAACTTTTTTTCGAGGGGGGTGGCGGAAGGGAGAGCCAAACCCGTGAGAATCGCTGCGTATGGTCTATACGGGCATCTGCAAAATTACATGAACGCTGTAAGCTCCCAAAAATGTTGCCGCTTTTTGTCACTGACGTTTTTTGTAAATACAATGCTTTAATTTGTTGCATACTTGGATATCAAAATTTAAATCGTATATCCTACTGATTATAAGAATAAAAAAGTGCTAGAAAAATGAATTAAAAGGGACGGGGTGATTTTTTTACCCTTTGGGTTTATCCTGAAAGAACTGAACTCAAACTAAAATATAACCTTATATCTGGGGCACATGCATATACTCACGCCACATTATACAAGTGTACATAGACAGAGGAGCAAAAGATCCCGGGAGTA
>NC_051412.1:10451447-10452059 GCF_015228065.2 Penaeus monodon
AAATGAAGTGTTTTGGGTAAGCTTGAACAAAGCCAAGATATGAGGGTTTTTATAGAATTACACAGTCTACTATTCCTCTTCAAAAGGGACTGATTAATGAAAAGCGTTTTTAACGAAAAACCGGCAAACTTTGATTCGGTCGGTTTACTTCGTCTCGCGAAATCGTCAAAAGGAGGCCCAACACCAAAAACCTTTCCTTGCTTGGTTTAGCTTTAAACAAAAAATTTCTCCACATATAAGCACTGTTTAAAAAGGATAATATCTGCTTTGTAATCAATGGTTTTAGTAGGAAATCCGCCCTTAGAACCTTATCCGCCGTCGCAGGTTGGCCTTGACAGTTAAATACCTTTTTATTCTCACTAATAAAAAATTTATTAATATACTCCAATCTTTTTTTTGGGTCGGTAAACATACATATTGTATTTATATATCAATTATTGGCCACAAAATAAAAAATCTAATCAAATTTATTGAAATCACAAATTTTTGTTGGCATTGGGCGTTTGTTTAAAACCTACGTCATAAAACTTAAAAAACCCCTATAGAGGCATTTTTTGAAATTTCTTGGTTTGGTTATAAACCAAAAAAAAGAATCTGTCCTAATGCTCATTC
>NC_051412.1:10452083-10452709 GCF_015228065.2 Penaeus monodon
TTTTTTTAAAAAAGGGTAAAATATTTTAAATATTAATTTAAAAAGGGAGACTCTCCTAAAAAGGGGAAATCGGGGAATGGCACCTATTTAATTGTAACTTAATTTATTTTTTAAAGAAAATTTTAAAACCCTTACTGCAGGGGAAAATATTAAATTATTATAACTGCCTGACGTGACAATTGATACTTTTCATTAGTTAACAGTCTTTAAAAATACCTTGCAAAGACAAAAACAAAAAAATTAATGACTTTAAAAACTAATACAATTCATTGCCCTTACTTATGTAAAAATTATCCTAAGCTAAAATTTTTTTCTTTTCCCTTTCTTGTTAAACTGGGTCAGACATTCTCTTTGAACCCCGTGGCCTTTTAAATTTTTTTTTTTTCATTCTACTGAGTCTCGGGAAGACCGAGCAATTAGGACCTTTAAATTAACTAATTACCGAAATCGCTCTTACCAGGAGGGAAAGACATTTAAAAATCAACGACCCACCAACACCTTGCTGAAGCTCTGTTTAAATGCTGTTAAAAGGGAACATATATTAAAACATCACTCTCAATTTTTTTCGGGAAATTTCAGTTAATATTAAGGAATTTTACCTATACATAACATATGCTACAACTACA
>NC_051412.1:10454042-10454108 GCF_015228065.2 Penaeus monodon
ATAATATATGATGTATGTATGCATTATATTCGTTTTTTGTTTATTTCATGCAAAATATATAAAATT
>NC_051412.1:10454820-10454895 GCF_015228065.2 Penaeus monodon
AATTATTTTTTTGGCCATATCCAAGGGGCATGAGGACATTTTTCTTGTGCACATACACACCCATATACGGTGTAT
>NC_051412.1:10454946-10455020 GCF_015228065.2 Penaeus monodon
GTATTATGATATTTGAAAATTATTATTATAATATATGAAGTTATTCATATACATATATTTATACACAATATTTC
>NC_051412.1:10457864-10459919 GCF_015228065.2 Penaeus monodon
GTGAACACATATTCACTCAAGACAGCGGAAAACTGAGGAATTGGTAAGACTGACATAGAAATGGACACAGAAGGTCATCAGGAAGTCGTGTTTTATTTCCTGTTTAGGACCTATTTCAATGTTTCTCTATAAATGCTACACTTAACTAAGTTGTGTTTTATAATATTAGCCTATTTATTAGTTTAAACAATATAAATGCTATAAAAAAGTATTAAATACAATACGAAAAGTATTGAATAAAAATCTGGTGAGCGCTGGCACCTCAGTTTCCGAACAGGTATAAATTCCCGCCGACTCTGTGCAGCTTTATACACCTGCAGCAGGATCCAACAGTATCACATCTACTTGTGTTTACCTCAGGTAATTTTTGTTTACTTTGTATACTAGATCGAAATAAATGAATATTCTGATAGCGCAAATGCCATAAAACTGAACGCTAATAATAACACTTTCGTTTACAAAAAATGCAGAGTGCTTGCAACATCCTCAAGATGAACTTCTTCCGTGTCCTTGTGGGGCTTCTCGTGATCATGGGCAGCCCCCAGCAACGCGCTCCCTTTTTTCCAAGCGCGGAGGCGGGGCGGCGGTGGCGTGAGCAAAACGGGGTTTGGGTTTTGTGGGGGTCCCTTGGGAAACAATTTAACCCGATCCTTTTCCGACATTCCTCGGACGTGTTCCCCAAGGGGGCCTCTTTTCGCAATCTGACAGATATGGGTAAAGAACGGGGGGGTTCCATCTTTCGATCGTTCCCAAACCAGTCGTCTGTTTCGACGTAGATTGCTTCATGACGACCTCGCGCCACACCCAGCGATCGCAGGAAAAGGAACAAGTGTTGATTTTTGCGATCGCAATACACACTGATGCAGCGCGTCAGTGTGTGATGACGAATCGTCAAATCAACGCAACGCTAAGCCTCTGACTTGGTTGCAGAATCAAGAAAAATTCTGGGAAAAAGTCTCTTTACTGGAACATTTTTTTGGGGTCTAGCTGCTGTAAGATTTAAACCCCCCCCGATGGAGAATAGTTCAGTCCCCTCAGCGAAAAACTCCCGGGGTGTTCCTGACAGTGTAATCTGTAATTAGACTGATGTTCATCTTGCAGTTGACGGTTCCCTTTGAAAGTCTATGCCCATCTGGGTAAACTCTTAAAGGGGGGCTATTTCACACCTACCTGTTATTAGTTGTAGCAGATGGGTAGCTACAAACTCATTAGCTAATATGGAAGCTTTGTATGAAGACCAAATGGTCAAGCTGGGCCCGATTTGTACATTTATGTATCAATATTTACTCATTTTATTTCAAGTAGAGTGCTTGTGATGAGTCTCTGATTAAAAGTGATACCGTCATATGGATATATAACCTTCGTTTTTTTCTAAGGCACTCACACAAAAAATACTAATTTCGATGGTGAAATTATGGAAATTTTAATAATCATAAAATATCAAAATAAAATAGCACTCGCATACAAAGTGAACTAGGGAAAGTAAAAATCACGTTGAAGAAAATTGGGAAATGGAAAAGATTTTGTTAAAGATGATGAAAATTGAAGACAAGTATGATATGTAAGCAATTACAGTTGTAATGATTTTATACCCATAACGGGGAAAAACGATGACATCAGAAAAGAAAAAACCCACCCTAAATTAATGATTGATTTAAAATCTGATGAAGTTAGGAGCCCCCCCCCAGAAAAATTCACATAAAAACAAACCTGCATACAAATGTTTAAAGTACTTTTTTATTGAAAAATTTTTTGTCTCACACTATGCGAAATACGAAAGTGTTATTAACTTTACGTGAACCAAAGCCAATAAAATTTAAGCTAATTTTTAAACTGATCCTCCAGACCCCCCAAATCCCCCACACACGCACATACACATATAACAGCATGTTAAAAAAAATATTGCAACGATAATTTTCTAAAGAGAGTAAGGAAGGATGATGAAAAATGACGTAACGCAATATTAATTATAAAAAAAAACTTCCTTTTTTTTTTAACTAAAAAACAAATTTAAAACGTTAAAAAATGGTACAATGAACATGATCTATTACTGAC
>NC_051412.1:10460107-10460313 GCF_015228065.2 Penaeus monodon
AGCTGCATGACAGAAAACGGGAACAAACCACATAACACAAACCCTAAAATTTCACAAAAAAACACCAAAACCACCACTCCTATTATGCACATATTACATAGGATGATATTAAAAAATACAAATTTTTTATCACACCAAAACACACACCACACAATTTTATATATCACATTAAATTGAATATATATAAAATATTATAAAATTTTAAA
>NC_051412.1:10463370-10463434 GCF_015228065.2 Penaeus monodon
AACACCACAAAATTTTATATAATTTTTGGTATGTATTATAGATAAAAAATAGAAATGTTGTATG
>NC_051412.1:10463867-10463981 GCF_015228065.2 Penaeus monodon
AATAAAGGGTTTCAGCCACTTGAAATATAAACTGAAATATGCCCTTTCGAACTCGCCCGATTCCCATTAACGAACAAATTCTGAAAAATATTATGTTTTAATATTTGTTTGTCT
>NC_051412.1:10464152-10464341 GCF_015228065.2 Penaeus monodon
TTATAATTCAAAATAATGATATGAATCATCTTAAAGATAATAAAATTAAAATAACGCAATTAGCAAAAATTTGGGAATAGAATAGTAACAAGAAACAAAAAAAAAAAATATTATTAAAAAAATAATGCAACCGAGTAAATATAAAAAATATCATTTGTATTAGTAAAAATTTCATGATGAAAAGATGTT
>NC_051412.1:10464365-10464649 GCF_015228065.2 Penaeus monodon
TATAATATAATTTTATCACAAAAAAATGATAACATTTTTTATATAAAAACAGTACTCTAGCGATAATGAAAATTTTAAATATAAAATTTACTCAATTTTTTGCTATGAAGGGGGAAAAGCATATAAAATAAAATTGGCGTGACTATGTATTAACAAAATATGTTCTATTCACAATGTGTTGTGCACAAAATACACACACCCAAAAATAAAAAACGTCCCCCACACAACACATTGTGTGTGGTTGTGGTGTTGCATAAAAACACCCTATGTTTATTACGTCATCT
>NC_051412.1:10464760-10464922 GCF_015228065.2 Penaeus monodon
TACAAGAATATCAATGTCAACAAAAAAGTAGAAACCTTGATCATCTGGTGAAATCCTGCAAATCTTGGGGGATACGGAATAAAGCTCGCCAAACCTGGACGCTCCCCCTCAGCGCAAAAGACGAAAAACTTGACAACCTTCATATCCCTGTCTAAGGGGATC
>NC_051412.1:10464943-10466155 GCF_015228065.2 Penaeus monodon
TCTAAAGGTAGGCTGATATTCTGGGTATTCTGATAGAAGTCAGGGGGAAGTTGTACTACATCCAAGAATCTTTATAGATTATGGGGGAGAGTACTCCGTAAAATTGTGTACTTGGCCTTAACGTTATAATTTTGAAACTAATCAAATTTAAAATGCTTTCAACATCCTCAAAATGAACTTCTTCCTGTCCTTGTGGTGCTTCCGTGATCATGGGCAGCCTCAGCGACGCCCCTCCTTCTTCCAGGCGCGGAGGCAGGCGCGGGGGCGGGGTGGCAAAACGGGGGTTTGTTCTGTGGGCTCGTTGGAAACAAATTTAAACCCCGATCCTTTTTCCGACTTGCCCCCGGGCGTGTTCCCAAGGGTGCCCCCTTTTCGAATCTGGCAATAATGTGAGTAATGGAACGGGGGGTTCCATCTTCAGTCGTTCCTAAAACAGTCGTCTTTTTTGACGTGAGATTGCTTCATGACAGCCTCGGCCCCCCCCGCGATCGCGAGGAAAACGGGGAAAAAGTGTTGATTTCGCGATCGCAGTACACACAGATGCATGCGCGTCAGTGTGTGTGAACGAATGCGTCAGTCAAAGCAAAAGCTAACCTCTGGACTTGGGTTTCAGAACAAGAGAAAATTCTGAGGAAATTCTCTTGATGGTAAATATTTTTGGTGTCTACTCTGTAAAGAGTTTCACCAAGCGATGAGAGAAGTCAGTTACGATCTCTCATGCAATACTCCTCGGGGTTTCCTGACAGTGTGATCTGTAATTAGACTGATGTTCGTCTTGCAGTTTACGGGTTTAAACCTTTTAAATGTCTAGCCCATCTGCTAAACTCTTAAGGGGGTGCTATGTGCACACCTCCTGTTATTGTTTAGCAGATGCTATACATAACTCATTAGCTATATGGCAGAGCTTTGTAAGAGCAGCCAAAGTGTCTAAACTGGCCTATTTGTACATTTATGTATCATAATTTACTCATTTTATTTCAATAAAGGGTTTGATGAGTACAATCTATTAAAAGTGAACAATGTCAAAGGGGTATATAACCTTACGTTTATTCTAAGGCACACACCACATTAAAATATTTTTCGATGTAGTAGAAATTTTGGGGTATTCTAATAAACAATAATAAATCAAATGAAAAAAGCAAATCGCATTCAAAGATTATAGCGAAAAGTAAAAAATAACACAAATAAAAATATTGGGAAAAAGAAACGTTT
>NC_051412.1:10466202-10466278 GCF_015228065.2 Penaeus monodon
TCATTGATTTTACCCATAAAAGGGAAAAACGATGACAAAACAGAAATTACCAACCTCCAGTATTATGATATAGATT
>NC_051412.1:10466373-10466952 GCF_015228065.2 Penaeus monodon
TGCTCACACTATGCAAATCAAAAATGTTATTGACTTTTCAGTGAAACCCAAAACACAATAATTAAATGCTAATTTTTTAAACTGTCCCCACAGATCCCCTAAATCCCCCCCACACGCAAATCACATATAACAGCTGTTAAAAAAATATTGCCACGAGTACATTTTCGTAAAAAGGTAAGGGTAGGGAAAGATAAGAAAACGATAAAAGCAATATTAATTATAAAAAAAATCTGTCCTATTTCTTAACTAAAATATCATAGTAAACGATGATAAAAATGGGACAATGAAAATGACTATTAATCATAAAAAAAATAATGATGAAATAACGAAAAAAAAAGATAAGGTAAAGGGAAATAACAAAAAAATGTTTTAAGATGATAATATGATAAATAAGTAAAAAAAACAGTAATAGAAAAAGAAAAAACAAAAAACTAATGGTGGAAGGATAAAATAACAATAATAGTAATAATATAATAATAAAAATAGAATTACAATACGTGACGATGACAGCAAAAACGGTAACAAACCAGATAAACACAAAAAACATAAATATCCAAAAAAACACCACACACACCTCCA
>NC_051412.1:10469103-10469230 GCF_015228065.2 Penaeus monodon
TTAAAATACAACCCAAAATTTAAAAATAAAACTGAACTATGGCGTTTTTGAACTCGCCCGATTCCTCATTAGACAACAAGTATTGAAAAATAATAATGTTTTAAAATTTTTTTCTAACCAGGGAAAT
>NC_051412.1:10469418-10469765 GCF_015228065.2 Penaeus monodon
TATTCATCTTAAAAATAATAAAAATATTAAAAAACAGCAATAATACAATAAGGCAATAGTAATAGTAAACATGCGAAAAAAAAAAATTTTAAATAAAGATAGCAACACAAAATATAAAATATAATCAATTCACTTTAGTATTATAATAATTATCTATGATAATAAGTTTTAGAAATAACAATAAAACAAAAAATGATAATGTAATTTAATCCAAAAGATGATAACTTTTTAAAATATGATAATCTACTCATAGCGATAAAAAAATTATAGTATAAATTAACGTCATTTTTGCTAGAAGGAAATGCTATAACATAAATTAGGCATGTAGACTTTATTATACAAAATAG
>NC_051412.1:10469983-10471301 GCF_015228065.2 Penaeus monodon
AAAATGTAAATTTTTTATCAAGAGATATCAATGTCACAAAACATAGAAAAACCCTTTATCATCTGGTGAAACCTGAAATCTGTGGGGGATACGGAATAAGCTCGCCAAGCGGCCCTCCACACTCGCGCAAAAACGAATAACCTTGACAACCCTTTAATATCCTGTCCCCAAGGTTTGTTTTTTTATTTTTTTTTCTAAAGGTAGGGTGATATTCTGGGTATTGCTGAATAGGTCGGGTGAAATTGTACTACAATCCCAAGAAAACATTTATAGATAATTTGGGGAAGAGATCTCACTAATATGTATGTGTACTTTGGCCCCTTTACGATATAATTTTGAAACTAAACAAATTTCAAATGCTTGCAAATCCTCAAAATGAACTTCTTCCCTGTCCTTGTGGTGCTTTTCGTGATCATGGCACCTCAGCGACGCCGCTCCCTTTTTCCGAAAGGGGCGGAGGCAGCGCGGGGGCGGGGGAGCAAAACGGGCTTTGGGTTTTGTGGGCGTCGTTGGGAAACATTTTTAAACCCCGATCCTTATTTCCCACTTCCTGGACGTGTTTTCCCCAAGGGGGCCTCTTTTCGCAAACTGAGCAAAAATGTGGTATGGAACTGGGAGGTTCCTCTTGCAGATCGTTCCTAATCTCGTCTGTTTCGACGTAGATTGCTTCATGCGGCCTCGCGCCATCACCCAGCGATCGCGAGGGAAGGGAGACAAATGTTGTTTCGCGACGCAGTACACACATGATGCATGGGGTCATGTGTGATGAACGAATGCGTCGTCAACCAAAAAGCTAAGGCCCCTGGACTTGGGTTTCAGAATCAAGAGAAAATTCTGAGGAAATTCTCTTGACTGGGAAATATTTTTGGTGTCTGCTGCTGTAAAGAGTTTCACCAAGCGATGGAGAAGTCAGTTACGATCTCTCATGCAATATCCTCGTGTGTTCCTGCAGTGTAGATTTTAATTAGACTGTTATCATTCTTTTCGTTTACGGTTCAACCTTTAGAAAGTCTATGCCCTCTGGGTAAAACTCTTAAAGGGGGGGCTAATGCCACCTACCGTTTTATTGTAGCAATGGCAGCTACATACCTTAGCTAAAATGGGGGCTTTGTATGAGCGACCAAAAAGTTCTAAACTGGCCCGTTTGTCATTTTTTTTAATATATTCCTCATTTTATTTCAAATAGGTGCTTGTGGTGATACAAAACTGATTTAAAATGATACAAAGTCATATGGTTATATAACCTCACGTATATTTATATGAATCATAGATAAAACGTGAAAAATAACAAATTAATAATTACACATCAAATACTGGG
>NC_051412.1:10471354-10471509 GCF_015228065.2 Penaeus monodon
TACAATATTGATAATTACAGTCAAATGATGATATAGTTATAATGTAGCAACGATGGAAATACAGATTTGATACAAGATCTACCAGTATTAATGATATAGATCAGTGATTCTTTTAGATTCATGTACACCAATGAGAATCTGATGAAAGCTATGAA
>NC_051412.1:10472356-10472575 GCF_015228065.2 Penaeus monodon
CCCTACCTTTTATTAGTTGTACTAGTTTGCTAGCTACTTAACTCATAACAAATATGGCAGAGCTCTGTCTGAGCAGACCAGTACGTGTCTAAGCTGGGCATGATTTTGTACATTTATGTAAAAACATATTTCTGATTTTATTTCAAGTATGTTGTTTTGGGGGAATATGATTGATTAAAAGTGAAAACGTTATGTGCTTATATAACCTTTTGTGCTTAA
>NC_051412.1:10473836-10474735 GCF_015228065.2 Penaeus monodon
CAGCCACATTCTCCCAAACATTTGGTGTTAGTTATTTCGTGTTTGAAGATAGCTTTTTGGCGAAGTTGTGGTCGAGGAATGGCCTCGCTCAATTCTCCATAAAGAATGACTTTAAGAATGCGTCCAGGGTCCATATGTGGCCAAATCATCTGAGACACCTGTGAGTTAGCAAGGTTGGTGGGGTTTAGTATACCGCATGTTGAAAAAAACCCCTGTGTTGGTCTGTGTCCTGTCATCTGATGTTAAGGATACGTCTAAGGCTACGGAGATGAGGCTTTTCAGTCTTTCCTCATGACGTTTCATATGGGTCCAGGAGCTCACTAATGTACAAGAGGGGGCCGAGCATACAAGCTTGGTAGACGTGTAGTTTTGTTTCTTCCCAGTCAGGCGATTATTGAACACACTCGCTTTTTTAGTTTGGCCATGGTAAAATTTTGGCAATTCTCTTGCCAACTTCATTGTCCAAGGAAAGGGGGTTTTGGGGAAGGTAGATCCAAGGGAGTTGAAATCACCTACCCACATCGAGATAAGTGTAATCGATGCAATGACAGGAGCAGACTCAGTGTCTTGTGACAGGATGTTGGTCTTTTTTTATACTGATGGTAAGGCTGACTTCGTTACAGCATGAGAAAGACGGCTGAATAGCTGCTGCAGAGCGGATTCAGAGTAAGACACCGGTGCTGCATCATCTGCGAACATCCATGAATGATGATTTCTCTTGATTTTGGAGTGTAAGGCAATTTGAGAAGCCTTCCCAGCTGTGGGCATATGTAAACCCTTCCTGCAGTTGTCAAGAGCATAGAATACAAACAGGTGGTGCTAGGAAATCCCTGTTTCCACCCCACTGGGGTGGCTGCATATTGGAAGACTTTGTCCTGGGCAGGTTTTGGGGGCAGAGC
>NC_051412.1:10474835-10475516 GCF_015228065.2 Penaeus monodon
TGATGAACGAATGCGTCAAGTCAACGCAAACGCTAAGCCTCTGGACTTGGTTGCAGAATCAAGAGAAAATTCTGAGGAATGTCTCTTGACTGGTAACTATTTTTGGTGTCTAGCTGCTGTAAAGAGTTTCACCAAGCGATGAGAGAAGTCAGTTACGAGTCTCTCATGCGAATACTCCTCGGTGTGTTCCTGACAGTGTAGATCTGTAATTAGACTGATGTATCAGTCTTGCAGTTGACGGTTCAACCTTTAAGAATGTCTATGCCCATCTGGCTAAAACTCTTAAGGGGGTGCTATGTGCACACCTACCTGTTATTAGTTGTAGCAGATGGCTAGCTACATAACTCATTAGCTAATATGGCAGAGCTTTGTATGAGCAGACCAGAATGTGTCTAAGCTGGCCTGATTTGTACATTTATGTATCAATATTTACTCATTTCATTTCAAGTAGAGTGCTTGTGAGTGAGTACAATCTGATTAAAAGTGATACAACGTCATATGGATATATAACCTTACAGTTTATTCTAAGGCACTCACACATATATACATATATTTCGATGTAGTAGAAATTATGGTATATTCTAATAATCAATAATAATATCAGAAATGAAAATAGCAACTCGCATATCAAAGATGATACTAGCGAAAAGTAAAAAATAACACAGATATGAAGAATATTGG
>NC_051412.1:10475606-10475673 GCF_015228065.2 Penaeus monodon
CCCATAACGGAACAACGATGACAATACAGAAATGATACAAGACCTACCAGTATTAATGATATAGATT
>NC_051412.1:10475890-10475969 GCF_015228065.2 Penaeus monodon
CACACGCACATACACATATAACAGCATGTTAAAAACAATATTGCAACGAGTACATTATTCGTAAAGAGAGTAAGGATAG
>NC_051412.1:10480978-10481119 GCF_015228065.2 Penaeus monodon
GTAGAAACCTTGATCATCTGGTGAAATCCTGCAACTCTGTGGTGGATACGGAATATAAGCTCGCCAACGCTGGACGCTCCACACTCAGCAGCAAAAGACGAATAACTTGACAACCTTCAATATCCCTGTCTAAGGTATCTG
>NC_051412.1:10481140-10482831 GCF_015228065.2 Penaeus monodon
TCTAAAGGTAGGCTGATATTCTGGATATTGCTGATATAGAAGTCAGGGTGAAGTTGTACTACAATCCAAGAATACATTTATAGATATATGGGTAGAGAGATACTCACGTAATATGTATGTGTACTTGGACCTTATACGTATATATATTTTGAAACTAATCAATTACAGAGTGCTTGCAACATCCTCAAGATGAACTTCTTCCGTGTCCTTGTGGTGCTTCTCGTGATCATGGGCAGCCTCAGCGACGCCGCTCCCTTCTTCCGAAGGCGCGGAGGCAGGCGCGGCGGCGGCGTGAGCAAAACGGGCTTCGGTTCTGTGGGCGTCGTTGGGAATCAATTTAACCCAGATCCTTATTCCGACATTGCCTCGGACGTGTTCCCAAGGGTGCCTTTTTTCGCAATCTGGCGATAATGTGAGTAAGGGAAACTGGGGGGTTCCTCTTGCAGATCGTTCCTAACTCAGTTTTCTTTTTGACGTGAATTTGTTCAGACGACCCCATCGCCCCATCAGCCCAGCGATCGCGAGGAAGACGGAGAAAAGTTTTGATTTCGCGATCGCAGTACACCAAGCGCGCGTCAGTTTGTATAACGAATGCGTCAAGTCAACGCAAACGCTAAGCCTCGGATTTTTTCAGAATCAAGAAAAATTTGGGGAAATGTCTTTGACTGGTACATTTTTGGGGTCTAGCGCTGTAAAAGTTTTACCAAGCGATGAGAAAAAGTCAGTTTCGAGTTCTCATGCAATATCCCGGTTTTCTACATTGTAGATCTGTATTAACTGATGTATCATTCTTGCATTGACGGTTCAACCTTTAAGATGCTATGCCCATGGGCAAAAACTCAAAAGGGGGTGCATGTGCACACTACCTTTTATTAGTTTAGCAGAGGCTACTACATAACTCATTAGCTAATAGGCAGAGTTTGAAAAGGCAGCCCAAATGTTTTAAACGGGCCCTGATTTGTACTTTATGTATAAAATATTTCACTCATTTTTTTTCAATAGATGCTTGTGATGAGAAAAACTGTTTAAAAAGTGTACATGTCTAGGTATAAACCTTACAGTTTTTCTAAGGCACACACACCTTACATATATTTCGATGTAGTAAAATTTATGGATTTCAATATCAATAATTTAAAAATGAAAAAGCAATCGCATAAAAAAGATGATACTAGCAAAAAAGTAAAAAAAAACCAAAAATATGAAGAATATTGGGGAAAAGGGAAACATTTTTTTAAATGAGATGAAGATATAAGACAAGAAAATGTATGATAAGCTAATTACGTTGATTTTACCCAACGGAAACAACGATACAATACAAATAAAAAACCCTACAATTAATGATATGATTAAAAATCTGTAAAAGTTGGGCCCCCCCCCCAAAAATATTCACAAAAACACAAACCTCCCCAAAATTTTTAAAATGTACTTTTTTTATTGAAATTTGATTGTCTCACACATATGCAAAAATAAAAAAGTTTTATTAGTTTTCAGTGAACCAAGCACCAAAAATTTAAAAGCTAATTTTTAAACTGATCCTCACGATCCCCCAAAAAACCACCCAACACGCAAAAACCATATAACGCATGTTAAAAACATTTGCAACGGTCATTATTCGTAAAAGAGGTAAGGAAAGAAAAAATGAGAATAACGATAACAGCAAATTAATTATAAAAAAAATCTGTCCTATTTCT
>NC_051412.1:10483077-10483226 GCF_015228065.2 Penaeus monodon
ATAGAATTACAAAAACGCTGACTGACAGCTAACGGTAACAAACACAGATAAAACCCAAAAAAACATAAATATACACAAAAAAACCCCACCAACTCCAATATATCCCCAAAATATCATATGGATGATATAAACAAACATATTGGGAAAAC
>NC_051412.1:10486452-10486593 GCF_015228065.2 Penaeus monodon
GTAGAAACCTTGATCATCTGGTGAAATCCTGCAACTCTGTGGTGGATACGGAATATAAGCTCGCCAACGCTGGACGCTCCACACTCAGCAGCAAAAGACGAATAACTTGACAACCTTCAATATCCCTGTCTAAGGTATCTG
>NC_051412.1:10486614-10487803 GCF_015228065.2 Penaeus monodon
TCTAAAGGTAGGCTGATATTCTGGATATTGCTGATATAGAAGTCAGGGTGAAGTTGTACTACAATCCAAGAATACATTTATAGATATATGGGTAGAGAGATACTCACGTAATATGTATGTGTACTTGGACCTTATACGTATATATATTTTGAAACTAATCAATTACAGAGTGCTTGCAACATCCTCAAGATGAACTTCTTCCGTGTCCTTGTGGTGCTTCTCGTGATCATGGGCAGCCTCAGCGACGCCGCTCCCTTCTTCCGAAGGCGCGGAGGCAGGCGCGGCGGCGGCGTGAGCAAAACGGGCTTCGGTTCTGTGGGCGTCGTTGGGAATCAATTTAACCCAGATCCTTATTCCGACATTGCCTCGGACGTGTTCCCAAGGGTGCCTCTTTTCGCAATCTGAGCAGATAATGTGAGTAATGGAACTGGGAGGTTCCATCTTGCAGATCGTTCCTAAACTCAGTCGTCTGTTTCGACGTGAGATTGCTTCATGACGAGCCATCGCGCCATCAGCCCAGCGATCGCGAGGAAGACGGAGACAAGTGTTGATTTCGCGATCGCAGTACACACATGATGCATGCGCGTCAGTGTGTGATGAACGAATGCGTCAAGTCAACGCAAACGCTAAGCCTCTGGACTTGGTTGCAGAATCAAGAGAAAATTCTGAGGAATGTCTCTTGACTGGTAACTATTTTTGGTGTCTAGCTGCTGTAAAGAGTTTCACCAAGCGATGAGAGAAGTCAGTTACGAGTCTCTCATGCGAATACTCCTCGGTGTGTTCCTGACAGTGTAGATCTGTAATTAGACTGATGTATCAGTCTTGCAGTTGACGGTTCAACCTTTAAGAATGTCTATGCCCATCTGGCTAAAACTCTTAAGGGGGTGCTATATGCACACCTACCTGTTATTAGTTGTAGCAGATGGCTAGCTACATAACTCATTAGCTAATATGGCAGAGCTTTGTATGAGCAGACCAGAATGTGTCTAAGCTGGCCTGATTTGTACATTTATGTATCAATATATTCACTCATTTTATTTCAAGTAGAGTGCTTGTGAGTGAGTACAATCTGATTAAAAGTGATACAATGTCATATGGTTATATAACCTCACAGTATATTCATATGAATACATGAGATAATACAGTGAAAAAATAACAAAATTAATAATTACACATCAAGAATACTGGG
>NC_051412.1:10487857-10487967 GCF_015228065.2 Penaeus monodon
TACAATATTGATAATTACAGTCAAATGATGATATAGTTATAATGTAGCAACGATGGAAATACAGATTTGATAAAAGATCTACCAGTATTAATGATATAGATCAGTGATTC
>NC_051412.1:10488868-10489073 GCF_015228065.2 Penaeus monodon
CCTACCTGTTATTAGTTGTACTAGATGGCTAGCTACTTAACTCATAACAAATATGGCAGAGCTCTGTCTGAGCAGACCAGTACGTGTCTAAGCTGGCATGATTTGTACATTTATGTAAAAACATATTTTCTGATTTTATTTCAAGTATGTTGTTATTGTGAATATGATGTGATTAAAAGTGATACGTTATGTGCTTATATAACCT
>NC_051412.1:10490070-10490137 GCF_015228065.2 Penaeus monodon
TGGTGTTAGTTATTTCGTGTTTGAAGATAGCTTTATGGCGAAGTTGTGGTCGAGGAATGGCCTCGCT
>NC_051412.1:10490296-10490854 GCF_015228065.2 Penaeus monodon
ACGTCTAAGGCTACGGAGATGGAGGCTTTTCAGTCTTTCCTCATGACGTGCATATGGGGTCCAGGAGCTCACTAATGTACAAGAGGGTGCCGAGCATACAAGCTTGGTAGACGTGTAGTTTGTTCTTCCCAGTCAGGCGATTATTGAACCACACTCGCTTTTTGAGTTTGGCCATGGTAAAATTTTGGCAATTCTCTTGCCAACTTCATTGTCCAAGGAAAGGGTGTTGGAGAAGGTAGATCCAAGGTAGTTGAAATCACCTACCACATCGAGATAAGTGTAATCGATGACAATGACAGGAGCAGACTCAGTGTCTTGTGACAGGATGTTGGTCTTTTTTTATACTGATGGTAAGGCTGACTTCGTTACAGGCATGAGAAAGACGGCTGAATAGCTGCTGCAGAGCGGATTCAGAGTAAGACACCGGTGCTGCATCATCTGCGAACATCTCATGAATGATGATTTCTCTTGATTTTGGAGTGTAGACGGGCAATTTTGAGAAGCCTTCCACCAGCTGTGGTGCATATGTAAACTCCTTCACTGCAGTTGTCAAGAGCA
>NC_051412.1:10490945-10491319 GCF_015228065.2 Penaeus monodon
GCAAATTGTACTTTCCATGTCCTTGTGGAAGGAGGTAATCAGTTGACGTAGTTTTGGGGGACAACAAATTCTATGGAGGAGGCTAAAAAGTCCAATTCTGCTCACCTGGTCAGATGCCTTCACCAGATCTATGAAGGCTAGATAAAGTGGTTTCTGTTGTTTTCGACTCTTCTCTTGCAGCTGATGTACTGAACTCTGAATTCACACTGTGACTCTGGGTATCTTCTGGCTGCGAGACTCTGAAGACGCACCGGCATAGAGTTCTAGGTAGTGTTCTGTCCATCGATCTGTTTGCTGTGGTCTATAATGGTTTCACCTGATTTAGATCTAGGCGGAACTTGTGTTATGAGTGTTCAGAAGAGCATCGCATGTGC
>NC_051412.1:10523278-10523603 GCF_015228065.2 Penaeus monodon
GGCCAAGAGAACTTATCCTGGGCTTTTCTCTAGTCAGAGGTCTGGCTTTAAAATACACACGTGAGTCGTCCGTGTCAGTAAGATGACATACAGCTTCCTCAGAATGATTAGTAGCACTTTACTGCAAAGGGAAAATAAGCACAGGAAATTGAAAAAGAAGAGCTGAAGCTTGAGGATCAACTACCTCATAATTAATTGTGTATGAAAATAAGGGAGTATCAGAGACCTCAAGGTGAATACAACACTGAATAGCAGAATCGATTATTACCTGGATTTTACAATCTACAGTCAATGATTTGGCAACAAAACATCTGCATGTATGCAC
>NC_051412.1:10528429-10528493 GCF_015228065.2 Penaeus monodon
ACCATAGACTCTTACAACTGGCGGCAGTGTGGTCGTGCATCCTTTAGGCTTTAGGCTCGAAAGT
>NC_051412.1:10531301-10531676 GCF_015228065.2 Penaeus monodon
TGTTAATATTCTGAATCAACACCGCCCTTCATGGATTAAATATATGGTTAGAACATATGTATTGGCAAGAGACTTATCCTGGGCTTTTCTCTAGTCAGAGGTTGGCTTTTAAAAATACACACGTGAGTCGTCCGTGTCAGTAAGATGACATCAGCTTCCTCAGAATGATTAGTGCACTTTATGCAAAGGGAAAATAAAGACAGGAAATTGAAAAAGAAGAGCTGAAGTCTTGAGGATCAACTAACCTCATAATTAATTGTGTATGAAAATAAGGAGTATCAGAGACTTCAAGGTGAATACAACACTGAATAGCAGAATCGATTATTACCTGGATTTTACAATATAAAGTCAATGATTGGCAAACAAAACATCTGC
>NC_051412.1:10539220-10539318 GCF_015228065.2 Penaeus monodon
ACATAGACCTCAAGGTGAACAACCTGAATAGCAGAATCGTTTATACCTGGTTTTTACAATCTACATCAAGATTTGGCAACAAACATCTCATGTTGCCC
>NC_051412.1:10549053-10550876 GCF_015228065.2 Penaeus monodon
TTTTTTTATTAACGCTAGGATTATTCAGCAATTCCCCTTGGCCATTTACTCTTCACCTATTCCTTAAGAAGGAAAAAGGTGCATTGAATAATGTGGCGATTACCATGCACTGAATAATGTAACTCCTTTTACAAATCCCATGCCTACCTACCTTCTCTTACCATATCACTTAATTCTTGCACTAATATGTTCTGAAATCGTATGCATTCCTTATGTGATACGCAATTTCTTTGGTTTCTAAATAACATTTGTAGCAGCTTTGAACTTCAGACTGAAGTTCACTACAGCAGGAGCCATGTTACAATCCAGTAAATATTTTAGGTTTTATAAAGGAATTATACTACGAACGTCGAGGGGCGCTCTTGATATTATGGTGTAACAAGGTGTGCATCCGTACAATGAAAGGGTTAAGAATAAGGCAATATTTTCCAAAATTGACATACATTGTGCATATATGCAAATTTCAGTTCGCAAAGAAGATAACCCTAAGACTGTATATGCCTTTTGGTTTTAAAAATTCAGGTTCAACATTCCATTGTTTCATTGATTCCATATTTGCAAATGTTAAAAACACGTTACATACTTAGATGAGCTTTCATTTGCCAGTGAAACTTTTGTTGAATATATTAGTGATGTTAATGTTACCTATCTTTTAGCTTGTTTGGCATAACTCGTAGTATAATTGTCTCTCACAGATAGAAGCAGCCATGGCATCTTTTCAACAATTTGAATCAATCCCTTAACAGACTATTTATAAACAGGTGACTGATAGCTTGAGTCTAGCTGTTGGTGCTGCTCTCTATCAGCTTATGGACACCAAACTATTATCACTAGAATGTTATTTCAAGAAACTCTGACGTGCAACATACTTATACCATTATGACTGAGAAATCTCGGCTGCTTATGTAGTTGTTAGGCATTCTAAGTCAACCACTGATGGTTATGTTATGTTATTTGTAACTTTTAGTTTTTAATTGTCATTCTAACTCAACTGCAAAATCTGGCAGACAACAGAGACCTCTCTTTCACTTCTGAATGTATGTCATTAGCAGAATACATACGTGGAGACAGTCAAGCTCGTTCTTAAGAGAATAACAAACTGACTACTCGTACTTTCCCTTCTAGACTTAGATTATGGTGTAATACATCTACACATCCAAGACCAGTTGTTCCTTTGTCCCTTAGAAAATATGTGATGTGTTCATTACACGGCCACCATCACCCAGATGTCAAATCCACTTTAGAATTAATTAGACATTATTTTTGGCCTTATACAGACAAAGATGCAAAAATATTTGTGAAGAAATGCCTTAATGTCAGCAAGCTAAGACTATTTTTTTCTACTGATAATTTTTAGACTATACATATACATATATTGTAATACCACTAGTCCCTACTACTCCCTAATTAACCGTAGCCTCCTTCTTACATATATTTGTTGACAAAACAAGAAGATGGACATTTTTTCCTTGGCTCTTCATCTCACAAAGGCATCTAATTCCGTGTACAAGCTAATTGTTTAAGATTAATCGTCTCTTTTCATGTCTGTGTAAAATCTTTGACAACTACAACCTTGGCACATCATGGAGAGTTACTATGTTTGATAATGACTTCTGACAGTAGACAAGAAATTTCTTTACCAAGAAAGTTTTATCATCAGCACCAGATTTTGTAGCAATAGGTTAGGGAAGACCCTTCAACTGAAGCTTCAGGCAGAGCACAGGAAAGAAGCATTCTAGGGATTGTTAACTCTGATTTTCCTCCCAAATTAAACTTCAGGCTCTTATGGCGTCCTTGAAAGTCATAATCCTCTAAAACTCTAA
>NC_051412.1:10551206-10552036 GCF_015228065.2 Penaeus monodon
TATTTTAACTACAACTAATACTACTCATACTGATATTATCATCATAGATTTCTCTCTTTGAGTTAAAAGGTAGGGGGTCGATAGAAATTTTGAAATTCCATTGGGGGTTGACGAGTTGAAAAGTTTGAGAAACTCTGGCTTAGCTAGACAAACCTTCTGCAGGGTCACAAGTGCGTTTAGTGCTTCATAGTCTGGTTCTTACCCATAGTGGTGGAGGTTATGTAAATGCATGCCATGAAACCCTGTAGTGATTCGAATGCTGACGCCGAAACACTGTGTCTCCCAAAGGAGTGTCTTTGTTAACAATAATTATCATTGTAATAGAGAATCACAGAAAATAGAAAACGATAAAAAACTCATTACTGTATAAACATTTGATAGACCTGCTTATGGGCAGGAACAGGGTAAACATGCGGAAATAGTTGAAGCATGAAGGTACCCCTACCACATTTTTGACGGAGTTCCAGGAATTGTTAAGACGAATCTGGTGAAAACTGGTGGGATGGGTGCCTACCCTTCTAGCCACCTTGTAGAAATAGATAAATAGCTAAATAGCTTTCTAAATCATTCAGGTTCGAACAAAACCTCAACAAAACACATTTCTTAGTAAAACAGTAGCCAGATCGTGATTTATTTATTTTGTTATGATGTCATTTTCTGTGCCATGAAGTCTACTGACAACTCTTGGTTTTCATTTAGCGTCCCTCCGGCCATTTGCCGCAACTTGGCGCTCCCGGGTGGGGAGGATTTCGTGGCCTTGAGGCGGCGGTGCGAGATGACGCCAACCCATGAGTCACTTAATTTTCCTGACATTTCGTCATGCTTCGCAA
>NC_051412.1:10552422-10552700 GCF_015228065.2 Penaeus monodon
GTGAAATATTTTCATGGTCATCATATGCTTCGGACAACTTTTTCATTACTTTGCAATCCTTTTTTACTCTTTGTACCTATAATATACCTATCACAATAAAAATGATTAGATACGTGACTGCTATAATGAAATGATTACTTGTGTATCCACGGTTCTTTTTACTGCTCGACTGTGGTTTACCTAATAATGGTCTTGCGACAACTTGCAACTAATGCACTCCTGTATATAACAAGAGGAGAATGATGGTCTGTACGTCGGCAGGTACACTGATCGACTAC
>NC_051412.1:10553131-10554438 GCF_015228065.2 Penaeus monodon
AGAAATGAACCAACGAGCATCCCTCAAGATGAACTTCTTCCGTGTCCTTGTGGTGCTTCTCGTGATCATGGGCAGCCTCAGCGACGCCGCTCCCTTCTTCCGAAGGCGCGGAGGCAGGCGCGGCGGCGGCGTGAGCAAAACGGGCTTCGGTTCTGTGGGCGTCGTTGGGAATCAATTTAACCCAGATCCTTATTCCGACATTGCCTCGGACGTGTTCCCAAGGGTGCCTCTTTTCGCAATCTGAGCAGATAGTGTGAGTAATGGAACTGGGAGGTTCCATCTTACAGGCTGCTTTAAGCTTCAGACGTCTACTTAATGAGAAAAGTTCAAGTGTCGTACAAGCCAAGCGACTGCAAGGAGAAAGAAGTGCACTGGTTTCTTTGATTAGCTGCAGACTTTGAAGATAACTTTCTGACGTAATATATTCTGATTTCTGTCTCTTGCAAAGAGTTTTATAAACGAAGGAAGGTCGAGGGAGGAGCCTCTACCAGTGTAGTCTTACAGTTGGTAGTATGTTGTTATAAATAGTAACAACACGTCGGTTAGAATAAAACCTCTAGGAGAGTAGTGCATTTGTACAGTTCCTATACTCTGCCTTGCTATTGTATGAGCCACAAGTTTCAACTTTCATCCAAAAAACCGAGTAGGTGAGTCGAAACTGTGGTAATTCGTTGGCAACGTTGTGTGATGAACTTAGAATTGGAGCGATGACCAGAGCTGTGACACAAATCACTTTTTTTTACTTCCTCACGATAGCCGTGTACACATATATGCGATAAATACGATAAAGTCAATCAACAAGTAATTTTAATATGATGATTAAGGTATCGCCACCAAGAAGCATGGGTGATGTTACCGAAACACTCCTCTTCCATTGTGAGTAACCTTATATAGGACATTCTTTCCTGTCTTGCCCCCCCCCATTTCCTTTCTCTCATTTCTTTATTTTCCATTGTTTTTCGGTCACAACTACTCATTTATTGATGAGTACTGTCAAAGAACAAATTTTGCCAGAGCAAGAATGGAAGTTGGCTGATTTTCAACTGCTCTGGAAAAGCATCTTTGACTTATCTGCACTTGTGTGTTAGTTTATTTACTGTCCAATATAATTATATTACTAACCTAGAAAAACAATTATAAACTTATAAAAATGAAATGTAAAAAATATTCCAATGGTAACCAGAATACCTCACGAGCTGTAGTTTATAAAAAGAAAAAAGAGGCTTAATAATAATAATGAGTCCAGAGACAGACAGAATATAATCTCTCCATTTTATTTTCCAGTAGGCTAGATTGCATGCTGTGTT
>NC_051412.1:10555034-10556037 GCF_015228065.2 Penaeus monodon
GACTTGTTTCTGTTTTTGGTTCACACTGTGTTTATCACTTAGAAGTGGTTCACGTTAAACAATATTATTTAATTATTATTAAAGTAAAACAACAGTAATAATAAACGGTCATAACTGCAATAGTACGAGCTCACAAAAATAAACAATGAATTATACAGGTCCAGCTTGTTCTACCTTCAAAGGAAGGTTCACTGATTCGGAAGAGCAAGGCCACTTGTATCTCTCTGACACTGGTGGCCAGATGGATTTCCCCCGACCCTGGTGGAATATCAAGGACCCTTGACCCTAGCTTCTGTATAATGTAAATGTGAACACCACATTTCCTCTGCATGGCTGGGGGACCCTAGCAGGCCCTGTCACTACCAACCTTCTGTTAAGTAAGTTGAGAGAGTCCTAGAACCTCTTTTCCAGGCGGTGTGGGGGAGGCTCAGGAGTTGCATTTGGAAATTATGCCAAGGACTCCCATCTGCAAGAATAATTAAGAGAATGCAGACATTGCATGACATTTTTTAAAAATCCATATATTACAATATGTCAATATAAAATACAACATTTACTGACTACACACCATCACACCATCCTGCCATAGTAGAAGAGGATGAGGAATAAGATCATAGGAGCAGTATAGAAAGCATTGGAGGGGCAGGGATTTTGGTTGTGCCAGTGGTGCGTAATCGATTACATAGGTAACTTGGCTAAATTGTTTATATTCAATTACTTTTTTAGCAACCAATTAAGTTGATATATAACATTACGTATATACTTGAATAAATTATGAAATAAAAGATACTACAATGTCATCAAAAAAGTGTATACGATGAGGGCACATCAACCTGTCTGTTTCGGATGTGTTTTGAATGCGTTTAGGTGTGTTGTCTAGCTCACCTTCATTATTTGCAAACTAATTGCGAAGGTAAGTGATATACTGTATATATGCTTATATTTAAAGTTAGTGATAATTCATAACACAGTCTGAACTATTGAGTATAAAGCTACTTGTTAG
>NC_051412.1:10556298-10556398 GCF_015228065.2 Penaeus monodon
TTCATTATTAATTTAGTTTAACTGAAAAGTCAGGGTTTGGTATAGATCTCTACCCATCAGTCTCTAAACGAGTCAAAGTC
The DNA here is from genome assembly GCF_015228065.2 of Penaeus monodon. Taxonomy (NCBI): domain Eukaryota; kingdom Metazoa; phylum Arthropoda; class Malacostraca; order Decapoda; family Penaeidae; genus Penaeus; species Penaeus monodon. Next base: position 10,556,379 of record NC_051412.1, read on the forward strand.
TAATATCTATCTGTTTTACC
>NC_051412.1:10562586-10562983 GCF_015228065.2 Penaeus monodon
CCTATTGCCGTACTAACAATATCAACGAATTTTGAAGCAATACCAGGAACAGGAAGTACTAGTGATGCTACGAGAGAAACCAATGAAAGCAGTAGTAAATAAAAGCTGTTTTGTTAGATGTAACCGTATTACTAATAATAGCAATATTAAAGTAGGAATGATTGCTACTCATGGACTGCATTCAAGAACAGAATCCTTTCGAAATATGCTTCTGTGCAATGTTTCCTGTAAATAAATATCATGGCTGCTTCCTAGCGCTGCTTCCGCTTCCCGCGTCGAGTGACACTTCCTGCTGGAGTCACCTTGCATGGTTCTCACATTAACCTTGCAGTTACCAGACTCTCACTATTTCCACTTTGCAATACAGAAATAAGATGCAATGCAGTCACACATACAA
>NC_051412.1:10563397-10564090 GCF_015228065.2 Penaeus monodon
GGCACTCACAGGATGCCTTTCTACGTGCTCTGAAAACAGGAAGAGCAGGAAATTCAGCTCAGTCATAAACAGGACTTTCGTTCCATTCGTATTTTACTTCCAACTGACGAACCGCTCAGAGGCATGGCAGGGATTACCAGAAGGCGCATCAAGGAGGAAATGATTAACAATTCAAGCATCCTTTCATTATGTATGTTCATACGCATAGACACATGCACACATGAGATGGATGTTAAGCTAGATAGGCCTTCCCCTATGGCTTACGTATATGAGCTGGGAGAAAAGACAGAATGTGAGTGTGTGCAGAATTGGTAAGCATGTTCAAATCGGAGAGGAGAACACGCAAGTGAGCACACCTCACAATCGCGAGTCTCGACTCGATGCTTAAGTGTACGTAGAATGATCGTAAATCTCCATTTGCATCCTCTTCTGCTTTCGTTTAGGTGTTTCACTTAACAGAGGGTTCTCAGACTGGTAAATATCTGTTTCGGTAAAAATCTCTTCATGATTGTTCATAACAAACCTTTGGATAAAATTCCTTCGATGACAATCTCACACTAGCGCCATTGTGTACAGCGTAGTTAGTAATTGATCCTGTGCCGACAATGGTTAAATTCCTCGTTTTCTCCTTGCAGACTCTTGATATGCATGTCGCTGTTCTGATTTGTTGGTAAACAAACCTTCAGGGAAGCA
>NC_051412.1:10564183-10564608 GCF_015228065.2 Penaeus monodon
TAGGTCTGATCATTCTAAAGTAAATTCATCTCATATGTTACTCTTAATCATAGTTATTACTGAGGCTCTCTTTATCATTACGTTTCGTTCTTTCTTTAGTTTTCGTTTATCTGTCTCTTTACCTTTGCAGGTATGTATACTATTATGGTCAACGGTTTTCAAAGTCTCCGAGGCCGATTTGCGTAATATTACAAAGAAATAACCTTTTAAAAGCTTCTATATTATTTCCTTATGTTACCAATCTTTTTAACAAAATTCTTCTTTGTTCATTTTATTTTTCTTTACATATTACATAGGATAATTCATTAGTGTGTTTCGTGAGGGACTCCTTAAAATACTTCGAATTAATTCAAAGGGGGATCACGATATGTTTAAAACACTGAAAACAATTATGGAATGATAAATGAGTGAACATTTGGGGGTAC
>NC_051412.1:10568673-10568875 GCF_015228065.2 Penaeus monodon
TATCATGATAAATAATTTGCATACAGTTTTCATCAAGATGACCATTTTATTTTAGTAACAATAAAGCTTACAAAAACATTTAAGCACAACTAGCATCACCTTACTTCAAGATTATGGAAAATAGAATAAGATTCTTTGATGAAGAAAGTAAAAATGAAATCTTACTTATGGAATGTTGATGAAATCCATTTGTATACTCTTA
>NC_051412.1:10568905-10569183 GCF_015228065.2 Penaeus monodon
TAAATATTTCTTTATTTTACTGAAAGGTAACCAAAATTACAAAGCTAATTTGAATATATTCTTTTAAAAAGTAATTTAAAAGAACACAAATTACTTGATTTTACTAATATTTCATAAACAGCTCATGCTACGGCAAGACATGAGTATCATGAGTTACTCAGGAAAAGAAAGATGCTATCATTTTAATATTTATTTGTTTTACTGAAAAATCTAAAATTATGAAGGTAATCTGAATTTAACTTTTTTTTTCAAATAATACATTTGAGAGAATAGAAAGG
>NC_051412.1:10570004-10570095 GCF_015228065.2 Penaeus monodon
TGATAAATACTATTTGATTATTCATGCTTTGAACTTCATGAGTAAATTATTTTGATTTATGGCTCCTTAGTACCGCACAAGCGATAGGCGT
>NC_051412.1:10570659-10571061 GCF_015228065.2 Penaeus monodon
AACTAGTTGAGAATACGCTCAGAAAAATGTCTGACACAAAATCTGAGACAAGTTTTCTGACTCAGACACTACTGAGACTCAAACTTTACTCTCGAAATTGTCCGAGGACGTTCGTGGGTACCACCCGGTCTTTAAGGATTCCTAACTCCTAGCTCCAACGGACCCTCTGAACTTGACTCACCGGACCAGCTTTGACCCCGCCTGTTGCCGTCGGTTCTACAACAGGGCTTCAATTTAGTAACAATTAAGATATCTGCTTATGGAACTCATAATGAAAATGCATTTTCCTGATCGTAGGAGTTAACCTATGTAAAATTAATTCTAAAAATGACAGATAATAAAGAAAAAAAAGACTAATAACAAAAAAAATGGAAGTGACGAAAATATTAATGTAAAAGTAGG
>NC_051412.1:10571101-10571220 GCF_015228065.2 Penaeus monodon
GATAAAACGACAGGTGAATTTCAATTTATTGAATCTTCTCAGTTAAAATAGTTACCCATATACATTTTTGACGTTTTCTTTGAAAACATACATGCTCTATTTTTTAGCAGTAACTATAC
>NC_051412.1:10584143-10584549 GCF_015228065.2 Penaeus monodon
GCAACCTTGATTTGTCCTGTCCCTCTCCTCTCGCCTGCGCGCCCTACGCCCGTCTAGCCAGGCGTCTCATGCCCTCTATTAGCTGCGTTTCCTCCCCTCTCGCTCCCTTCCCCCTCCCAGCTCTGCCCATAAATCCCGCATCCCTGTAACCTTACACGGGCGGTTTCCTGGTTGGTCGCTCACCAACCCGTGTAAGTGATGCCTGCCCATAAAACTAACTGACGGCTTCGTGTAATCACTTAGTGGTTTTATGCGTTTTAGCTGTTGGGGAGGCGGTGATCTCTCGGCCGCTGCTTCATCGGGCTCATGGATATCTTGTGCTGTTGGCTGTGAGCACTCATGCATCCCTACGATTGATTATAATATCATATTTTCCTTATTTCAAGAAACAGGCCAGGAATCGTAC
>NC_051412.1:10590688-10591059 GCF_015228065.2 Penaeus monodon
GACCTATGCTTCTTCATGGGCCTGGTAAACCAGCTCTCACACTTTTCAACTGACATAACAGCTGCCGCCCAGCCCCTGCGTGCTCTGCTCTGCCCTAAACGCTCTTTTGTCTGGACCCCAGATCATGAGACTATCATCTCAAAAGCCTGTTTCTCAAGCCTCCATTCTTGGCCCACTTGGACCCTGCCCTGCCAGTGATTTTCCAGACGGATACCTTACGACTCAGCAGCATAGGATATGCCCTTCTACAGAATCATGGCCAAAGAGGACCTGTCTCGTTTAACGTGGCTTCCGTCTTCTTACCGATACGGAGACACGATGCGCTACAAATGAGTTAGAGACCTCGCAGTATGGGCCTGACGCGACTATTC
>NC_051412.1:10593749-10593907 GCF_015228065.2 Penaeus monodon
GGTTTTTTACAAAATCTATCTTATTATTTTCTATTATCAAATTTCCCCCCCAACGGGTTAAAATATAACTATAATTATATTATATCTATATTAATATATCCTATTTTTTTTTTTTTGGGGTTTTTGTTTTGTTTGGGGTTTTGTTTTTTTAAAAAAAA
>NC_051412.1:10594198-10596588 GCF_015228065.2 Penaeus monodon
CAAGGGGTTATATTATTATTTGTATTAAAAACTTTTGAAAAATTTTTACCCAAGCTTAAATTTTAATAATGCTTTTTGGGAATATTGTTTTTGGGATATATCAACCCAAAACCACCCAAACCCCCCAACCAAATATTATAAATATTTTTTCCCAATTTTGAAAATTAAAAATTGAAATTTCTTTGGTATTTTGGTTTTTCCCCCATTTTGGGAAATTTTATTATACTTTAAAATTTTCCCAAAAATACCAACCTTTTATTTAAATTTAAATATTATGGCCCCAAGTTTTTAACATCAAAATTATTCCTACTCTGGGTTTTTAATTCAAATACTTCCCAAATAAACCTATTTTCATTACCAACCTTAAAGGGGGGGGTGGGGTTGGGTTTGCTGGGTTTTGGTTTTTTTTGGAATTCAATTTTAAAATTGTGCCCCTGGAATAATTTGAAGGGAAAGGGGAAGTTTTCACTCCAAAATTTAAGGATAAAAATGCTTTTTCCCCGGTTTATTCGGGGTTGTTTGGGATGTTTTTCGGGTCTTAGTCTGGTAAACTGCTGGAATGGACCCCGGCCCTTTTATCGGGAACTGGCGGGGGGGTGGAAATATCCCCAAAATTTTGCGGGGTTACTTAATTTTCCTTTTACGCTACCCGGGCATCGTTTCCCTGGAAGGGAAAATTGAAAGAAATTTTTGGACAAAATTCGGTTTTTGAACTTAGAGGATTTCCCCCGAGGCGGTTTGGACGCCAAAATTTTTGTAACGAAAAAAAGGGAATTAAGGGGGCAAAAACTTGGAAATAACCCCTTGCGCCAAATTTAACCCCCAAAATTTTAATTTAATTTAAAAATTTTCCGAAATTTTCACACCGGGCGCCCCAAACCCACACAAAAAGGAAAAAGGAAACCCAAAACAAGGGGAACCCCCAAAAGCAGAAAGGAAACTGGGGGAAACAAAGTACAATCCTTGCCCGGTTTTCCCGGGGGCAGGGGGGTTTTGGTATTGGGTGGGGTTTGGGAAACAAAAATTTTTTTATCAAAAAACTTGAAAAGGGGAGCAAACCCAAATTTTAAACTTTCATTAATTTTATAAGGGGCAGGCCCCAAAAGGGGGAAAAGGAATATTTATGTTGGAAAGGTTTAAAGTTTGATAGTACTTTGAAAAATGCCCACGTTTAACCCTAAAAAAGGGAAAAAAACCAGGATCAAGAATTTTGGAGAAAGGGGGGGCCAGGATTAATTCCCCTTTTTTTAAATATTAACTTACCCAGCAAGTCCAAAAGGGCCAACAAAAAGGTTTTCAAAATTAACATATTTTTTCGGGAAATGAAGGGGGGGAAAGGAAAAAGGTTCATACTTTGGGGTTTTCCCCAAATTTGTTTTGATATTTTTAAAGAAATTTAATTTTAATAAAAAAATATAACAAAAGGAAAAAAATTTTAAAAACCACGTATAAAATAACCAAAAAATAAACTGGAAATTTTCAAAAAAGGGAGGGATTTTTTTTCCCGATGAATTTGAATCCCTTGAAAATGGGAAAAAATGATTATTTTTGAAGAAATTTTGGAGAAAAGATGTGTTTGAGGTTTAAAATTTATTGGGTTAAGAAAATTAAAATTATAAAGGGGAATAATGTTGATGAATAAAATTTTTCAAATCCCTTTAAAGGGAAATGCAATTTTTTTGTGGTTAAAAATAATAATGATAATAAAAATTAAAATAATAAAAATCAAAAAGATAAAATTTAAAATAATAATGGGTAATGATAATAATATATAAAAATTAAAAAACTTTTGGGTTCACCAAATGATAATATGAATAAAAAAATTTAAATTTTAAAAAAAAGAAGAATATGATAAAGGAAATAAAAAAAAAAAAAAAAAAAAAAAAACAAATAACAAAAAAAAGTAATTTAAAAAAATTTAATATGTTAACTTTTATTATAATAAAAAAGCCCCAACAAAATTATTTATAAAAACAATAAATAATAACTTTTTATTATGGAATTAATAATAAAAAATAATTTAAAAAAAAAAATTTAATAATTCAATAAAAAAAAAAAAAAAAAAAAAAAAAAAGAAAACAAGGAAAATTTTAAAACAAATTAATTTTGGATAAAATAAAATAAACCGAAAAATTATAAAAATAGAATAAAAAATAAAAAGGGTTTAAAAAAAAAGTAAAAATTTTAAAACAAAATAAAAATGATTTTTTATAATAAAAAATTTTAACAATATTAATAATGAAAAACAAAACATAAATGATAAAAGAATTTTAATAATAATAAATTAAAATGAAAAAAATTTATAAAATAATAATGATAGTAAAAATGATTAAATTTAATAAAAATTAAAATAATAAAAATGAAATAAAATGAAATAAAAAATTTATCAG
>NC_051412.1:10596647-10597302 GCF_015228065.2 Penaeus monodon
ATTATCATTTTTAAACTGTATGAAAATTTAAAGCAGGGTTATCAAAATGATGATAAAAATTTTATGATAATATAGGGGAATCTTTTTTCCGCGAGAATTTGGGCGGGGGCCAAGCCACCCTTACCCGGGCGAAAAGTAAAGGGCCATCTGGCCGTGCCCGCCCCGAAACCCCCTTGGGGAAGAGCTGAGAGTGCGAGGAATCTTGGCACAGCCGGAGGGAGGAGGCAGGATAACCCACAAAGAAAAAAAGAACCAGATTAAATGACTGTGGCCATGACTGCATTTGTTTTCTGAATTGTAATTTCAGAAGCAAAAAAGAGAAGGAACTTTTTCAGTAAAAATGTGATGTTTGTGAAATTATTTCAAGATCGACATTTTTTCTTTAGATATACATAATTCGCAGTATTATTTTCCTCTTCCCTAGATAAAAAAAATCTTTTTGGGTATCGGTCAAGTCAAGAATAACATGGACCTTTACTGCAGCTCATTACAAATTTACAATATTAAAATGTAATGTCTTTTGTTCTGTTAAAAGCATAATAAATTAGTTTTGAAATGATTTTTTGTGTAACACTTGTACTGTGTTATAATTTAAATGTTAACAGATGCATTTGCAGTAAAATTCCAGACTAAGAAATACTTTCTTCCTACTTTT
>NC_051412.1:10597536-10598198 GCF_015228065.2 Penaeus monodon
AAATTATATATTTATAAAATTCATATAGATTTATATTTTTAAAATTTTAATATAATATATATAATATTTTTTATATATATAAAATGTGTATATATGAATATATTTTGGGATATAGGGTTTTTTCCTAAAATTAATATATAAATATATAATATATTATATATATATTATTACATATAAAATTTTTCATAAAAATATATTAATATATTTTATTATTATATATATAAATATATGCTATATATATTATAAAATAATTTTATATATTTTTCCCATATATAAAATTTTCCCTTTTAATATATTTCCCATATATATATAACCCAATATATATTTTATTTTATATTGTTTTATTATAATATTTATATTCATTTTTTAATATATTTTATAATATATATATATATATATAAAATATTCATATATATATTTTCCCCAAATTTATTTTCCCTCATATTTTATAAATAATGATATATATATATTAATAATAATATATTAATTATATATAAAATTATATATATAAAATATTATAAAAATTATATTTTATATTTGTGTGGGTGGTTGGTGTGTGTTTTTGTGTGTGTGTGTGTTTTTATTCATAATATTTATAAAATTTTAATATCTTTTATAAAATATTTATTCTATATATCAAAAAATAAAATTGTAAAAATTTT
>NC_051412.1:10598250-10598387 GCF_015228065.2 Penaeus monodon
AGGGTGTTTAAAAAAATTTATAACAAATAATGAAGATTTTTTTTAAATTATCTTTTCCCTTATTACAAATTGTTATCATTACTTAATTTTAAATTTTTCTGAAAACCCACTATCATATTCTTAAAAACCAAACCCTT
>NC_051412.1:10600040-10600115 GCF_015228065.2 Penaeus monodon
TATCTTTATTTTATCTAACCTGATTTACAAGCAGAAAATTAGCCGTTTGGAAATTTAAAAAACAAAAAAAAATTT
>NC_051412.1:10600602-10600875 GCF_015228065.2 Penaeus monodon
GGTCCTTCCACCACCTGGAATTCCTGGAAAACCTGGAATTCCAGCATATTCATTTTCCACTTCTGGAAAACCTTGAAAAAAGAAAATCCTGGAAAAGTTGTGAAAATTTACCTTGCAATGCCTTTTTCATGAAAGCGTCTGGCCCTGATGCATAAGAAAAAAAATCTTTCCCATGTTACCCCCAGGGTTTTACAGGGGATTTTTTATCAGGTTTTTGTAACACCTTCCTTTGGGTCGTTTTTTAAAGGGATTTTCAGATGTTACAGTATCTAG
>NC_051412.1:10600916-10601206 GCF_015228065.2 Penaeus monodon
CTGAAGTAATATTATTGCTCTAGTTGTACCATCTATTTCTATTTCAATTGATGTTTTAGTGTTGAAGAACATTTTAACTGTGGATTTTTGCTTAAAAATAAAAATAAATTATATAAAAAATTTGTTTGATAAATCTATTAAAGCGGGGTGTCATCCGACTTTAAACCTTTTATTTTTAAAACTCCTTAAAAACTGAAATGTCATTTTTGTTTAAAATACACCCTTGAAAAATAATTTTTGGACTTGGAAAAGTCCTTGACTTTCAAATTCAAATAGGGAGAAGGTCTTAT
>NC_051412.1:10603658-10603808 GCF_015228065.2 Penaeus monodon
AATTTCAAATTACATACATTTTGTATACAAAATAAAAATTATAGATTTTATTGATAATAATAGGTTTAAAATTATATGGGTTTCAAATTTTTTTATTTTAATAATATATTATATCTAAAATTTAATATATCTAATTTAATATTAAAAAGA
>NC_051412.1:10606287-10606372 GCF_015228065.2 Penaeus monodon
GGGATGTATTTTAAAAATATAAAAGATATATTATATATATATATATATAATATAAAAATCGTTATATAAAAGAACACTATATTTT
>NC_051412.1:10606419-10606574 GCF_015228065.2 Penaeus monodon
ACCACCCAAATATGTATATATAAAATAATAAAAATATATAATAATACTATATTATTGTATATATAAAACCTACTACATACATATATGTATACAAAAAATAAAATATATAATTGATAGATAGTAGATAGGAAAATATATTATAATTAATTTTATAA
>NC_051412.1:10606674-10606759 GCF_015228065.2 Penaeus monodon
GGGGATATATTTTAAATATATACCCAAAAAGGGAAAAAAAATTTCATCTTAAAATATTAATTAATATTTTCTAATATATTTTAAA
>NC_051412.1:10608238-10608340 GCF_015228065.2 Penaeus monodon
TATTATGTGGGTTTTATTAATTCCCCATGTATGTAAATGTTGAATATATTTTATATTATATATAAAAATCATAAATAAAAAAATGTTTATCATTCCCCATGA
>NC_051412.1:10609533-10609611 GCF_015228065.2 Penaeus monodon
ATTTTAAAATTTTTAAAATTTTTAAAATTAACGTGTGGGTGTGTGGGGGTGGGGTGATCCAAACCCTATAAATGCACA
>NC_051412.1:10611434-10613420 GCF_015228065.2 Penaeus monodon
CATATATACATACACTACCACTACACTTGCACCAAATGAAGAAATGCAGTTTGCTCCCCTTTGGATAGGGGAAAACTAACCCGGGGAAAATTTGGGCATTTGCACAGCGCCATATTTAGCATTAAGTAAAAAGACCTACGGCTGTACAAGTATAAGCTTTTAAAGTTGTAATATATGATAATGTTATGGAAAATTCTTCTTTTTTACATTGTTTCGAATACTAATATCCCGTAAGCAGCCTGGCAGTTGTAACTCTCAATCGGTTGTAAATCCATTGCTGACATTTTTTTTATGAGCTTGGAGGTGACAGGACAATTTAAATGTTTATTAGAAAGTTGTACATTTTAAATAGTTTAAGTATAAGAAATATGGCACATCGGAATTCCCAAGTGTGAAAAGAAGAAAGAAAAAGTTAATCTATAAGAATAGGAAAAAGGTCTCAGAAAGAGTAGCGGCTAGTGGCTTAACAGAGAGATGGCGGCAGTTCTTCTCGCCACGATCGGAAAAAGTAAATGTGTAGAGCCAGAAAGTTCTGTCCGAATCGAGACGAATAAAAACGAAGCAAATGGATCATACAGGAAGGTGAAGGAAAATGGCATCAAATATACAATATATCTAGAATATAACAACAATGATAAAAAAAACAATTTTTCGTTTAACTAAAATGGTTCTTGCTGATTTTAGCTGCTAAAATGAAACATTTTGGAGCAAAAGGGGGCACAAGAGAAAACGTGACGCAAAATTGGGGTAAAAATCGGGAAGTGGGGGGACCGTGCAGTACAGTAGAGGGTGACGGGGATTTTTACGCTCTCTGGCGACAGCCCGCGCAAACCCCAGGGAGTTATTTTTTCGGGCTTTTTTTAAAAATGTTAATTTTTTAAAGCCCTTTTTTGCATTGAGTACCTTCCCCTTTTCAAAGTACACAGACATTAAAACAAACGGGGTTTTGGGATCCTCTTTTGGGGAATTTCCCGCGTGAATCTGAAAAAACTGTTTTTTCCCCGGGCCCGGGTTCCTTTTTGGAACCTGTTGCCACTGCGGCTGCTCACGCCACCACCATCACTCCGCTGACAACACACCAATGCCTCACTCATGTATCTTTTAAAATCCTAGCTTCATTACATATATACATGCACAAATTTACAGTCCTAGAAGCTGAATAAACATAACTATCGACAGGTAAATGCATGCATAGAACCTTTGGTTTTTATGGGTATTTCCCTTTTCAGGGCACTTAATTTTTAAATTGTGGGGGTCACAAAACCCCCTTTTACTAAACCCTTTAAAACCCCCTACACCCAGCTCCTACCTCCAATTCCGATTGCTTTAGCTTCCCTAAATCCAGGATAGATGTATTCTTTTGTGTCAGATATCTTTGTGTTTGTTATCACTCGGGGTTAAGCTTCTCTTAGTATATCATATCCGATTACATTCGCCTTCATTTCCAGAGCCTTGAATGTAGCACTTATACTCGTATACTCGGTTATATATGATCCTGCAAGAATATATGTGATAGCATGGGCACACTATCCAGAACGATACAAAGGGGACAGCACATCAGTCAGCCATCTGTAAAGCAACAGCCGCATCTGATACTTCTTTTAAGAAGCAGTCCAACTACATCCAGCTACATAGCTGCGAACAATAATTTTTTCATCGGTTAAAATTCCCCCTCCGACCCTGTCCCCCCTTTTTATGGGGTGTTTCACCCCACCCCCCAGGAATATAATGTCAATGAGGGGTGAGGGCGGATTTAGATGGGGCTCAGAGGCTTACACCAGGCGAAGGGAAAAGCGAGGGCAAGTGGAGGGGAAGAGGCGAGCAGAGCGGCTGGAGAAATTGTCTCAGGATCATGAAATACATTGCCATGTTAAAAAAATAACCTTTCATTATATCAGCGGCATCGTACAAAAACCACGGTATAAAAAAAATGACTGCCAAAAATCCATCTATCTATCTACTTTCCCAAACTATATACCTCCCTTT
>NC_051412.1:10614039-10614558 GCF_015228065.2 Penaeus monodon
TAAAATTCCCGTATTTACCCTTAGTGAAAACAGGAAAGTGATAATTCTTGTGTGCTTTTCAAAAAAATCAAAACTTCAAAATTTGTATTTTTGCTTGTTTATTTATATCCTAGTAAATGCTACATGCTTCTCTCTCTTTCATCAGTTTTTAACCTTCCAGATTCTCCTCGCTGTCCATTAGGCATTTTGTCAGATAATATTATTTTTTCTTATTTAAAAAACCCCCGCCCTTATTTGGGTTAGAAATACCGATGGGATCCAAAAAAACCTCCCCTATCTCTTTCCCCTAGTTTTTGTTGGGGACTGAAGCTTTCACAATTATGAAAACCCCTAAAACATTTCCATGTTTACCATTTTAGGTTCCTTGTGGCTGTGGCCAGGAGCAGGGAGATGAGGCGGATAAAGTGACATGAGGAGGAGGAAAGGGACGGGAAAAAGGGAAATTTGGGAAAAAGGGAAATGGGAAACGGGTTCCCGGTCATATCTGTCCGTCCTCCCGCCTCCTTCGCCTCACGGATG
>NC_051412.1:10616367-10616505 GCF_015228065.2 Penaeus monodon
GACTACAATATTACCAAGGGAAACCAATAGAACTGTACTGGATTTGTGCAATACATTTATTGGATAATATATACAGCCAGGTACCTTCTAAATAATGTTCGAGTAAATATCAAGCCTAAATTCTCCCTCACTTAAAGT
>NC_051412.1:10618863-10619709 GCF_015228065.2 Penaeus monodon
ACAAATAAAACATCTGTTTGTTACATAAAGTGCTAAAATGATATTCTAATGGTGTTTATATGTAATCGAATCTACACGATACATTGTAAATAACACAGTACACAGATAAAATGGCACGATTGTATCAACACTATTTACATAGTGTGGGAAAAATATCTATATACTCATTATATCAAAACAATTTTAAAACCGAGGAATCTGTGTTTGCATACAGCACTTGAATCACAATACAGAAATGAAGAAATGTATGGGTGGAATAAGACAATTATTCAAAAAGATGAAGTTCAACAGAACGCCAAAATTAAATGTTGGTTGTGGCGATGTAACATTGTTTTGAAATCACAAGGAGATAATGGCACATTTAAACTAAAATAATGCATAACATGATTTTCATAATTCTGAATATGATTATCCAAGACACATCTCTGGAAGGTTGTATATGGACAGAGGAGGACGGGCTGCAGGAGCAATAATATTCTGCCGGAAGATGAGGAGAAGCAAGGCTTTTTATTGATGTAATGACTGTAGGCAACGAGTATTCATTCTTAAGGGGAAGGGCAGACATTAGCAGCATAGGATAGTGACACTGACATAGTTAATTTGTAACACTACCAGGACGGAATGATGTAACTACCAGAGTGGATGATGACGCTGCCAATGCGAGGCTGACAGGGCCGGGTGAGATGTGATTGCCTGGACGGGTGAGAGCACAGCCAGGTCGGGTTAGTTGTTGGGTCATGGTGGAAATGTCACACTGCAAGGATGAAATTGCAATACTGTCAAAGGCTTTGGTGGCGCTTTAATTTTCACTCTTAAATCTTTCAAGTTAGAGATGATGACAAAGCA
>NC_051412.1:10621009-10622146 GCF_015228065.2 Penaeus monodon
GAAATAGCTTATCCTTTGCAAGTACATTATTCCACGAAGGCGCTCTGGCTGAACAAGGAGAACGGGGGAGTGAGGGTTCGAGCCCTCGCAGGTACAACCTTTCTCTCAAGCACGAACAGTAAAGAAAAAAAACATCAAATGGATCACCAGCTCTTTTCCATATCAACAAAACTGAATATAAAATAGTTATAAAAATTATTCTACCATATTTACTTATTCTGAAACACTTGATGACACTGCACAAAGAGCGTAATTTTATACACATGACTCGAAGCACTTACATACGTTATATGTGTTCACAGGCACTGTTAGGCACATGAAGTTATGGTACTGAACGGTGAAATTGATCACATACTGTTCTGTTCAAAGTAGGCACTGCATCGAACAAATTGTATCTATTTCAGATACCTTACGTTTCAGTATGTTCGATTTTTTGTGTTCTTTTTGTGTTCTGAATTTACATTTCTTAAGATTTTCAGCTAACATCAAAGTCAATCGAATCAAAAGATTCTGAAACATACTTAGGCATCATTGTCACAAGTCTGTATAAATGCTAATATATATGTTAGATTCTAACTACCATTCATGTTGCTGCACGTATCTTGTCACTCTACGACAGACACTGCACGGATCACAGGAGAATGCGAGAAATGTTTTGCTTTTAAGGAGCTGTAAAACAAATCCCACGCGAGCACCTTATAACAGTTTTTCCAGTGACGACTGCGGTCCAGCTCCGTTTTGGATGCAGCTTTCAATCTATGATATCTTGAAAGTAGACGGCGTCGCCACATTCTGCTTTTTTCAAGGCATCCACGCATTGTACACCCACATCCAGCTATAACACAGGGGAAATTGGTGCATTAACTATGAATGAGATAAAATTCGGAAAGGGTTATTATCAGTGCTAATTAAAGGAGTCTTTACATTCTGTTTATGAATCAGTCTCACTCACCAACTCTTTGCCATCTATATTTTTGAGTCAGTCCAGTAGGGGTAGTAGGAGAGCGGCGCCAGCTGCGTCGAGGTGGGGGGATCTCCCTGGCGGCGGCACGCGCTCAGGCCGGAGCCGTAGCTGCCTCCGCCTCCGCCGCCTAAGGGTAGAGGTGGCTGTTACACGCTGTGAGAGCATCCCGCATA
>NC_051412.1:10625086-10626030 GCF_015228065.2 Penaeus monodon
CAGCTATTGAGACGGCCAGCAGAGCAAAGGCCGAGGTGCCGCACCGAAAGAGGGCTGGAGAGGAGCCGCCGAGGGCGACCCCAGGCTGCTGCTGGACGCCAGGAAGCCGCTGGCCCCGAGCCCCGAGGAGAGGGCGGACCCGGTTCCTGAGCTCCAGAGGGGCGCAGGTCCCAGGCCGGTGTTGGTGGAGCCGGGCGAGGAGATGGAGGGCGAGGTGCCGCCCAGGAAGCCTCCGCTCAGATGACTTGGTAAGCCTGAACCCAGCGCTCCTATGGGGGAAAAGAAAAAAGAATAAATAAAAAGTCTGCATGTATATACCTAACTGAGTACTTATAAGATGTGAAGGTAAATTATTATTTTTATATAATATGATAATTCATTCACGGAGGGAAAAGGCACACACACGTAAAATGCACTTATGTGCTAATGTTGGATTTGCCCTGTAGATTACGGTTTGTTTGCGTTTCTCTTGTGAAATTACCTGAGGAGAGGGGAGCCGAACTGAGCGCTGCGGTGCCTAGAGACCCTCCCAGCTGTTGGTAGCCACTACTAAGCTGCATTCCCCCCTGTAGCTGCAAAGAAAGTCAATTTCATTGCATGTTTATAGATATAAACGGTTAAATATACTTTACAAAACCTGACATATTACGTGGAAAAGCATGAAACGAAAGTAACTCACTTGATTCATTTGAGAATAGGAATAGGAGTGAGGGGTGTGAGCGCGCGGGCTTTGGCTGTATCCCCCCAACCCACTTCCTCCTTGCATCTGGCCCAGCCCCCAGCCTCCGCTTCTGCAACACATAATATCAAGGAATAAACTCATTCATTACTGCTCAATTAATATTATTCTACCTGAATGCCTCAGTGGCAACTTAACTATGGTATACGGGGATCAAGTCTGTTAAACTGATTTCGTCATTAGAGAACTCCTTTGAAGGGCAAAC
>NC_051412.1:10627252-10627494 GCF_015228065.2 Penaeus monodon
TCTCAGAAGACTTTCCAATATTCGTTTAAATTATGAAAGTCTCCACTCTTCTCAATCTCTATTGGCAGTCCCCTATTATTTTTAGCACTTTGCAAAACTAAATAACAACCGTCACAGGGGCATTATCTTGATTTTAAGTAACACACACACGGTGATTTAGTTTGAATAATGAAGGTCATCTTTACCTTTTATTCAGTATGCTTTTTGAATACAGGTTTACGTCTATGAAAGTACACCTTGCA
>NC_051412.1:10628567-10629819 GCF_015228065.2 Penaeus monodon
GCAGAGAACATGTGGCTGATGACGGGTGCAAAAAGAACAAGAACGTATACATGATGAAGGGAATGTTGTGGCATGGTGACAGATTGGAAAAGAGTTACACTCCCTCCCAAAATTATCAACGGAGAAATAAAACATTTTAAGTGGGATTTCCACTTAGCTCAACCGGTACACTAACATGGCTCGTGGCCAAGAAATATATAAAATCTGGTAATGAATTCTAGAATATGAACTCATACTCTTACTAAAGTGCTGGATACAACCAAACCTAACAATTGAGGCATGACCCAAAAGTAAGATCACCTTTTACCCCTAATTTCCAAGACTAAAAAACGCTTGGTGTACACTGTTTTACGATGAGACTGTTGCAGCTTCACACCTCCCGTGCTGCAACTGTCGGGCGTATTTTATGCAAGAGACATAAACTATATTTCTCATCGGCCGTTACATATAGCGACCAGCGCCGCCTGCCACACTGTGCACCTGCGCTGTTTGTCAACGTAAGCGCCATTGGCTTGTTTGAAAGTTTCTCGTACGATGATTGGCTGGCATTCACCTACGGCTAGTTCTGATTGGTTGATTCTTGACGTTCCCCTCTGATTACTGCTGGCATGTTGGAAGCTACCTTGTGGGTTGGAAGGGGTTCAATACGACAATTGGATGCCAGAGGATTTTCTAAACGATTTAGACGGAGATAAAATGTGCCTGTCTTTGAAGATGTGGGTTTTAGAACTGTTCCGCTGAGAGCAACACGACCGCGGGATGGCCATAGTTGCTCCAGCTTCAGATATCTCGGTGGGAGTGTCGTATGCACAATAAACGTCAGTATTAATGACCGGCCCCCTTCGATAGTGGTAATGACCATCAGCGAGATCCTTATTTACATCCGTCTACCTGCCCTCTGTGTCCAAAACATCGGGTTCGCCGCGTGACCTCTGCTACCCGCTCGAGTTGTGACAAGGATTATGGATGGAAGATGCTGACATGTTGGTGATGTTGTTGTCCTGGTGAGGGCGTGGTGACTTTGTTTCATGAGAGCCCGCGGCGGGGTTTATCAACAAAAGATCATGATGTTGTTGTACTCGGCTGTTGTTTGTAAACTCTCTTCAAAAAGTATTTACAAACTAAGGTTTCCCTCGGAATGTAAACCTGTTTGTAAGAGGTGGAAGCTATTAGCATCCATTCACATCAGCCCGTTGGACACTTCACTCATAAGGTTATGCATAGTAAGAGTGGACAAGTAATATCTTAATGC
>NC_051412.1:10630555-10630874 GCF_015228065.2 Penaeus monodon
TAAGCGTCCGCAAGAAGAGACAGGTAGGGGCTCCAGAGAGACACATCATCGTCACATTCTCATTCCTCGAGTCAGTGAGCCGCTAAATGTTGTAAGAGTCAAACATACAAACATCACAGCAAACATAACAAACGAAGGCAAACAGAGAGGTAACAGGAGAAGGGCTTCCACGGATTCTAGGGACTTTTCTTAATCCTTTGAATTAGTGAGTTGGGTCGAGGGAGGAGGGACGGAGCCTGGGAGATACAGCGAAAAATGAGCCGAAATTTGGAATACTGATTTTTTCAAACTAGAAAGGAGTTCGTCAGAGGGGCGGAGA
>NC_051412.1:10631048-10631390 GCF_015228065.2 Penaeus monodon
TCGATTGACTTGATCGTATAATATATTCACTGATTTACGTTGAGCTATCTTTGCAAGTTCTGCGGAAGGAATCAAGTGCCACACCTCTCGATGATGAGCGTGGATGCCTCACGAGATCGGAGGAATGGGAAGCTGGTCGGAGCCGAACGCCATGTGGCCACAAACACATCCCAACATAAGGAGCAATACACGGGGAGCAGTAAGTGTGGCTCGGGGATGAATGGCACTTCGCGTCGTCCCACATAAACAAAGAAATAAAATGTCTCGCGGCCGCAACGACCCAAACAAGTATGTCTGTGGCCCCGACTTTCTTCACCTGCGAGAGTGCGGATCACATGCTGC
>NC_051412.1:10632257-10633247 GCF_015228065.2 Penaeus monodon
CTCTGCGACTAAGTCAGGCCGGCTATTTTAGTGGAGTCGCAGCGAATTCTTTGGGCGAAGGGCGGCTGGCGGAAGTGCTCTGAAACGCGTTCGTCATTGAGGATCATGGATTCTTTTACAGGATTTTGGAAGCGCTCCTTCCTTGAACCACGCTGATTAGAGGATTAATGACAGAACTTTTCATAGCCTTTGTAGCACTTGCTGAATTAGGTATTGTGACTAGAATAGCAGTTTTGGGAATACATTCCTTATCATTTATAATAAGAGCTCAAGTTCTTCTTGGTTCAGGCTGCGAATGTTTCAGGAATCTGGCAACTATTCAACTTCCAAGCTTTTATGCATTAGGAAAGCAGTTAAATTCGCCGTTGAAGGTATACCTATTACACATTCCATATGTCTAGAATACATGCTGATCATCATGTTCCAGGCACAGCTGACTGCGGTACTGGTGGGGGAATTCTGGTGACGCTAATGTAGCACTGAGCGGAAACTGTGGGGCGTCTTGGTGCCGCCTCGTCACTCTGCCTGTACGGCCCTCGACCATAACTGTCGAGCGCGCCCTCGCCTCCGCGCGTGACGGCCCGGGCCAGGTGAGGGCGAGAGGCGGGGGCAGCGGAGGAAGGAGTGGGTACCATGGGGGAACGGGAACGGCACCCGAGGAAGAAATAGGCAAGAGGGGTGGGGGGTGGATTGCGGGGTGAGTAAGTGGGTACAGGGAAGAACGAGGGATCGAGGGTTGGAGGGTTCAAGAACGGAAGAGAGAGAGGCAGTCCTCAAATCCTACGCGACAACACATTTACTGAAATTATAGGCATCTCACTGTTCACTGAATCCCCTGCCCCTTTACAATTGACTGTATTTACGTTCTTGGAAAACCTGATCTTTATGAATTATTACAGCTATATTTGACATTGCCATACTATTTATTGGTTATGTGACTGTTCTCCTGATTTTATTTAGAGCTTGTTATTTCACTGATCTAAAAAATAT
>NC_051412.1:10634526-10634998 GCF_015228065.2 Penaeus monodon
ATTCAATATCAACGAATAGCCACGGAATACCGCTTATAAACGATATACTTCTTTACAACCTCTTTCCTTAAAAGATTTTTTTTGAAATGCTCTCCCCTAGCTTCCTGATCTGCCACGCTGCACATTTCCCCGCACCCACGTTTTAAATGCTATTAAAGTAAGTAGTTTTCGAGACCTGAATTCAACTCAAGTTATACAGGCAGCTGATTTATCGCTGGCTTCTAAGTAAACTTTTCATCATTGCTTAGATACTTCGGTTGCCGACTGGATAGTTCTTTTTCGAAACGTTCTCAATCTGTCATGCATTTGAAATTGGTGCCTTGAATGTTTATTAATTCCATACGACCAAGATATGCAAATATACCCGGCGAAAATCCAGTGTTCAATGTTTCATGCGTAATATTAATTTTGTCCGTTGACATTGAGGAAATATTGAGACATATCTCTCGGTCCGTTGATCGATCGAGCCTTC
>NC_051412.1:10635414-10636166 GCF_015228065.2 Penaeus monodon
TGCCGTTTCATGAACGAAAGTGGCAATTTCTCCCTTGCCTCTCCTTGGCAATCCGGCAGCGGCTCAGTAGCGCACAAGGCCAACGCGAAGTTGAGAAAGACAGTTTACCAAACATGGCTCCGTGCGTTGCAACATTTACGAAAACAAAGCATCTCCTGTGCATGCGTGCCTCTGGTGATGCATGACACGGCCTTTTTCGGAAAAAAATCCAACTTTATTTAATTGCAGGGCATATAGTGAGTCATGTATCATTTTTTCATGGTATTTTCAATGTTTCATATAGATACTAGATAATGCTAATACAGATGTATGTTGCAAAAAGAAGAAATAACAATACAAGTATTATCCGTGCACCAATCGCATGAGTGATAACTATATTTCAGTTTCATGAGGAACGTTATTCTGACGAAAAGTTTTAAATCGAAATTCCGATATCTCGCCCTGTAATATCACCCACTCCTACCAATATCGCTTTCACCACAGGCAAGACCTTTTTTAATTGGTGATTACATTTTTCAGGCCTGGGCTCTAAATGTGCCCCCTTGGGAAGCAGAGGAAATTCCTTGAGAAATGTTGCACCATCAGAAATTATTGCATCAGTAAGGGAAAGAAATATCATTGCAAAAGGTAGAGCGTCAGCATAACAACGTTTAAGCCAGCGAAATATATTTACTGGACTAATTGAGCAAGCAGCCTACGGTGGCAGTTTAAGGCTGAAACTGTATGCATATTGTCCAAATACACGCTTACAT
>NC_051412.1:10636563-10637253 GCF_015228065.2 Penaeus monodon
ACTACGGCATTATTGCTGCCATTACCAGCATGCTATAACTTTAGTCTGTATCCTAATATTCTGCCATTACTGTTGCAAGGTTCTCCCGAATCACACTTTCATAAAAAAAAATCCAACTAAAATCTAATTTGGCTTCGCTTTCTTGAACTGAAGAAACTTGTCCTGACCTCACTTATTCGTATAAATCGTCCTCGTTACATTTCTATCTTAGAAGTATGATTCCTTTCGCCTTAATTTTTATGTATCAAATGACAGATGCGTACCCTCTTTCTTAAATCCACCAATGACAGTTCTTGGGACTCACCTGGCAATGGTTCATGGAAATGCCTTTGATTGAAAAGGCTGCAGCTTATGTCAAAGGGGTAAGTGTAAAATTATCAGTTAACATGATAACACGTGTATTCAATCTACTACAAATACACGATATATAATAAGATAAAAGCTGGTAATGACATGCCAAAGAATACAAATGGCAGCTGATACATAGGACTGCACATTCTGGTGAAGCATTAGGAACGAACGCTGTATACCAAACCGATGACTCACCTCGTCACCAAACAAGCAATCTCTCTGAGCGCATGACACCTTTGCTGAATCTCCGGTTATGCTGAGAAGGCATCTAGGACTTGTAGCAGCGGCGCTTATGCTACCCTTTCTTTTCTCTCTTTCCTTCTGTTTACTCTCTTTCTC
>NC_051412.1:10638057-10638425 GCF_015228065.2 Penaeus monodon
GATCACAGGAATTTGTGTATATGATTGAATAAGACTATTATAAATAATACTGAGAAATCAGCATACTGCATACACGAAAGTAGGAAGCAACGCCGTCACCTCGTCACAGACCGGGAAACCTTATCGCCTCCTGTCTATAAATATTTGTAATTTGAAATAATAAAATTAACACAACTTATTTCGCGAACATCAGGGAGGATATACAGAACGCGAGACTTCTGGAAACTTTTCTTTTCCCCCAGTAATGTAGGAGCATTATGCACAACATAATATATGTATCCTGTTTGTGCATAAGGTTCTAATATGAAATGAAGAAAGAGGAAGTCTTTTTCACGTCGTTTCAAAACGGGATATTTCAATACCGAAAC
>NC_051412.1:10638536-10638753 GCF_015228065.2 Penaeus monodon
ACGATGGTTACTTACGGAGAGGTGGGAAAGAAGGCCCTGGATGACAGACCCAGGTAAGCGTCGGGGTAGGTGTAAGCGTGGCGGTACATGTTGGGTCGCTTCATCCTCCGACGCCGCTTGTAGTTGCCGTGCTCGAACATGTCTTCGTGGTTGGGGTCTACGAGAAAATGTTTGTTAAATCTGTTAGCTAATGACATTTTTCACATTCATGTCTGTA
>NC_051412.1:10638941-10639949 GCF_015228065.2 Penaeus monodon
GAAAACAGTAGTGTGACAGGTAAACATATAATGCCAAAGAAAGTATAAATCAGTGTATAGCTTACGCTATGGCGACTACTAGCAATTACTGCTTCGACTGAGGATAATAATAAACAATAATATCGATAGCAAGGGAAGGAATATATTGAAGGATAAACAAATGAAACAGCAACAACTGCTGATTAATGAACATCAACAGTAATTTAGTCAAAGGGAAACTACCTAAGGTCCAGAAATTCCCCTTCCCTCCGCCGCCGCCTCCTTCGCGGGGGATCTTCACGAAGCACTCGTTGAGGCTCAGGTTATGGCGGATCGAGTTCTTCCAGCCCTGCTTCTCCTTGGCGTTCTGCTGCGCGTAGAACGGGAACTTGGTGGCGATCCACTGATAGATTTCGCTTAGCTGAGTGACAGAAGGAGGCAGTGTTCGTGAAATTTTGCAATGAACTTCTGAGGTGCGACATATAGTGTTTTGAGATGCGGAAAGAAGAGTGTTAGAAGAAGGGGAAAACGGTAAGCAAGTGTTACGAAAACGGTTCCTGTAAAATATGATAGTTTAAAAAAGAGAGAGCAACGTCCAAACGTTTTTGGCACAAAACTTGAAGACCTCTGTGCTTGTGCAGATACATTCTGGCTCATACTTAGCTATTTGATATGCATATAATTACATAAAACGTGTAAAAAGCATATAATTGGTTATTGAAACAACATTTTCTACGTAAAATAAATGCAAGAATGCTCTGCCCAGTTGATGCAACAAGTTTAAATCTTGAAGTCAATGTCCAGTGAAATGGCCAGTAAACCTCATGAAAGGGTCCTGTGTATCCTGCGTAGCACGAGCGTGTCCTGCACGCCTTACCTGCAGCTTTCTCTCGGCGCTCTCCTTGATGGCCATGGCGATGAGGGCCACGTAGGAGTAAGGAGGCTTTTTGTTGGGGTCAGTGTCCACGGTCTCTTTGCTGCTCTCGTCCTGCGAGGAAAACAAGGCTATGTAGCATGCCATATATACAT
>NC_051412.1:10640128-10640710 GCF_015228065.2 Penaeus monodon
AAATATCTCAAGACATTTAGTAACAGTACTGAAAAATAAACATATGAAAACAGACCTTCTTGTTTCCGCTTGAGCCGTGACTCAAGTTTTTCTCTGCTGGCTCGCTGAACGACGGAGCTGTATCGAGAGGCGTTACTTTCTCGTACGTTTTGTCGAAGGCCGTAGAGTCATTTGTTTCTACAACTTTTGTAGACTCGTAAGCCCTGTCGTACGACGCTGAATCTAAGGTCTCCAAGGTTTTGTAGGTCTTCTCGTAGCACTTGTCGTAAGGGCCGTCGTCTATCTGATGCTCCAAGTGAGCCTTGGACGCGTACAGCTTGTCGTAGGACTTGACTTCGTGAGGCTCGTAAACAGTCGTGTCCATGTGGTGATCCAGCGGTCCCTTATCGTAATCCTTCCCGGAGTAAAGCTTGTCGTATGCCTTGGCTGTGTCGTAGAGTTTGTTGTCGTACACTTTGGGGGCCTCGTACGTGTGCGGGGCGCTGGTGGAGTCGATGTGGTCGTAGTGGGACTTGGCGGCCGCGTGGTGGTCGGCTTCCAGGGAAGTCATGACGGGGGCCTTCGCAAATGCCTCGGTTCTGG
>NC_051412.1:10644798-10645570 GCF_015228065.2 Penaeus monodon
AGATGGTGGTGGTTGTTTAGAATGAACAGAGAAGCTCTGAAGTTTTGTTACCTGTAGTGGTGCGTGGGGTGGGGAGTAGGCGTGGCATAACTATAGGCATCTTCTTCCCTTTTAATAACTTCGCCAAGTTCATTTCCTCCATAACCTACGAAAGAAAAATATTTAAATTAACTACCATATTCTAACTGAATGTAACACATGTCTACAAACACGCAAACACAGGCAGGTAGATAGGCAGGCAAACAGCTATGTAGTAGCCTGACAGATAGAGAAACTGATCAGCATATCAGATCAGCAAACTGGTATGCAAACAGGAGGGTATCAGAGTTGGACACCGGCGGTACTTTTGGAGTTGTTTTCCTGGTGATACTTTAAGGTTAGCAGGGTGAATAATGGAATTAATTATTTTAGTGCAATGCAGTGTTGATACTACAGACCTTTCACATAAATAGAAATTACTTTAATGAAAAAAGAAAATGATTTAGCTTCTACTTGGTCTATTCTATATCGCGTTCTTCTGTATACCTGTAATATAAGACGTATTTGCCTTCTCTCAGTCTTGTATAAACAAAATTCCATCAGAATGATATGGTATCCAGAGATGAGACTCTCAGCGTTGGTATTTTGAAGTGATAACCCTAGAGCTGCCTTTTGTAGGTGGCGTTTCTGTCCTCTTCTTGTCATGTCCGAAAAAGGTTCCACAATTCGCATTCTAAAAGTCACCGATTAGAGATAGGAAAACGTCCGGGTTTAAGCCGGAAATGGGTTTCCG
>NC_051412.1:10645853-10645942 GCF_015228065.2 Penaeus monodon
AAATTACATAGGATGTGTGTATTCTAAATGTGTATCTTTTGAAATTAAGGTACCCAAACGAGGAGCGATGCCACTGCTAAAAGAGAGTT
>NC_051412.1:10646018-10646214 GCF_015228065.2 Penaeus monodon
CAGCTCGGTTATCAGAGCAGGCTACATCAAAGATAAGAAAATATGCTTGCCCATCAGTGAATTGCGCGGAAAACGATGTTTACCTCTTTTCTTTTTTATTGGCTCGAGTTACAGATACATAAAAGCTTTGCAAAACTCCATTCATTTACCTGTAATTTACTTTCTTTCAAGGTGATATAACATGGTTTGCGTGTAT
>NC_051412.1:10646745-10646924 GCF_015228065.2 Penaeus monodon
ACATGCGTTTGCATTCATACCCCTGAATGCGTACATACACGGCCGCACGTGTGTGTTTGGGATAATTGATATTCCTTTACAGACAATTATAGTTTTATCCGTTGTAAAATAAGTCAACATGGAAAACCAATGCCAAACGGATGAATTTAACTAATGAGTATATGCTAATAAATGAGAAA
>NC_051412.1:10649236-10649486 GCF_015228065.2 Penaeus monodon
CTTTTTTCAGAGGTACCTTAGAATACATCTGTCGTGCGGTCTCTTAAACCTAATCATATCGAACAAATTATTATTTTCATTTATAAATACCATTCTAGATAACCATGACGGAGTAAAATACTCATACGAAGGTCTAGGATTTTCGTACATTTGGTTAGCAATATTTTTGGTTGGTCATTTTAATGACCTCTCCCCTCTACTCACCCTCGACATCCCACACGGTACACAGCACTCGGAACGACAATAGCGC
>NC_051412.1:10649735-10649814 GCF_015228065.2 Penaeus monodon
ACCTATGACTGCCATAAAAAAGAGTCTGCACTGACATTCTACCGCAGATTAATGTTTTCCATTTTTTGCGATCAGTTTA
>NC_051412.1:10650335-10650494 GCF_015228065.2 Penaeus monodon
TTGGTTAATCAATTGGTTTGTAACACATGTATTCATTAGAATTACATTTATATATAGTGTACTCTTCGTTGTCTCTATCTAAAACATGTAAAAATCAAAAGCATATATTTGTAATTATATTGGTTGTTCAACTGCCTTTTCGACCGAATAGCCTCTTCC
>NC_051412.1:10651311-10651557 GCF_015228065.2 Penaeus monodon
AATATCATAATCATCTAGAATATACTGTTTGGTCTTATACTTATATGTTTGATGTCAACGACCACTGAATTTATTTTGAAAATATTACGTTATAAATTATATCAGTTGATACTGCAGTGATGTAGCAGTTTTCTGTTACAGTAGGGATTTTAGTTTTTACGTGGTTAAGGTGTACGTTGTGAACGTAAGTCTAACACAATATATGTATGTAATGTGTGCCCCTAGATTTTTTTTAGGTGATTAGTT
>NC_051412.1:10651660-10652013 GCF_015228065.2 Penaeus monodon
AACCGATTGTTATTTTCGTCATTTTTATAAAAGTTGTGTAAGAAAATTGTGTTATTGGCATATTGAACAAGGAAGCAATACACATTAATTCGCTGGTTCCATAGTTGGCAAGATGGCTGACACCGTCAAAGCTTCTTATTTTTTTACATTATTATTAACTGCGTGTGATAACACCTTTTCGATGGATCATTTATGCATTGTTTCACTTTGGATCTTATTGGTTTTCGGGATTGATGTTGAATGCTTTGCTATTATTTTCTTGAGAACCTAAGGCAGGATTAGAGTGATGGTCAAAAATCATTATTTCGTCTAAACAGACGTGCAAAAAGACAGGGTAAAATGCCAGAACAAGA
>NC_051412.1:10652457-10652538 GCF_015228065.2 Penaeus monodon
AGTGGTTCTTCAAAGTACGGGTCGCGACTTGGTACTGAGTCGCAAACTAATGTTCATTGGGTCGCCACATAATAATGGTGG
>NC_051412.1:10656071-10656144 GCF_015228065.2 Penaeus monodon
GGAGCCGAAGTCACTCTGCCCATCACACAGACCGCTCGCCCTCGCGGTCATCTGCCACGATTGTTTTCTGTAC
>NC_051412.1:10656267-10656340 GCF_015228065.2 Penaeus monodon
TGGCGGCAGCAAGTGGGATAAACCCACCACATTACATTGGTGACAACGCACGAGGATGACCCTCCCACATCAT
>NC_051412.1:10656718-10656834 GCF_015228065.2 Penaeus monodon
CATAGCGGAGGTGGGATGTGAGGTTTTGTAGACATACGATTGTTATTACTGATAGGACACTGCTGGGAGTTTCCGTCGTCACGGATGAGGTGCCAACTCTCATGTGTATATATGCA
>NC_051412.1:10656935-10657451 GCF_015228065.2 Penaeus monodon
TTCAGGGCTTACCTTGCTAATAAGCAGACGGACTTATTGCCTTCCAATTATGAATGAAAATACATCGACGGATTGCAATTACTGACTTACCGTGTACTGGGATTGCGTGGTGATAGTCGTCCTTCATCTTTCTGTTGGAGAATAAATTGTGGTTAATTCGCTTTCTAGTGTGTATATGTTATTGTCTCCCTTTATCGTTCCCCTTCCCATTCTCCCCCGATCTTGAGGATAGGGCTTTCGGCCGTACAGAAAAATACCATAATCAATTTTCAGGCCCGTATTCTTGTCTGCTTACTAACCATAAACATCACCACCATTTAATAATTACTCGTATTTTTTTTTTATAGAGCCTTTAGTGTAAAGTATCTGTTCCATTGACGGAGAGATGATATATGCCCTAAAGTAATAAGTATCATAATAAACGCTCATCTCACGGAGTAAATAACCTAGGAGAGCGAGTTGCGTCTCGGGTTACAGCGGCTGCGCGTTGCCTCCCGCCCGCCAACGCTGTTATGT
>NC_051412.1:10659676-10659936 GCF_015228065.2 Penaeus monodon
GAAATCCACCAAAATTGGCTAATCCAAACTTGAGCAAGTGGGTAGCTGAGGATGACTAAATGTGATTGTTTAGTGTATATGAGTAACTCCATGGCTGGTGCAGTTCT
Source organism: Penaeus monodon (assembly GCF_015228065.2). Lineage (NCBI taxonomy): Eukaryota > Metazoa > Arthropoda > Malacostraca > Decapoda > Penaeidae > Penaeus > Penaeus monodon. The sequence continues at coordinate 10,659,784 of NC_051412.1, forward strand.
ACCATCTGTGCGGCGCTACGTTACACAAACAGACATGGGCACGTCGTAATCGCTAGGGGGTCGTATGAGCGCTACCCTGATCAGTGCCCAAGACTGAAGACGTTTGCAGTAGTTCCTGAATCACAGCAATCTTTTGTGTAACATGAATGAAAG
>NC_051412.1:10662899-10663767 GCF_015228065.2 Penaeus monodon
GATGACTCAAATCCTGACTCCGCTTCCATAAAGAGTAACGCAATCCCACATTGCTCAACCGACATCTGTCATTAGGCCCTTTTACGCTGTGTGTGATGGAACTATTGCCTGATCAATCCAGGATGTCGGTATTTGCTCAGCACAGGTGCGTCAATATTGATGCTATTCGGACGTGAACATTTATAGCCATCAATAATCGGTTCACAGGAAAATATATGTTAGGATAAGTCAGGGATGTACGACCATGCTTGACGCTTGCTTTCTCGTCCCCCCAGGTGCAATAATGTAGCATAAACAAACAGGGGAGTCATCTTGCACCGCCGCCCTGCCGCCATGAACGGCACGCCTGTCTTGATCCTCACACACCGCCGACTCTGTAGCAGCTCACCCGCCCTCCATACTACTCTGCTCCTTCCTCTCGCACTCGTATCTACTTTCGCTTCGTCCATATTTCCCTTATAACCTTTTGAAAGAATCTATTAAGGACAGTGAAAAAAGGAAATTAAATCAATGTCACATGCGACTTACATTAGTATCTCACTAAGCACCACTGCCACAAGAGAGCACACGCTCACACAGACAAACAAACGCATCCCAGCGTGACACATGCAGATGCATATACACACGCCATTATTGCATATGAGGACGGTAATAAATGAGAAATTTTGAATTGTAACAAATGCGATGAATGCAACCCTAATGATACTAGCAATAGAGGTAACAATAGCAAGAAGCAATGATGACCTCAGTGGTAATATTCATAAGAATAACAACATATATAAGAGTATTGTTATATGATATTCATAATTAATGTAATTGATGATTAACCATCTTTATTATTGCTATTAGTACCATTACTATCATTACT
>NC_051412.1:10665302-10665755 GCF_015228065.2 Penaeus monodon
CCTCCGCGCTCGCCGGCAAGGCAAAACGGGAAAGCGTATTCGTTGACAATTTCACCTGGAAAGTTTTCCTTACAGGTTAATGGAAAACACGCTGTCCTGAAAAGCACTGGCTTCAGGGACACACGTGTTTTACTTAAAATCTGAAAACAGAACAATCGGGAAAATAGCAAAAATGGCTGCTATAATTCTTATGAATGCGCCTTCATTTCAGAGAATTTGATAGCCCATTTTTCTATTTCTGGTGAACATTTGGAAGACATACATGAAACAATAAAATTAGGTCGTGTCTGTAAGTAAAAATAAATTGTGGCAAGCTGTGTGGAAAGGAGTGACAAATCATTATTTTGGTGAATTTGGCAGCTCTCCTTTTAGTGACACTGGTAAAGGTCACAACCTTATCTTGGCGGTTGTACTGACATCCTATAGAGGCTAGACCAGTGGTTCTTAACCGTT
>NC_051412.1:10666045-10666296 GCF_015228065.2 Penaeus monodon
AGCTAGACGAACTGATACGAAAGAAATCAAGGAGAAACTCGAATGCCAAATTACTGACTCCCATACCCATAGACTGAGAGCTGAAAGATATGGAACATGAATATGAAACTCATTGCATCAGGCGTTGGTTCTCTTGACACAACCCCGAAGAACTACCGGATTTACATAAACAATGGAACCTAAAGGTGTGTCTGGTGGATATACAGAAAGATGCTTTTCTCTGCACTGCCTGAATCCTACGGAAGGTATTT
>NC_051412.1:10666620-10668087 GCF_015228065.2 Penaeus monodon
GGTGAATTCTTCTTAATGTGTAATAATTAAACGCTATTTGTTACGAGACAAGCGACGGATTTATTGACAGGAATTTTTTTCCTCTTTCTGTATATAAACTATTCGAAGACTGCGGGAAGTATAATTTTGCAGTCTAACTGTTATCAACGCTCACTCATAAGATTACGCCCGTCCATATTTCGACATAATTGCAAGTTCCGTAATCTTCTGCCTAAGTTTCCTAACATCTATCAATAATTATCATATTTGGATGATCTCAGCCTCTGAGGTTTCCCACTACACTCTGCTGGCCTTTTCTCCCGCAGCCTCGGACGCCGCTGTGCCGAGGGGAGCGCAGGAGGAAAAGTTGGCTCGGCTTCGCTGCTGATGATGTGTTTCTCTTGCGGATTAACTTCTGTCATGAAAATTCCCAGCTAGGATAGAGTCAACAAGCAGGGAGGGTGCTATGCGACGCTGTGCAATATAGACACAGTAATGGCCCATAATAGATCAAACAGATTATGAAATTATTGCAGTAAACAACGCCGATGGGAAGGCCTCGTGACACGGATCGCTAGGTTAGTATAACACCTTTCTCGTGTGCAGAACTGTAAACGCTTAATGGTAGTTCAAGCAAGTCTTCATTTGGCTTGATATCATCAAGGATATTGATGTTTCAAAACATGACAGATTTATTTGCAACTTAATAGGATATGAAGTAATGCAGTAAATTTGAATGGTTTTGGTCGACATATTAAGCACTATGAAAATAAGAATATGAATCTACAGTAACGCTATATCTTTCTACTGCGAACCAACCTCAGTTGTTCTGAATTATGTATAAAATAACAACATGGATATCACCCATCTAAAGCATTTAACAAGGCATTGGATACCTCATCTCGCGCTGCACTTGTTCACACCCAGTCCTTTTGATCCTTTGTGGGTAACTGAATCTCCCTTGCGGCGAACTATCTTTTCTTGCTGGTATGAAACTCATATATCTAGTAACTTTATCCATCTCACTAGTTACGGCTATGACACGCTACCAAGTTACTCTCTGTACTATAGATTTGATACCAGTATAAAATGCAAGTCTAGTTTTTTGCAATACTAATCTTATATACAGAGAGAAGTTAGTCGGCAGAAAACAATGAGCTACTATAACCTTTGTGCTGTTCTTACAAATAGTTGATTAAAAGTCAGTTGTTTGTTTAAATTGAGTCTTCATTAGTTACTCGAACATTTACGAGACAAATGTAGCTCCGTCATCTAGGACAGTAAAAGAGTTTTCATCTAAATAGACACGAAACGCGTTCGCTATGTATGCATTTTCACCGTAACCAGTCACAATTTTTTTCGTTAATCTCTGGTGCCGCTGTGTCGCTGTGCCACTGTGTTGTCTTCAGATCCCAGAAATGTCATAAGTATCCAGACGGCTTGCGAATATTCGAATGCAGTTGTGTAGAAGAGCGAAGATTATGAAAG
>NC_051412.1:10673711-10674864 GCF_015228065.2 Penaeus monodon
AAATTGTTAATCTAAATCGTTTTTACTTGCTTAGGCTTTTCTGGCTGGGAATGCATGACTGTTCCCGCAGTCGCGCTTTCTGCCGTGCAGCGTGTATGTGTTTGGCGCCGCGCATAGCAGCTGCATAGCGCCGAGCATACAGGCTCCGTTGTTGCACGTGCCAGTTCAGCAGTTTGCGGGTGAAGGGGGCGGGCGAGTGGGCCGGCGCGCAGTTTTTGTTACGCTGCTGGTACCGGCTAATAAAGCAATAAATCCTAACCGATAGTGCTTGCGTGCTTGCGAGGTGAATTTGGATCAGAGAGGTTGTTTGTTTTGAACCTGTAAATGCATTTGTCTTGGTAAGCGACTTTGTAATGATTAGTCGAAATGGCTCGACATACGCACGTGCACTTGGAAGGATTCGCAGAGCTCTCCAGGTGATTTAAACATTATATCCATTCAGAGCTGTGTTTACAGCGGCTTTACAACTTAGAAGAAGTATCTAGACAGGATTTAAAGACGAAAGGAAATTCAGGAAAAGCTCTTTATCCCTAGCCCAAGGGAGTAAAAACACAATAATTGACAAAGGTGTCTCTTCTGATCCCATGTTTGCCACACGCTAAAATCGTAATCGTGCTACAAAATTATGCTTTTGATCCGTCGACCTTGTTTTGCCATCAAAGCAGCGGCCACCACTCAGAAATCAAGGAAACGTTTAAGAATCTATACCACAGAGCACACGTGCAGGAGATAGCTGATTCATGGAACAGGACAGATCAAGAGAGGTCAGAGTTCTGCTTGCTAAGGTCAGAGGTTACGACTTGACCCTTCATGGGCCCTAGTGACCCTATCCTTGTTGCGAGGGAACTCGCAATACGCAACAGATGATATGCATGTTTGCTTGTTTTTAACGGAATTATTGCAGTTACTAAATTCAAGAACTCGTTTTGACAGTGAGTAATCATATGATAAGTTAAAATAAGTCCTTTCGTTTCCAATGCAATCTATGCACAAAAACATTGGTGGATTAATTCTCTGTTAAAGACAAATACATTCACAATAAAAACAAAAAGCATATGCTCATGACAAAGGACGTCAGTAGCATTGGTGACTATTACATGCCGTGCTATTCTTAAGAAGAGTGCTGACAATGCTGACTGACACCTTCAGAAGT
>NC_051412.1:10678410-10679108 GCF_015228065.2 Penaeus monodon
TGTTAAACGTAAAATCGGAAATGGAACAATTCCCGAGTCAAAGGAACAGCCACCTCGCTCGGCAGTGCTAGCCACGTACCACAGAAGGCGCTTGGTCGCCATCCAGTGCCTGTGGCAATTAACATAATTGCGCCATGGACCGTGAGAACGATGTTCCAGCCAGGAAAGATCGACAACGTGGAGATGTGATGAATGTTCAAGCAGCACAGGACATAAGATCGCCTACAGTTGGAGAAGTGAAAAGGAAGAAATCAAATATATATAACAGAGAGGAGTTGGCCTTACGATGAAAATTATACTGCTAAATTTGTTCTTGCCTTTTGGCCTGTATCACCTCGGGAGCTACTGGTAAATATAAACATCATTGTGGTTTAAGCTCTTATATATGAATTAAATAAGAAGAACTTAACAGATCAGCTTAACAGACGAGTAGATATGTGAGAAGAGGGTACATTTACAGGAAGCGCTCGTCCTCTTAGGAGACTTAAACGCAAGAGTGGGTGATAATAGAGTGGAGATCACTGCTTTCCCATACGATCTGAGAAGTAAAATCGGCAGAGGAGATAGGTTTGTCGAGTGGTACGCTGGGGGTATGATGACGATAGCCAATACATAGATTCCGAAACTGTGTGAAGGTATCTAGGGGCAGATTGTGGAAGTAGTCATGTACCGCTGTTAGGAGTTATTCAGATGGAATG
>NC_051412.1:10679256-10680617 GCF_015228065.2 Penaeus monodon
TGCTAAAGAAAAAGCTGAAAACTTTGAATGACAATGAGAAACTGGGAGCAGAACATAGTGTCGCAGTACAAAACAGATATGCTATTTTTGATGAATGGGTATCAACAATTTGATGTAAATAAACAGTCAAACGCGCTAAAGCAAGCATTAAGAGAAGTTGCAATGGAGAAGGAAGCGGATACCAAATTATATCCTAGGATTAACGGAAATGAGGATCCGAAGCAAGGGAACTGGCGGTAAAAATGCAAATCACTGGAATCTTCAAAAGCAAAAGAGAAAATGTTAAATGAACGATGTGACGAGATCGTAGAGCTTAGGTTGGTTCAATTATTTTTTAAAAATTCAACATTACCAGGAGGTCAGTCCTTAAATAATGATACTGTTGAAATGGCCACGGGCGTGGTCAGAGACACCCGTAAAAGAGCTACGTGCCTATCAGTAAGTGATAAATGAAAAAAAAAACATTAGAAAATATAAAGGAGCAGATGATGAAATTACATGTATCGTAGATGTAACGAGGACGCCGGATGAATCAACGAGACTGCAGCTCCAACAAATAAAAATTACAATATTGGTAAAGTATAAAAAGAATCTATACTAAAGAACACTTAATCTGGATAATGACAGTCATGGGACAACATAAATTACAAAGATGTTTTAGTAATAATCGTAAATAGATCTAGGAATGAAATAAATGGAAACACCTAAAGGCAAACATGATTTTCGGGAAAGAAAGAGTACAAGAAATTCAAGAATGTTATCAGAGAATGCAGAGGGATTTAGATTTACCCTTTATTAATCATAAGAAAGCTTTTGGCACAATTACACACTAAATAACAAAATAAGTGGATAAAGCTGGATAGGAGAATGTGATGTCGCCTGATTTGTTTTCCTGAAATGGTGAAATGTTAATAGTATCAAGAAGGGGCGGAAAGATTACGAGTTAGAGGCGTGACTCCTATTCAATACGTGGGAAAAAAACGATGCTTGGAAATTAAAACAAAAAGATGGTCACTGAAGAGAAAAGAAGTGTCAAGATTATGGCTGTAAGGAGCATAATTAAGTAAAATATAGTGGTATGTTTATATATGGTCCGATGGAAAAGAGAGGCGGCTGAGATCTGGTTCTTGAGGCAAGTACGGAAACACGTGGATGAACAGGCCATCTGCGTAATGGGACGGGCAGGAGTAACTAGAGCAAGAGGGCGAAGGAGAGAAAATTACGGATGGACGGATTGTTGCCGTGAATGCAAGCCGCAAAGGCTTACGAGTAGCCTCACATGACGCGAAAGTAGGCAGGCATGGCATTCCATGGGGGTTCGTCAACGTTTGAAAGACACGGCACGGATAGAAGGTAAATGC
>NC_051412.1:10682089-10683136 GCF_015228065.2 Penaeus monodon
CGCTTTTCTTTTTTGTAATCAGTACTTTAAGTATCATCATCACGATTACCAGTTTAGTTGCTGTTGTTATAATCCTTATTACGATTGCAATCATAATGATACCGGTATGTCAATGTGCAAGACATTACCCTCCTTTAAACTGACATCAGCTCGCAGAAATAGCCTATTAGTTTATCAGTGATAAGCAAAATAGTCGTAACTTTGATAGTAAAACAACAATAATACAGGGGTTGTTGCAACTCTTGCAATGTCACAAAAATTGGAAAATCATTAGGACAATTCAGCCCTACAAATTGTGGATTTAAGAATTAATAGAATTTGCCTAACTTAGTCTTTCCAAATAATATTCGATGCTGTGTGATATATGGTAAACACTGTGGGGTAGGGGAACATTTTCGGTCAGCTGCGTAAGTATTTTGGAATGAATGAACTTTCTAGCTAACAATGCTCCACCTTTTTTAATGAAGTTCATTCAGCTCAGTATTTATTTTTCAAAAAGTACCCTCGGCAAAAAGAAGATGGCAGCAAAAATACTATAAGACACACGAGTTCATGATGAAAGTGCTTCTGTTTCTTCGTAAATCAGCACAGCATTCCCTGGGCCTGATACTGGGCGGCGTCAAAGAGAAGAGAGCGAACAATCAGGCCCAGGGCTCTCGGGGCCCCCAACTTATCTCCGCTATTTCCATCTAACTTAAAAGACAACCAATTACTAATCGCTGATCCCGGGGTTGAGATCCATCGCCCGGGGCTGAGAGGTAATCTCGGCGAGGAAATATTGGACGCGGCGGCTTGGGCGTAAGCCGTTAGAGCTCCGCCGCTCGTCTGTCCTCTCGCGGAATGTGATCGCAAGGCGAGATCTCGGCGGCCGCTCGCGCCCTGCGCTTTGCTGCGGAGGAAGCGCCACCAAGGCAACCAAAACCACGGATCCAAGAAGCAGGTGCGGCTCCGCGAGTCACACGAATGCTTTTTCATGTCTGTCCCGTCTCCTAATCATTTTATGCCATCGTGGCAAACATCACCAACAAAAGTAAAGAACTGTGCGGA
>NC_051412.1:10683587-10684029 GCF_015228065.2 Penaeus monodon
AATATATAGTGCACCGTACAGTTGATGCAGATCATCTTATTGAAAGAGAAGCACAAAGTAGATGATGGCGGAGCGAGAACTGGCAGGCACACCAGCCGGGATCACGACCGCTGTCCAGCCATCACTTGTTTTGAAAACAATGCTGGTGAGAACAAGCCAACAAACAACCAAAGTACTTAGTCCAAAGCGCTACAACCTTTACGCAGACGGATGCTGTACAGGATGCAATCGGAAATTGACACAAAATAAGCAGGCACTTCTGGCAATCTACGAAACATGAATTATGGCGATATAAACAATAGAAATCTGATACAACACAGCTTATTTAGATCACGCGGGCAGCAGCCATCAGTCTCCTAGTACGTATATCGGGTTGCCAAAAAATCATAAACGCGCCAAGGCCATATTACATCAATGCTCTATGAAATATAATGGAAATACA
>NC_051412.1:10684188-10684744 GCF_015228065.2 Penaeus monodon
CTATTTTCTTTCTTATGATTAGCTAATAACTTAAAACAGTACCAAGAGAAAGAGCGAGAGAAAGAATATTTACTTACCCATAATGAGTTTAAAAGTTAAAACAGTACACGTGATCGCCAAGTTTACAGTCCTTACATGTTTTATGTTGCAAACCAGATCCAATAAAGGTTCGGGTAAGTTTACACACAATCTTCTAATGGCCTAAGAGAATCGGCTAGATTTGCACTTTATGCAGACTTAGTTTTAAATTGCAGAAACTCGTTTGAATAATAAGAAGGCTATATGGAAATGCTTACATGTATACACGCGTGGATCCAGAGAAAAATAAGCTCAGAAGAGTCACCAAAACTTTAAAGAGCAAACGGAGGCTGCGAATGGCTGTCTATCGGGAAAAAAACAAGAAAAAGTAAGTTTAGTTGGCCACACATTCAAAACACTTTCAGGCTGAGCTGCCGGCCTCTTAACAAGCCGTCGCCACTGGACGAGCTTACGGGAGGCTATGTCGAAAAGAAGCGGTCAGTTGCTAACTAATCATTATTCCCTTACGCTGTAGGGG
>NC_051412.1:10688802-10689476 GCF_015228065.2 Penaeus monodon
GTGTGTGTGTGCATGCGAGTGAGTCTGTATTTGTACCCTTTACATCGGTGCCTAATAGCCTAATCTTTTAATATTATTTTGCAATAGGCTATTTCCCTGTAAACTTTAGCACTGGGATTATTATGAAAAAAACAGGGACCCATATTTCTTCTGCAATCGCTTACGGACTTTCCCTTTGACGAGACAGCGTGAAGATTAAGGAGTGAAGTTCACCAAATTCCCCGAGCTATACAAAATAGAAATTAAACGGACGCAAATCTCGCGTGCCACGGAGGTGTTCCGTGGCATCTCCCGCCGCGCCGCCAGGTGTGGGGGGCCGGACAAGCCATTGTGTGCTCACATGACATGTATAATTGCATTTTGTGCTCTGATCGGCCGTGATATTTCTTTCAGGATATATGATGGAAAGTGAATACGTATGAGGCAGCGTGGAGACATTACCACAGTGCTGTCAGCTGATTTTCTTTATGGCGACCGCTGTAATTGAATTTGTATCACGTAAATACAGAATTTGTAGCCACAAACTGCACAGACTGGAGATTTTACTAAGTATTGATCCCCGCTCGGTCTTCGATCGTCCCCAGATATAAAGCGGCCGGGAATTCGAAAATGTAACCAAGAAAACATTCGTTCTCAGAATATTAAACATTTAACACCAGAATAACTGAGCACCA
>NC_051412.1:10693032-10693117 GCF_015228065.2 Penaeus monodon
AGTTTCCAAAATAAAGTACACTCCAACCAAATACAGATGGGCATAATTACTTGCATACCTTCATGTGTAAACGTATATAATTGTA
>NC_051412.1:10694092-10694433 GCF_015228065.2 Penaeus monodon
AAACATAATAACTAGAATGCAAAATATTATTATACAATAAGTTATATAGACTGATTTCATGCCCAACATATATATTGATCTAAAACTAGAGATATACCAAGACTTGAAAGTGAACCTGCAGCAAATGAAAAAATCCTTAAAGGCAGTACCAGCATGAAGCACTGAAAGCAGGCATAACAAACAAATAACGTATCTCCTTAAATTCAACGTCAAAGACACCGGGATCAACCGCAAAACACGGAACTTTTGATGGCATCGAATATAATCAGGAAACACCTTGAAATAGAAACGTTTTGATTCCGAATTTAGGATAAAAGAAATCCTACACTATATGCAGTCTC
>NC_051412.1:10695237-10697173 GCF_015228065.2 Penaeus monodon
GTAAAACGTTGCCTAAAATCATTAAAAGTGATTGTAATCGAGAAAATATAACCATTAAATGATGGTTGGTTTTATTTCTTCTGATTCTTCCGACGCATTTGTTGCATAAACATTTATGTTCTATATCATCAAAATCCTAGCTTTCGGTGCATGAATAAAACATTTTTTTATAGATTGTGTTTAACATATATTAATAGTTTTACACTTTACCTTGCTTGCTGTCGACTTGTTTACGCCCGCCGTTATGATGTAGAAGTTCTGAATCAGGATATACTGGTTTGTAAATTAGCTTATGGAAAAAGACGTGCCCAGCGTCCAACAGTCGGGTCACTCGTACAAAACCGCCACAGATTCGCAAGCATGTATCAACTTTGATATCAGGGTCGCCACAACACGATATAAATTTTACTCAAAAAATTACAATAAAGAATTAATGTTTATAGTTGATTTTGCACAAGGGATGTTTTCGTTACAGAATGTCTCTACCTCGCAGACGACCAGTACGGAAGACAGCCGTGGTGACCTGAAGCGCCAATTTTATGACAATGACCGTGTGTCTTGCGCTGAGAACGCTCGGGAGGCCTCTCATCTATAGAGATACCGTAAAGTAGACTGACGAGCATAATGCAAAAATAAAATATTCACAATGGAAAGGGCAACATACAGCAAAGAAGCCCACTGCGATCACTGTTGTCATGATGCCGCTAATAACATATTTTACTAACCTGATGCTGTGAAGTGTATCAATTTCCTTCTTGCTTTCGAGCACTTTTAACTGTTGTAACTCCACAATATCACTTTAAAATGTATCTGCAATCAACAATATTTCCTTGTTCCTTGATGTAAACACTAATAGCACAGCAGAACAGTGGTTACACTCTTTTACGTAAACACGTTAATATCCAAAGTTGTCAACATAATGGGTAAAAGACAGGTAAGTGATAATTCTTGTGGATGAGTCCTTCACTTTCGATCAGTACGTGCTTATAAGACTGCAAATTTATCAGCTGTGAACATGTAGTGCAGAACAACCGGTACTTTATTTCCTCTTTTCACGAATGGCCAGACCAGTTAAAAGCACACACATTCAACCAAAAAATACGTCCGCTCACGACGGCGTTACCTTCGGGAGTGCCTTGGATGTTAGGGCGGCACTCTGGCTTGGCACTGGGATTTCTTACCTCATAATGAAGATGTCAAGAACTAGCGAAGTGCCAAGATGTGGGCGGAGCTGAAGTATCGTTCAAGAAAAGAGCCTAAGACGTTTCGTTCACTGTATCTTCAAACCTAAGATGTATCTATTGATAAGGTAAATAAGGGATAATCTGAATTCTGTTCAAAACTGGAGTTCAGTAGCCAGAAATTAACCACACTCATTTTGCATCTCTATAGCACTGAAAATATATCAAAACACATTATTAGAACTCGAAAAAGAGACAGACACATTGACGCTCTGAAATCGCAGCAAAGGCTCCGATTGGTTGCTTGGATGCGAGCTAATTGGTTAAACGTCCCGGTGACTGAGCTGGACCAATCGCCGCGAAGATGGGCGGAGCCAAGATGGAAGAACTGAACAGACTCGTGCATTTCTCAATTATTTACTTTATTCACTCGGTTATTTACTGTAAATCTTTCAATAAACGAGTTTAAACACACCTGTAAACTATAGATTCTTTCTTGTAGATGAGTTTGTACCAGGTTCGAACTAACTAGAACCACTGAGCAGTGACTGATTACAAGGGTAACCTAATCATCCTAATTACAAGTCACAAAATGACTCTACGTGTAATGAACTGACATGCATTCTTAGTTGCACAATCTAATCTACAATCTACTTAATAGATATTACATTATGGATGCTGCTGAATTATTACAAATAATATATTTAATCACTGACAAAAATGGTTAACAATTTCGTGTCTATATTATTTTTTCC
>NC_051412.1:10698925-10699375 GCF_015228065.2 Penaeus monodon
ATATCAAGTCTAATTCTAGGAAAGTAGCAGAAAGAATAATAATGCAAGGCTAGTGAGAACTAATAAACATTAGTTGGGATATGTGAACCGACAGCAAACTACAATAGTAGATTAAAATTTGAATTACAAAATTAAATGGATAATTTTCTCCCTTCCAGCCACCGGGGGACTGTCCAGGTTCCCTCGTTCGCTTGACAGCAACGCCACGTGGTCTGTTGCCCGATCCGGACACTGGAACTGAAGTCGTTTCCTTGTGTCACATCAACTCATCACTTTAAATTCTCATGACGCGTACTAAGGGTTTTTTCTTTCTTACTTTCGTGTCGGAGGACCGTCAGTACTCGATGGAGATAGCGAGAGAGCACCACACCTCTGAAAGAGGCGTTTAAAGCGGGTCCAGCCACGGCAAACTCACAGGATCACAGGCTTGAAAAAAATGTGCGTTAATAA
>NC_051412.1:10699752-10700219 GCF_015228065.2 Penaeus monodon
GTTAATTGGCGACTACAAAGCGCACCAGACAAAGACAGGGCAAAGCAAATATTCTTCGCCGCCTGTATCGAGTGGGGTGCGGGTTCAGCAGTGCAATGGCTGAGGTCATGCTCACCCATAATCATGGTTGTGCATGACGAAACCGGCTGCGCCAAGGCACGTGATTCTGCTTTTTCGCCCCGTGGATACTGTATGCAAATTTGTATTTTTTATTACTAATGTTTTTCTTTCGCCAGAAAACATATTTCATCAAACTCAGAGCATATTCCGAGCGTTGCTTAGAATTTCCTTGGAGAGAATATAACTTTTGAAAATAATGTTGTTGGGAAATATTTGCTGACACCCTGTTAAATCAGTATATAAATAATGGGATAAAAGAACGAGATAAAGATGAAAAGAGATACTCGTATATGGGTGGAAAACAGAGGCAATGAGTGAAGTGAGTGTTGTGTATCGGGGGGAAGGGG
>NC_051412.1:10700279-10700954 GCF_015228065.2 Penaeus monodon
CAAATAAAAAGATGAGGAATAGGAAGTAACAGACAGAGCGCGTGATCGACAGGGGGCAAACAAAGAAAGAGAATGCACTGATTCCGAAGAGAGAAATCGGCTGAGAAACCTTGCGGGAGGCTCTTGGGAACAATTGGGGGAGAGGCAAGAGCGCTCGCTAATAGGTATTGAGTTTTTTCCATGTGTTGGTTTCATTTGCCTCATTATTCACCACAGCTTTGAAGAATTAATAAGGTATATTGAAAGTTGAAATTTCCTTCTGCTGAAATGAACCTGTCAAGAAAAGAGCATTTAGCAAATGAAACGTTACGCCCGTAAATGAGTGGGCCTGAGAGGGCAAGAGTGGGTGGTAATGAGTTGATGACAGGCGCCGGGCGTCAGGCCGGCAGGGGGCCGCAAAACCTTCCACTTCGCTATTACGCCGTCCTTCTCCTCCGCCGCTTTTTCTCCGAATGCCTCGGGCTCCCCGCTGGGGAAGATATGCGCACGAGATATACGACACAATGCCAGCAATTGCCCTGTGTAGTCTGGCCCGTATCTCATTAGGTACGAGTCGGAGTGCCTCCGCGTCGTCACCATTTGTGCTTCATTTTTTAGCATTCCGAGGATAACAATAAATCAGTAAGGAAAGAGCTAAGCTTGAAACAGATCTAGATCTAACAGGAATTTCTATGC
>NC_051412.1:10702921-10703219 GCF_015228065.2 Penaeus monodon
CCGGAGGTTAGTTAAACATAGAAAACTTTACCACCAATATTAATAGACTGCAACTTAAGAATCAAACCCTAAAATGAACTTTAAAATCAAAGCAGACAAGCCAAAAGGGTCTACAAAAATGCAAAAATACGAGCAATGATGAGAAAATATATAAATAGATACATAAACAAACAATGTGAAAAGATTTCAATAATCAAGTCAACTAAGATATTTAACGACATCTCAGACATAAATGACATGGAAATCGTTTTGTGGACATTGTGACGAACCTGTTCAAAACAAACACAGATGACGAACT
>NC_051412.1:10710094-10710646 GCF_015228065.2 Penaeus monodon
GGGAATAGGCAGAGGCGTTCGACAAGGCTGCATTCTATCACCGGATTTTTTTCAACCTGTAGCGGAGAAACTCTCAGTAAAACCAGGACATGTGAGGGTGTTGATCTAGAGAGAACAAATTACAACAACTTAGGATATGTAGATGATACAGCGTTGATTGTAGACAGTGATGAGATTGTTAGACGTTATTACAATAGAAGGCGAGAGCACTGGTTTGAGGATAAATTGTCAGAAAACGTATGTAATGGTTACCAGTAAAAAGACAGAGGTTCCGGAATGTCATTGTAACAGTGAATGGCAGAAAATACAGCAAGTGGATAGATTTAAATATTTAAACAGTTGGATTCATCGGGTGGGAGATAATATATGAATATCAAATGTAAAATTGGTCAAGCGAGGAGAGCATTTATGGGTATGAGGAATGTATTGTGTGCAAGGAAGACACGATTGGGAATTGGAAAGCGCTTGTTAAAGTGCTATATCCGGTCAGTGCTATTGCAAGAACTGGGAGAAGAGGCTTGAAGCAGCGGAAGTGTGGTTTTGGATAAAAGT
>NC_051412.1:10712814-10713165 GCF_015228065.2 Penaeus monodon
CGCACCCCCAAAGCGTGATCTATTTGAAGAGTATTTCCCTTTTTTGCCACACTTAAGCAACTGTTAGTCATCCCAGAAGGAATGCTCAGACCCGATGGTGACATCAGCGAGGTGTGGTAATTTACCTTGCCACAGACGAAAACGCTGAGCTCAGCCTTTGCGACGTCCTCGGCTTCATGAAACTTTATACACAGACAACGAAACGTATTCTAATTCAACTTCTAAAGAAAGAAGATTTTGTATATGTATTTGCGAGAAACATGCGTGAAGTTTGTTTGCAAGATTCAAGGAACTGTATACAAGCGTTACTAGAATTTGTTTGTGACATATGTAAAGCCTTGTCTGTTTCTC
>NC_051412.1:10714318-10714653 GCF_015228065.2 Penaeus monodon
AAGGGCTATCACCGTGATGGATGATTCTAGGTTCTGTCTGAACCGTCGCTCACCAATATCCTGCATGGAATCGGGAAGGAAATGGGCCAGTGGGAAAAGTTATTCTTACGTTGTGTGATTTGCGAGAAGTATAGGGGAGTATGATGTGAAAAGACATGTAACAGAACAAATGTCGTTTTATTACAACAACAAAAAAGTAAATTGCTTCGATGACTCATTACGTCATTTACGCATTCATTAAATTTTAGCATTTCCTTGCAAGTATTTACTTGCACGCCATTTACTTTACTTTACATTAAATGCAGGCCTGTCTTCTTGGCTAACTCCAAAACCCA
>NC_051412.1:10714743-10714877 GCF_015228065.2 Penaeus monodon
TCTTATTAGTTTCCGGAGGACGGATCAATTCTCCCGTTTTTTAATGGATGGCAGGAGATCTTGGCATATACTCATTGCACTTCTCCATTATCAAAGGAATGAAAATGAGACAATTTGTCTAGGTGATATCTTGT
>NC_051412.1:10716317-10716558 GCF_015228065.2 Penaeus monodon
CCGTTTAGAGCGACTTGGGTTTGCGTGGATCATCAGGGAAAGAGGCAGTACGTCAGAAATGTATTTCCCATATCATGGTTGGGGTTCACATGATCCAAACCAATTTTAGCAGTCTGTCAATAATGGTCGTTAAACTCTCACATTGATAACAATATTACTATCATTTTTATAAATACATTCATTTCCATCAGTACTATCAATATCATTATGGTTAACAAAGCTGTAGTATGCTAACCATTCG
>NC_051412.1:10716609-10716777 GCF_015228065.2 Penaeus monodon
GCGTCAATCGTCATTACCAACATCATTATGAAATTAACAATAAGGAAAGTATCAAAAGATATAAATAACTGTGATAATAACAACAGCTGCAACAAATTATGAAAAATATAATCATTTCTATTACGATAATTAGGTAAACAGTAATTACGATAATATTGATAATATAAT
>NC_051412.1:10716867-10717031 GCF_015228065.2 Penaeus monodon
CCGAGTGAGGCGGAGGCGGAGAGCGGAAGGGCGAGTGAGGCGGAGGCGGAGAGCGGAAGGGCGAGTGAGGCGGAGGCGGAGAGTGGAAGGGCGAGTGAGGCGGAGGCGGAGAGCGGAAGGGCGAGTGAGGCGGAGGCGGAGAGCGGAAGTGACGGTCGCTCCTT
>NC_051412.1:10719443-10720305 GCF_015228065.2 Penaeus monodon
CAAATCCCTTACGTTGTCAGTACACCGATAGAAAATACCGTCTACACCAAAGGAAACGCGATACTTATTACTGCTAACAGTTGTATAGTAATATCCTTAAGTGTGATTCTAATGAGAATTTTGCAGTATTTACAAATTAATTCATTTTTTCACCTAACTCGTATTTGGAGTCTGTTCGAGCCCCTTGAGGATAATCACTCAGTTATTGCAGCGACTGTAAACGTTTCCACGCGTGAACTTCAACTGATATATTAAACTGACACAAATATTTCGACGTTCAAGCTGAAAATATCAACACCAATCAGGGAAGAGTTGAATGGACGTGCTTACATTGTTATAAGACATTATTTATCAATAATTACAATCCTTTACAAAAACGTGTATTCAACAAAGAAAATGGTTTTATCACACAGGTTTTCCAGCAGAAGGCGAAACCGTTTCAAATTTCAATCTAGCATAAAACTAACACATTTCACAAACTTTGGCCTTGTTTCTTAAACTAAGTAAACATCAGCCAAACGGTTATAAACAAAAGACGACTGGATGTTTCAACACGCTTCAAGCCAAGCAGTATTGCATAATGCAAGATGGACACGCACGTGAAGTTTCTAAACACCATCACATACCTTGATGGTGTTTTGTCTCTCTCTGTGCTTGCACTCTTGCAGGATTCGGGCGTATAAAGTGCTAACCAGCAATGGTCGTTTCGCAAAATCTCGTCGGAAATGTGGAGAGGGTGACGGGCGATCAGACAAAGGGAGAGAATATCGACTGAATCTTTACACATTATCTATTATTCATTTATGCATATCATTCACATGCATATGAAGTATGTGTATGTGTGTTTTTATGTTTTCATTAG
>NC_051412.1:10726704-10726853 GCF_015228065.2 Penaeus monodon
TACATGTGTTTTTGTAGGGATATATAAACCAAAATGAATATTTCCATTTAAGAATTAAAAATTTTTGGGGTCCTTTTCGCATTATAATTGCATTGGGTCCCCCAGCCAATTAATTTTCTAGGGAAAGTTTCCCCAACTTATAAAATAAA
>NC_051412.1:10726902-10726974 GCF_015228065.2 Penaeus monodon
CCCACTATCTTTCACCAAAACATATATATATATGGGTTAAAATATATTTAAATATATATAATTTTTAAAAAT
>NC_051412.1:10727011-10727182 GCF_015228065.2 Penaeus monodon
AAAGTATGTTGGGATTTAAGGTATATTATAAAAATTTTTAGAATTTTATATATATATTAAAATTTTATATATAAAATTTTATAAGGGGTTTATATTATATTATATATTATATATTATATTTATTTTATAAATATATAAAATACCTATATAATGTGTGGGCCTACCGGCAGA
>NC_051412.1:10727346-10727504 GCF_015228065.2 Penaeus monodon
CTTCACTTATTTAAAAACCCATTTTTTATTAAATGTTTTTATGTATGTGCATTTTTTATGTGGGGGCAAATTTTTGTATAATATAGGTATATACTTTTCCCCTAATAAAGACTATGCCCTATATAAAAAAATATATTATTAATAAATTTTTAAATTTA
>NC_051412.1:10727601-10727665 GCF_015228065.2 Penaeus monodon
ACCCATTTTATGTTTTATTTGTATCTAAAATTACACATAAAATTTTTTCCCCACATTAACCCCA
>NC_051412.1:10730247-10730526 GCF_015228065.2 Penaeus monodon
CCCCTTTTTAAAATTAAATACTCCTGGATTGCCAACGTGCAAACGCACACATGGATACACATATTTCCACAGCAAATTGGTTATTGGTTATTTGTATTTAGTTTATCTGATCTGGACAGGATCACAATACGACAGGGGGCCCGCTGTTTTTGGTAAGTGAAAAGCTTTTGAAAACTTGTGACGGGCGCGTGCTGGACCCCGCACTCTGTCCGCCGGGGAGCACCAAAATCCCCAGCTTCTCTCCCTTTTTAGGAAACATCATGAACCCGAAAGAAAAAA
>NC_051412.1:10734065-10735019 GCF_015228065.2 Penaeus monodon
AACAAAATATCTTTTTTTGATTACTATAAAATTTTTTAAATGTAAATTTTCCCCCTTTTGTTTGTTTTATTGATTCCTCATCTGACTCCACCAAGCGCCCTCGCCCTGGGCTAATCTGGTCGCGTCAGAAATGTGTGCGGGGTGTCCTTATGGTGAGTTTTTTACTCCCTCTGCTCATTCTTTTCCAAACAAAATTTTTATTAACAAAACATTCTTTTCATCATACAACCCAACGGCGCAACTTGCTCATTGATTTCGGGGCTGAATATATTGTCTTTCTTTAAATTAATATGTTCCTTTTCGTGTAAAAATTCTTAGCTAGTCCTCAAAACCCACTGTTTGTTTAACCATTCCCGAAGTCACTTTTCCTCCCGAGCAGGAGTAACCGCAAAGGGTGTCTTCCCAGGAGTGTTCCTCTTCAAAAGCCGGATCACTTTACGCCTCTTCAAAAAGATAATAACTGTAATTGTCACTCTGTTTTCTTTGTCAGTTTTTGGGAATTGGGGTTTGCCTTTTTTTAATTTAAAAAAGATTTCTATGTACATACTGCACTTCTCATACAGAGGATACCCATTCGGGTTTTGGATATTTCACTATTGGTTTTTTTGTGGCCCAAACACTTCAAAAATCATCCAGAGACATGAGAAATACTTTCATTCCAAGTAAACGACTCCCTGAAGATGATACCTGAAGGCAGCGATTGGCTCGTCTCTGCAGCCCCTCACACGTCACCGGCACCAGTCACAGTTTCCCCTCCGCTCACCTCAGGCTCACCACAGCGCCCGCTCAACCACTTGCTCCGTGCTTTATGGCGACCATTTTTCTCCGAGCTTTCAAACGATGGGAGCAATAATCCTAACAAATTACTCGGGGCACGGAAAAGGAAAGGGGAAAGAACAAAAAACTAGAGAACAAATTACTAATCCCTTTAAATATGGTGCGTGTGTACTTTAA
>NC_051412.1:10738047-10738256 GCF_015228065.2 Penaeus monodon
TTTTTCTTCAGGTCATGATGATTCCTGAAAAGAGAGCAGCTGTGAGTCTGGTGCTGCCCGGCGGACAGAGTGACGGGGTCCAGCACGCGCCTGTCACAATGTTTACAACGCTTCTCACTTACCAACACAGACGGCCACCTGTCGTATTGTGATCCTGTCCAGATCAGATAAACTAAATACAAATAACCAATAACCAATTTGCTGTGGAA
>NC_051412.1:10741947-10742101 GCF_015228065.2 Penaeus monodon
TCAAAATGCAAAATAACAAATTCAAAAGAAAGTTATTTTTATAAGTTAGGGAAACTCTTCTCCAGAACTCTAATTGGCTTCCGGACCCAATGCATATTATCATGCGATACGACCCGCGGAATGTCAATATCTTAATGAGTATATTCATTCTGGC
>NC_051412.1:10748072-10748158 GCF_015228065.2 Penaeus monodon
GATGGGGGAGGAGGGGGATGGGGGAGGAGGGGGAGAGGGGGATGGCGGAGGAGGGGAGAGGGGGGTGGAGGAGGAGGGGGAAGGAG
>NC_051412.1:10757043-10757529 GCF_015228065.2 Penaeus monodon
GGGGGACTTTTACTATGATAGGAACTCAAAGTTGGTAAAGATCACAGGGTATAACTTTTGTCCTGTATTAAAACGTAAGTTTGTGTATGACATGTTTTATTTGTTTACTTAATGAAACTGATGAGATAAATGCATTATCCACTTTTTTGGCTATTTCGTTTTTAATAAACACAGGAATAATTTTTGCAAATAGTTTTTCACTGCCTCTTTTACATTTTTTAAAACCTGCCTACATAATAACGAATCTTAATATTTTTTTGTAAATCTGTTTAAAGACAAGTGGGAAAATATTTACTTTCCAAAGGCTGCAACCATCATCCCTAGTCTTCCCTAAGGTACCACCCCCACCTCACTGATAAGAATGGTGTGTAAAGGCTAATGTGAATGATGTGTGTTGTGTGAAATACAGGACTTATTACAAGGGGCTTGGCATGTATTGCATATGGAATGTGCTGAGTATGTTACAATGACAAATGTTTGCCCTAC
>NC_051412.1:10757583-10758443 GCF_015228065.2 Penaeus monodon
TGGTTACTTGGATTTAAAAAATACACTTTGCCTAATATATATATTTTTTTTGCTTTCTTTTACCTTTTCAACAATTAATCATACAGTTTACATTTTGAGCTTTATTGAAAGAATAAATAGCTGAAAATTGCTGGTCTTGCCACACAGCAATATCATCTGCTTACACAATTACAGCACACCATACTAATTACACGGTATATTCACAGGAACAATGAATCTACCAAAATAGAACATTTATTACTCTAGACTTTATATATCAATAACTAACATCTTTTTGTCTGATTCAATATACTTCTCTATCTCTTTCCTTAATCCTAAATATTTATAGCTTGTTAAACAATGTTAAGTACTCAACAAGCAAGTCTAGCCAAAAAGCAAGGAAAAAAGTAACAGAAATCTTGCTTGGATAATACAAGTTAGAACATAAGTAAAACCATTCATAACAAGGAGAGGGAAAAATACCCAATTTGCAAGAAAGACAAAGTACATCAAAATCAACAGATATACAGTAGTTCTGTGTACACACATATATTCAACTATGAATAATGGCTATTATAACCAACTTCACAAAACGGGTCAAAGAAAAAGAACATCTCTTCACATTCTAAAAGTTTGAATAACAAACTATGAAATGTATTAGAAAAATACAATAACAATTATGGCAATAATAACAGAAAAGATGCATAACTAAGGATGGGACTGCTGCTTTGAGCTAGGCTGAAGTACACATATTCAGTGCCACCAGGGAAGGCTTGCCAATCCTGAAGGTCATGACTAGTACATCCAAAACAATCCATTCTCTCTTGGCTGTTCAATGTGGAGCAGAATGAGGCCTATGTTTAGATCCTGGTATCTACTAC
>NC_051412.1:10759282-10761117 GCF_015228065.2 Penaeus monodon
CAAGGGCCATAGTCCAGAGCTACTCTGCCCTGGCTTTCAGGGGAAAAGTTATGAAGAAATGTCAAGTGTACACCACAATCTGTTGTCCAAATATTCTTGTCTGCTAACTCCTACTGGACCACCAACACCCTACATTCTCAACTACAGCCCTCAGTGTCATTATAAATGTATTAACCAGGTGATTACATTAGCTTCATCAGCATCCAACTCAGGAACAAAGAAATAATCTGAGGTTTTATTTCTGCAGGATTAACAGTAAAAATGATAGATTTTCACTGCATCAATCATTTCAGATTACTGCTGTCCTTGAATTAATGTGCTCTTAAATAATGGGAGACATCTCCTCTTACCACACTGAATGGAGAAAATGATAGGAGAAAACCACCCAAGATTTCATAATTTTTATCTTATGCATCCAGGAGCATTTGAGTATAACTGCATATACACACAAAATCACCATGCACACATACATTTACTGATTGCATTACTGGTCGATTACTGAGTGCAAGTTGTTGGTAATCCAAGATGACAAGGCATCATATGTTATTGTATCAGCTGGTAAAGATGAACCATCAACATAGGGATTCTAGAAGGCTGTACCTTCCTAACACCTGCCTTTGTAAAGCACTATCTAAGGCTTAAATTAGCTGGCACCATCACACCACAGGCATGTGGTCCAAAAACAGTTCATAATCAGCATCAAAGTTTAACTCCCAAAATTTCCAGAGAGGGTATCTTCATGGATACCCTCTGTACTGGAACATTCCCAATCTTTATTATTGTGTATTTTTTATGTGAATTAACCCAAAGAGAAAATAAATAACCAATAATTTTAAGATGAGTAATCATAAATGATACTCAGAGGGTTAAAAAATCAATACAATAATTGGGAGTTTGGTTTGTGGACCTACCATATCAATCACTAAACATCAAAAAACTAATTTCACTGTAGCAGCCACTTCTAACACTATCAAAAATACTATTGAGTATATTTATGCTTCCTTCAATTTTATTCGGAGTGCACTGCTTTCTTTCGATGTAAAAAGATATAAAATTCTAAATGAATATACTTTCCCATGCAAAACACAAAACAAAATACCGATTTTTTAAGTTGTCCTTAAAAAATCTCCATAAGATGCTTGAATAATACGAGATTCTCAATAAGGATATTGTAAAATACTAGAACTCCATAAATAAAAAAATGTACATAATATTCAAATGTTTCCTCTTACTCAATGAATTTAAAAATACACATAAAAATAGTACAACAGAGGCAAATTGATGTAAACTATTTAAAACAATAAAACTAATATGTACAATACCAATCAAAAATTACAAGTATGGAATGATATATGGATCCATCCAAAGCAAAATAAAGGCAAGGAAAACAAAATCCAAGAATCTTCAATCTAATGAGGGCAACTCAAAAGTACATACAAAAGAGAAATAAAGGACTTTTTCACAATTTCCACTCTGTGATTACTCATTTCCCTTTGGTCAAAATACATTTAACAGGGATTTCAACCTCTCCAGACACTAAGTGAAGAGCCACAATGCAATCCCCACCTAAAGGTAAGGCTTTGCCAACACACGAGGGATGGCCTCACACTAATCTTGCTGCACGGATGCCATGAGAGGCAATATCAGGCAAGTGATTTCACATCATTAAAAACCCATCAAACATCTCTTTCCTTCCTCACTCAAAGCACCAACATTCAACTGTCTTGATAATGAAGTCTTCAGTGTCTGTGAGCTGAGGATTATCAAAAGTCTTACAAGGCTGGGTCCTTCCCTGGTACAGGTCACCATCTAACCACAGCCCAAAGTTACCACTG
>NC_051412.1:10761347-10761745 GCF_015228065.2 Penaeus monodon
TTCAGCCAACTTTGTAAAACCAACTTGAGAGTAATGTAAGTGGTAATTTAAAAGTGCATTCTTGTTAAGTCCGTAACTATTGTGCAATCTGAATACTATACAGCAGCATAATAAAACATACAAAAATAGGATTGGACACTTACTCTCCACCACCAACAACAAGGGATTCATTATTCCCTTTAACAAAGAAATTATTCTCTCCAGTCCATGGGAATACATGAAACTCTGGATGGAAAGAGAAGAGAAAAGACTCCCCAGTTCCATAAAACAGTTCACTCACACGCAGAGAACATGATAAGACAGCTCCAAATACCTGAGAAAGAACAAACAATCAGTATTTGCCCACATTGCCTTGCATCTTAGCATAAATCTTTATAGATTCTGTGGATCTACATGTG
>NC_051412.1:10762464-10762715 GCF_015228065.2 Penaeus monodon
TCATATATTCAAGAAATAACAATATCCTGTTATTAGACAGCAAATATGTTAATCATATGCAAAAGGACAACACTGGCAATGCCATTAAACTGTTCTTTCCAATGTAAATGTACAATGAAAATTGGAAAAAGTTGAAATTTAAACAATAAGATTTCTAATATTAAGGCACTTGACTTACTGTGCAAAAGTTACAGAAGATAAGACAGAGAATAGCATTAAATGTGGGGGAGAAAGGTCTTAAGGGGGGTGGG
>NC_051412.1:10762870-10763151 GCF_015228065.2 Penaeus monodon
GTAATCACCATTGTGATTAGACAAATATTATTATTAATGTAAAGTCACAAGAAATAGGAATAAATACCTCAAATAATTTCTGAATTATGCATACATAGTATATGCATGGCTTTGTCAAAACATGCTTTCCATATTCACACATCATGACATAGATATTACTAAGTCTTGTCAGTTGTTGCATTGTAATCAAAACATTAAAAATCTTTTGTAGATTTTAATAGCTTATTATTTGTCTGGTAGGCAATCAGTGAGGGTAATTATATTATACTTCCCTCAATAAC
>NC_051412.1:10764446-10764521 GCF_015228065.2 Penaeus monodon
GCTTGTTTGGTACATGTAAAGGCATCGTGCTATATTAGAAATAAAGTACTATAGGCATTTTTCACACCTTACATG
>NC_051412.1:10765544-10765700 GCF_015228065.2 Penaeus monodon
ATGGGTTAAAGGAAAGTTTAGGAATAAGTAAGTAAATAAGTAAGAAAAAAAAATCACACGATACATTTTTTTTTTGATTTGTTAGGCAGTTCTCTATTACTTACAAATATTTGGTTAAAGAACAAAATCACAATAATACATGATTAAATAACTATG
>NC_051412.1:10766255-10766691 GCF_015228065.2 Penaeus monodon
TGAACATAAAGGCTGTGAAGAACCCAGATCCAACTGGTTAAGAGACAAGTCCTGGACTCCAAGGAAGGAGTTGGTAAGACAAACTGGAAAAATCTTGTATGTGGGATTTATTATTTTAATTTTTAAAGATTCTTAAACCTTTTGACTTTGGATGATGTGTAGCTCAGATAATGGCTGACTTCACTGTGGTTATGGTCATTTCAATCATTTTAGTATGATGCATGTAATTATATTTTATGCTACTCTTTATAAGGTAGGATCAGGGTCTATGGTTCATACTGGGCTTTGTAATGTACAAATGTACTAAAATGCTATGTAGCAGTCTGAGGCAATGCTTGGAACACCGCTACATAATTGCCACTTGAGCTTCAACTCATTGTTAAATATGCTGTATAATCATGTTTTTTCCCCCCCCTCCAGTGTGTGTGTCTGTGTG
>NC_051412.1:10768393-10769064 GCF_015228065.2 Penaeus monodon
AAAATTTTATATTATTTTCTCACCTCTCTCCTCCTCTTTTTATCTGTGATTATCTTTATTCAATGTTTTTTATATTTCTTTTCTATTCATCTCTATATCTATCTCTCCTATATATATATATAATTTTTTACTTCTATCTTCATTCTCATATTATTACATACCTTATATTTATTTATATATATTATATTCTATATATTTATTCTATATATTTATCTATATTAAAATTATATCATATATATCTTTTTTATATCTAATATATATTTTATTCTTATATCTTAATTTACATATTGTTCATACTATAGAGATACATTTATCAAATAAAAGTAGGAAATAATATGAGTACTTTATTCCTCTTGGAAATCTTTGGATTGGTAATTAATGGGTCTGGTCTCACTGCAACAATGTAGCCGGTGGTATGGCAGTCCCATGTCCGTGAACTGATAATGACTATGCAACCTATGATAAGTGTAACTCAAATGAAAGAAAAATAAGCAATGGTAAACAAGGAAGAAAAAATTGGACATACATTTTGGTGTGTATCTTGAATGAAAAGCATGACTGGAGAATCCACATCGCTCATTTTTCGGTAGAGGGAGTTTAGACTGAAACCGTTCTGTGATGTGCTGAACACAAGCTTCCAGGAGTAGCCTTGAGCACGGGCTGGCAGTTTC
>NC_051412.1:10770329-10770515 GCF_015228065.2 Penaeus monodon
CTGACATGATCTGTAATGATTTCTGTTGTCCCATTGACATCTGGCAGGAACACCTCCAAGTCTAAGCTAGTCAGTGAACCTGATGAATATAGCGCTCGCCGCAACTCCTCACTCATGGATACCACCTGTCACGCAAAATGATCATAAGGAATATTTAATTATAAATAAATAATAATAACGCAATTT
>NC_051412.1:10772553-10774054 GCF_015228065.2 Penaeus monodon
TTGACGATATGTGATTGTTTGAAATGGAATCAAGGGATCAGTAATATATAACACAAATTTTGATAAATTACTAAAACTTTTGCCACTTTCTCTGCTCTCTTCTGTTGGAGTACAGAATAGAAATAAAAAAGTAAGTACTGGATAATTTCACATTTCACAAGTCTCTTTCTTCTGTTTAGAAATATTTCTCAAACATAAAGAAAGCACTCCATACTCCAAAACACATTTGCACCTGCCTTTCAAAAACTTATTTTGCCAAAAAAGCAGAGATGTGGCATTGCTCTCTCTTCTGACATGCAGTGTTTGTCCATATCACATGCTAACTACACATTTCTAGTTCTAGCTATAAGAAACCTATCTATTTCCACCTACCTTTGTATCTCCTCATGTGAATAAATGTTTACTTGTATGAAAATATTTAAAGTCAGTGTCCAGGGTAAATTTGGGTTAAATCCAGGATCTATTAGACTAAGAACAGATTTCAATTAGTGGGAAAATATACCTGGGGAATGTGTCTAACTTGAATATATGAGTATAAGACAATTGGAAACTAAAAAATAATTTCAACAATGTACATTTAACCAAGTTTGCAATCATCAAACTAGACAAAGAAATACATTATTTCTATTCTAACATGGTGTGAACTGATCAAAACAAGCTAATCCCTCCCTCTGTAACAGCCTCGGAAGTCAAACTTTCTCTTCCATAAAAATCAAAAGAAAGAGTTTAGTATGTCATTTTAAAAACTTTCTCTGATTACGTATCAATGGGATAGCAACAGAATGCTAGTTGTTATAAAAGATAGATAGATTCCTCGGGTTTTTCACCAAACTCAAGAATTCCAAGTCATCAAGACAACACCTAAAACCGCCTTATTAAATCCTCTTCCCGTCAAGGTAATCCACCGACACCACTGGAGGTGCATCTGCCTTCGCCTCAACACGACTCCTGCATCCGACACTTCACATGCGTACACTTCCGTTTCCTAGCGTCGATCAGTAAACACTCTTTCGCTCCTAAAATCTGAGACATTAATATTCTGGGCCAGAGTAACACACCTGCACGTTCATCCTTGAAAACGGAAGTGTTAACAATCTACGCTTTCCAAGTCACGGCGCTTCGTTCACTTGGCCGCACCGGACACATCTTCGCTAAACCTGTTCAGTGTTGTGAGCATGATAGCCCGAGGTAACTAGTATAATATCCCTTCACTACCTATTCAAAACATTGACCCACCGACCGAAACGTTGAAATTTATCAGCAAAATACCGATCCAGCTCCTTATCCAGACAATTTTTGGAGTTTAAAAAATGATGTAATCATGAAATAATGCTTGGCCCGGGGCCCACCTGTCATCCAACTCCACCCCCCACAAAAAAGCACACACTCCGTTTTCTGTGAGATTAAATACATTCCACCGGGGAGTGGAACATTCACAACCAAAATGCGGTAAACTTATTTTTGAAAAGTTCAAAGAAAGGAATTTCAGTTTCAAAGAACA
>NC_051412.1:10774535-10775205 GCF_015228065.2 Penaeus monodon
GAATATAACTTGCTAGGTGATCTGACGTTCCTATTTTACCGAGCGATGAGCGGAAGATAAAGTCATAAGTTAGATCCGAGATAACAGGGTCGAGATATCTACCAAGGATGTGCATGGAGAAATCTTCGTAATCTGTCAGCCCGTGAACTGCGAGAAGGTCCTTTTATGCTAACTGGATAATATGGTGATTTGATGCAACCTGAAAGACGGCTACGTTTTCCGTCAGGAACTCCATGCCTTACCACTGTAGCTTGTAGTGAGCGCAAAGTAGCAGGAACTCATTAGACTTTAACATGAACTTCAAAATGATAACTTCCAGCTAGTCTGGTAAGTCATCTGTTAGCTGTTGAATTTGCAGATTTTTCTTTATATCATGCAGCTACGCCTACACCGATTTTTTTCCTTTTCTGTCTCTTCTTTGCCCCTGTTAGTAGCCTCGTATCTTACCAAAAGCATGTTCTACCTTTGCAGTAAGAAGGGTTTCAATAGCCACTATTATATCAGCACTGATATAATAGTCATTATGACCATGTGAGTCAGCTCACCAGTATTGGTCCGGAGGCCTCTGACATTAGCAGCAGAGCAGAATGGTGTCTGATTGTTATTTTGAGGGATAGGAATCAGTGAAGCCATTTAGTACAACCGGGCCCTTGGTGGCTGTTAGAGTTAA
>NC_051412.1:10775901-10776116 GCF_015228065.2 Penaeus monodon
CATCATCATCAGTCTGAATGAATCCACTGCGTGACGTAGGCCTCTCCCAGTCTTTTCCAACTTAGTCTATCTTGCGTTTCTTGTTTCCAGTCTTTGCCCCCAAATTTCGTTATTTCGTCACGCCAACTTGTCATTCGTATGGCCATTGGCCTCTTTATGTTATCTATAGCCCAGTCTGTTACTTTTTTTGTCCATCTGTCGTACTGTCTTCGACC
>NC_051412.1:10779297-10780494 GCF_015228065.2 Penaeus monodon
CTTGGGGAAAATTTTATCAAATATGAAGTTAACAAATAGCAGATCTTACGACCCCTGCGACCCTCCTATGGCTATCCCATTGCGGGTATGCATTGCACCCCGTATTTGCGACCATTCCTGTTTAGGCACTTTAAATGGACAAGCAAATTCGAATGGGCGATGATATGTTTTTTTTTGACAATAGCCCTGCCTCTGTTTTACTTCTTATTTGAAAGAGGAATGTATTAATTAGCTTTACCGTGCGTTAGTTATCAGTATTCAAATATGATGAATATTTAACATGCAATATATGTATAGAACTCAGGGCTGCCAGGGCTGCCAACTGTGCGGAATATATGTAACTATATACTTGTATCAATATTTAACTACTTTATTATCTTATAAAAAAAAATAACCCAAATTTTCCCAAAGTAAACGACCGTGCAAAGACTATTTGGTTAATTTTATATTTTTACATAATTATTCTACTCTTAACAGAAACATTTTTATATTTACTAATAACTATTAATATATATATATTTTTATATTATATTATAATATATAATTTATTTTATAATATTTAATATATAGTGCAGATTTAGAAATTCATTAACTGTTCACGGGAAGGGCAAAATAGGCTCAATAATGAGAAATTGCCTGAGGTACTGGTACTGTCACGTGCTCTCCATCGGAGCGGGTGGTTAGCTTGACTAACCAGGAGTTACCATATAGTATTTTTGTCCATGTATTTATGCTGAAAACTAATTTCTCATCAAATATTATTATGGTGATTTGATATCAGTTTATAGAGAGAGATATTTTTTTTAGTGTCATTTCGTGTCACATAAAAAAAACTGTTTTTTGCGTATTCCTACGATAAAATTCATTATATTATTTGTTGCATTTGTTAATTCCATTTTTTTCGATATCTTGTACGTAACTTTAATTCTGTAGTTCAATTATCTCAGAATTTGTGTCAAACTTTTATCATAATTCAGATCTATTCATTAAAAATCATCGGGGAAGAAAACAACGGGATTTTATTAACTCCAGGCATAAAAAAAAAGATATTGGCATCCGCGTTTGGCATGAGATGCTGTGTATCACCCTCCGGATGTGATATGGCGGGCGGCCGAGTGATTGCTCTGTGTCGAAAAAGGGTTTTTTAAAGGGCAGTTTTGGGTGTTTATTTTTGTAAGGGAAAAAAAGGCAAGGCCC
>NC_051412.1:10781102-10782219 GCF_015228065.2 Penaeus monodon
TCTCTTTTTTTTCGAGGTTTTTATGAGAACCGAATACCCGTCATCAGATCTTACTTTGGCTTGTATCTTTTTGTTTGTTTTCTTGGAGTGAGATGGATGATCTGATTTTGATTAAAACTGAACTCCGCCTCTCGATTACTTGTCTTTTTGTTAGGGCTTCCCTTTATCTGTTGGATAGTCTCTTTTTCGCTTTTTGCGGTGAGCTCGGACGGTACGCTCCTCCGTCTACACAATTAAGTTAATTGAACTACAGATATCGGTATAAGTTTTGTATTAAATTCGCAATGTGCACCAACCTCGGATTGGAGTAGCATTTCAACTGCAAATGCAAGTCTGAGGCTATCAACATGCGCGCCACACACAGATACACGTATTACAATAAAGAAGGAACTCGTACCAGAAATTGTAACGTTCACATTATGTTTTCCATAGCTTGTCTCTACTCCACCGTGCCAAATATTCTAATAAAAAGCATCTGCAATATTAAGTATCCAAATAAATGATTGATGGGCCCTCCCGAAATAGCCGTCCAGGACAACATTTGGGATCTATGGCAAAAACCACGGAAATCACCACCACCAAAGTTCGCATGAGGCTCTATCCCAAGTGTTATTAGAGAAAGGGAATATGTGTTTGTTTTCCTCTATTGTTCTGCCATCTAGCTTCCCTGGGTAAATACAAAGCTCTCTCATGCCTGATCAGTTAGTTAGCTTGGCAAATAATTCAAAATGTTCTTGTTATATTTACTACTGTACAGTTTTTTCTCCATGTACGCTTTTATTGGTATACCTATCTTCTTATATAATTCTCATCTATAATATTTGTCCTTTGCGCGCTTCGCTGTCTCCATAACTTAGTAGATGGGGCGCTGATGTCCATCCTATTCATCCACCCATTTTACTCGCCTCCCATGTCCGCCAAGCTCCATGTGGGTCTCTTCACCCCAGTTCTTCTAGGGAGTCTGTGATAAAAGACCGCAGTGTCACGCCCTGCAGGAATAGCAAGATAACTCCAAACAGCTCCCCCTCCCTCCTTTGGCTCCGTGTCAAAGACGGGGAATCGATCTTCTATATCTCGCTCCCCACTCACATATCTTCTATTCTTATCTACTGTAACT
>NC_051412.1:10782600-10783432 GCF_015228065.2 Penaeus monodon
GGCCCCCGAGGGTTTTTTTGTACTCTTGACAGAATGAAACTCGTCTTGGCCGAGAATAAAATTTGCTCGTCCCGGCGATCGCGATGTCAGGTCTTAACTCCGCCCACTCTGAGAGGTGGCCGAGTCCTTTGTTGATGTTGACTCGCCCTTTCTGCGAGGCGTTCGTGGGTCAAAGGGTATCCCCTCCCATGCGTCAGCGGCTGCAGTCCCGAAAAGGGTCGGTAAGGCGATGCGCGAGTGAAGCGCTGGAGTCAAGATATCGCATTCAGAGGGATTAGAAGCGCCCTTCAACCCAACCTTGGAGTCGTCATCAAAATGCTTATCATCATTTGGAAGTAGTTCTGCATTTTGCTGTACAACACTTGATAGCTAGCGATGAACTACAGACAAGTAAGCATTAAATATTGAATATCGGCGTCTCTAGAGCAAAGAACATTTCACTATTCAGATATGAGGATGGGATTCGTGTCAAAATTTATGAAAGGCAAATCCTTTTACTGAACATTTTGCAACAAAAAACAGGTGCCCGACCCCAGCCGTCCACCACCTGCCCTATCAAAACGAACATCCCGTCAACTACAGAACACAAACCTGGGCGGGTAGAGTGAAATGCCTATTATATGAATTGGGTACCAATATACCTTTAGAGTCTGATAACAGCAGTCTTAATTTCTTGAAGCAGTGTGTAAACGAGTTGGCATTTTTTTTCAAGAGTGGACAAGGCAAATGGTCTAAACCGACTTAAAACAGCTTTACCGGGGGGTGTAGCCCCAGTACAGCTGCCCATTGCATTATTACACTAGGTACTGGAGCTTTTGATGAAGTTTAACAT
>NC_051412.1:10783511-10784070 GCF_015228065.2 Penaeus monodon
CGTGTAGAATGCCTGCAACCCAATTTCCCCGTGCCTCTTTTCGCCAACAGTATTCTCTAACCCTAAGCACGGAAACCTACTGGCTGGGCTTCCCGGAACATCGCGCCCAGGAAGCATCGCCACCTCTTCTGTGGCCTTTCCTCGCGCCCCAGCGATCTGGACCAGGCTTCGCTCTAGCTTGCTCACAGGAGTTACAAAGAGTGCTCTCGTTAAAACATCGTTCTTTATCACGATTAAATCATTATTTACATATAAGTATGAGTAATCACTTCTTCATCCGTACCAATATTCACTGTTTGCGCGAAGGATGAACGAAAAGAAGAGGTGGAGAGCATGCTGTGTGCGGGGTGTCAGTACTCACCGTGTA
Organism: Penaeus monodon; assembly: GCF_015228065.2. NCBI lineage: Eukaryota > Metazoa > Arthropoda > Malacostraca > Decapoda > Penaeidae > Penaeus > Penaeus monodon. Next base: position 10,783,879 of record NC_051412.1, read on the forward strand.
GGTCTTGCATGGCGGAGCGGGTTGGCCCCGGCCTCCCATCTTCTTCTCGCTTCCCGATATGTTTTCCTTACTGCCATCTACGGGTTCTGAAAGGGAGGAAAAGAGGCAGTCTAATTAAACTAAATATTGGATATATGAGCAGATGGATGGACGCTATGTATTTCTGTATACAATATATGTAAACGTGCGTAG
>NC_051412.1:10784371-10784684 GCF_015228065.2 Penaeus monodon
CAGTTACAAGTCTGTATATGTATATATTAAAACCAAATTACACTTAGCAGGTAAACCAATAGACTTTAATAAACGCGCGTGCCTGGCGCGTGTGAGGAAAGGAAGCCAGGGCGGACACGACACCTCGGAGCGAGGAGCAGCGTCCGTGGCAGCAGAGGCAATGGCAGCGGCCATCTCGTCGCAGCACTAAATCAGGCCCCGCATCCCCGCCCCATAAGGCTCCTCCCATAAAGAAGGATCTGGGTGTTTACAGCCCACATCTTGTGGGATCATCCCTCGCGGTCGCGCTCCTTCCACAACCTCTGCTGCTCTG
>NC_051412.1:10784704-10785048 GCF_015228065.2 Penaeus monodon
ACACGCGTCCTCACTATCAGCAACGAAGCGTAAATGCAGATAAATGCTGATTTACGTGCGTATTTACGTACAACACAGTTAATGAATGGCGAAAAAATATTAATTAAATGAATGTTAAACTGATTGGTTATTGATGACTATCACCAATTCCGTCTTTCACGATTAACTTTGTAAACAACATTAATTTCCTATCTCATGTTGAATGTTTACTGTCATAAGCACTAAACCGACTGGAACAAGTTATGTGGATTCAACCAAAAAGCCAGTCAATCACATACTGCATTTGGCACAACTGCATCATTCAATTAGTGTGGCATTAAGCAAAAACACGAGTGCGCGTGCAG
>NC_051412.1:10785250-10786400 GCF_015228065.2 Penaeus monodon
CTACTAGTGACGTTTTCTGATTGAAACTAATAGTATTTCATTTTACGACGTGAAGCAGTGCAGCAGCAAATATTTTATATTTTAAATTAGAAGTTACAATATCATTCGAAATCCAGGATTCTAAGTTGTGAACAGCATGTTTCGCTAACAGTCTGTAAGCTTCCCTCAATAACTCTATGTTCTTGACAAGAATAAAGGAAGCTGCATTATTCAGTATTTTTACAATATGATTTCAGAGTACATGTATATATTAGTTCTTTTTTTCTTGCCAATTACTTGTTTTAATACACAATAAAATACATCGGTAGTCAATGGAGATGTTATTATAAATTACCTTTCCATTCCATTTCGCGAAGCCTCGCATCATGGAATGCCACACGCGAAATCGCTAACAGTGGAGGAATAACTGACATGAACAAGTTGGATTTCTACCCACTGACATTGCCCAGGTATTGGCTATTTCCGTTGCATGCGTTTTGGCTTTTTCCTGAGATAATCTACTCCTACGGCTGCCCCCAGAGCCACAGAAACGTCCCCGCATCACAGTCACTATACCTTCTCCTCTGTTAATACCAGTCTCTTCAACGCACTTCTCTCGATCAACGACAGGTGGGTCGCTCAAAGGGTACCTCTTCAACAAACTGACCAAGTACCAGCTTCTGTAGGTCGACATGGCGGCATCAAACTCGAAAAATACGGGGCTTCCTTCCAACAACAGCTGACATTAACTTTCCGGACGCTTTACCACGAGTAACTTAAGGCATCGACATACTGCACACTGAAGCTGGTGACTCTTCCGGCTGCCAATTAACTGCGATTTTTTTTAAGCTGTCGATGTGAACGTGAGAGGCACTGCTCCTGCTGTCACCTTCCGCCTTTCTTGCAGTGTCGCATAACTGAGGAATGTCAGGATTTTTGCTTATCTGATTGGCATGAGAACATCACTACGCGCCACTGACCCACAGGCTAAAGTGACAAAAATCACGTTTTGATACAAAAAGTTTGGTTTCTTATCACACGAAGAGAGGCCATGGCCAAACTGGCAACTAATATCTACGGCTTAACATTCTTTATCAATTCTAGATATACTTAGTAGAATGTATGCTGATGTCTGAATTGCTAATATAATAATACCGTAGATAACAATAAT
>NC_051412.1:10786833-10787956 GCF_015228065.2 Penaeus monodon
GCATTTGTATCATTTCCAACGGTAATTCGCAGAGGACTCGAGGCGCATCTGTCCAGTCTCTTCTTCCGATTCTCGCAAGGTCGTCGCAAGATCAAATTCCTATCACTGGTTATCGTGTCGTAATTTTCCTCTTTTTATTTTCCAGTGGCCACTCTGCCTCCCTTCGCTCCCACGGCGGAATCAACGGAAACACAACGATAAAGCGGAGGAGGCATGACTTCCGGGTGAAGAAGTCACTCCCGAACAACTGAGGCGAGAGTCGTCCTTAATCTGACGCGTGGGTGGAATAAGGGGGGGGGGGTTATGCAGAAGAGGAGGGGCCGAGGGGAAGTATGGTGAATGGAGGGTAAATGGAAATCACGTGAGAAAATCGGGAAAGCCAAAAAGAGGGAGAGAGAAAAACAGAAACACACACATTTACATAGACAGATAGAGAGGGCAATCCATAACGAACAAAAAAGAAAATTCAGATAAGGTATTGTTAGACAGAGTAGGCTAATGTTAATCCCAACGCGATACACCTTGGCACGACCCTGTGGCGAACATAGGATGGGGTGGGAAGAAAGAGACGATTCAAGAAATCAAATAAACCGCAAAGAACAGAACACTAGGATGTGTAGAGTGGAGAAAACAGAAACAGATCAGGGTGCCACTCTTGCTCCTGTAAGAAGACAGTCCAACAGATCAGCTGACCATGGTCCAGATTTGCCCTTCCATTTCCAACACAACGATAACACGTAGATTTTGACGAGTTTCTTTACCGTCCATCTCTATCTGCTAGATGATAAATTTGCATGATGGATTACTTCCCTAAAGTCTGCTCTACGTGTAAGTAAAGAACCATATTCAAATATCTTATATCTAATTTACAAATACATGCAGTTCACTTCATAGTCTAATGAATATATGACACGCAAACTGATTCTACATTAGCATATACATCCAGGATCACTGCTTAAGTGGTGCATATAAACAAACATATTCAGGTATATGAAAACCTTGGTTAATGTATCTCGCCTCTCTACATCGATATTACCAGACCCTTAGATACAGGTGTTCATAACAGCAGGTGAAAGATGTTTGGTTTGATCGGATAGAGCACTTCACAGCGCCGTATCCACAC
>NC_051412.1:10790897-10791023 GCF_015228065.2 Penaeus monodon
GCAGCATTCTGAACCCTCAATATTGGTTATAACGTCGACATTACCTAATTAATCAAACCGGAGGAAAGCCATACTGTAAACACTGAATTTAATTAAGGAGAGTATCGAACAGACGACGACGGGGAA
>NC_051412.1:10791830-10793139 GCF_015228065.2 Penaeus monodon
CAAAGGAGAACGCAGTGGATAATCAACGACATAAACAGAAATATACGGAACAGAAGTGTGACCATTGAAAACGGAATCCGTCATAGGTATGGGAAACTAAATTAAAGTGACTGTACCCTGAAACAAACGTATATAAAAGTAATAATTGAAACTACAATATAAAATGTTTTTCGTTACATCTCCAATCCAAGTGAATTTCAGTTAAATAACAACAAATTAACTATTCATGTTCTTTTCATTTCCAAAACTATATTCTTTTAAACAATTGGAGGTATAAATAACTGTATGCTTGATTGCGTTACAGAAAATTCCCCGGGTAATGGCAGATAGGGGGTAAATTCATGACAACTAAAACATGCAAATCATTTATGATCTACAAATATGTGAATCAAGACACAACAAAATCATTTACCTCCGTGAGATTCTAATAACTGTATGCTTGATTGCGTTACAGAAAATTCCTGAGTGAACAGATCAAGAACGAACAAAACAATTCAGGAGCGCCCTGCAGCCTAGGGCCGGCACCGCGTCGCGTCGACCGGTTTAATAGCATCCATTAAGTCGCCTGATCTAATGAAGCGAGCGGATCAGGCCTGGCGCTCAGGGGGCCGCCTGTGGCCGCCGGGGAGCTGGGCCTCGACCAGCCAATGATGGGATAACGAAGGTGACGATGATGGTTATGCTCCACTCCTGAATCTGCTGTTGTTAATTGTCGCATTGGACTCACGGAGATAAGGATAATGCTTATGCTGCTTTAGTTATCTAAAGCTGATGATTATGGCGGTAAAAACACTTATGATGGTTATGATGGTGACAAGGAATACCCTCAAAATGATAAAAAAAACAGGGAACATGCCTATGATGTAAGGAAACAGAAATAGTACTGGTGACAATTAAGACGGCACAGTGGTGAGACTTTGGCCGTAATAGCGGTATTTTCCTGTGAGGTACTGGATTTTTTTTTGGGCGATGACCAGATGGAAACCAATCTTAACCATTATCTGATTCACGTATCAATTTCCGAGACATTCTCCTTTTCCTAGGCGTCCATTCCTCCCGAAGTCTAATCAATACCCCAACTACTACAACTACAGCTACCTGCTAAAGGAGGAGCACATGTCCGTCGGCCTGCAAAGTAATTCGCGCTCAAGATCTATATAATGTTGCTGTTTAAGATTTCGCCCGCGCTTTCCATGTACTATACTTACTTATATAGATCTTCTTCTGGCTTGCCGCCTCTTCACCGCCAGTAACGTGAAGGGCCATCACATCCTTCACTACATTACGTCTTATATATGCATACATTACC
>NC_051412.1:10793375-10793501 GCF_015228065.2 Penaeus monodon
ACCGAGTATATTTACTTTATAGATTTCCTTCCTTCTACTGTCCCTCCGCTTCGCCCAGGCAGGTTGTACAATGATGATGGCGCAAACAACCGGTCACTGTATTGACGTGGGGGACAGTGTCATTGT
>NC_051412.1:10798248-10801718 GCF_015228065.2 Penaeus monodon
GCCTATTTTCCCGTCTCTCTTGCAGCACAACAAAACATGAACTAAGTAGAGCAAGGCACAGCGGCGACGGCCAAGCAGGAGACGCCATCATTTGCACACAAACTAAGGCAACAATTGACTCTTCGCGCTGCCGAACCTCTAGCAAATACTGCACCGGTTCCCTTGGCTCCTTCTCGAAGGCTCAGGCGCTGACAGAGGGTAGAAATCAACCATCAGGAAAATGAAAACCTTACATAAGTTAGTGGGTAAGACTGGCCACTAGCCTAAACCAGCCTCAAGGTCGCCTCACAAAACGAAGCGGAGGTCGGCCTTCCATTTAAGTTAATTGACGGATCAGCGGGAAGCCTCAGTGAGGCTCTTATACATGTACTTTTGTCTTTTGTCTTTCCCGCTCTCTTTCCTTCATCTCTATCTCTTTATTCCTTTCCCTTCTCTCATTCCTATCTCTTCGTTCTCTTCCTTTGCCCCATTCCCATCTCTCCGTTCTTTTCCTTTACCTCATTCCCATCTCTTCGTTCTCTTCCCTTGCCTCATTCCCACTTCTGTATCCATCATCCTCTACCTTTTCCGATCTTACTGGGTCTTCTTTTTGTGTGAGTGTGTGGATCCCGCTAAGGACAAAATTCGACGCATTTCAATATAATAAGTAGTAATGAAAAGGATGGCTATTGGAATACAGTAATAACAACAGTAGTGAAATACTCGAATCTAATGTTAAAGCTGCTCAAGCTTTAATAATCCGTGAGCGGATGGAGAGAAGAAGAATAGAGAAAATAAAGGAATGCGAGGAAAGGAGCGGTAAAGAAGAGGGAACGAATCTCGAGAAATCATCGGAGAAAAGAGGAAAGTGAAACACGCATAAGAAAAAAATTAAACAACGACAATGGAAGAAAATGATGTGGAAAAGCTAAGGTACCCTGAGAGAAGCGACGGCCAAGTGAGACCGGAACTCACAGGTCACGTAATATTCTCTCTGGAATTCCAGGCTCAGACCTTTCCCTAGGTCACCCGCCATGAGCTGGCCAAGGCATCCATACAACAGTCCTTGTAATCCGAACCAATGCCAAGCAGACGGCGCTCGCCAAGGCTACTAAAGGGTGGAACTTGACTGTGACAAACAGGAAAGTAGACTATGTCTGGAATAAAGAAACAACGCAAGGCACTTGGTCCGGAAAGGAATTCTAGAATGAAAATTTAACTGAGCATCAAAAACGATAACTGTAAACATGATAAATATTCATATAATGTTAACAAAAAAAACAACTTTGAAATACATACGACAAAACAGAAATCCTAGGACCCCCCCCCCTTCTCCGACCACCTGCGACCCCACTTACAAGCTCCGCCCGTCCCTTTTGCTGCGCTTCTAGTAGGGGCGAACGGAGGAAGATCGGAGGCACATACGAATACGGGACCAAGGTTTTATAGTCACACGAACCGAAGAAAAGGACACTAAATAAGCAAAATAAAGAAAAGGTCCAAGGGAAAGACATACATGTAAGAGAACAGATAAAGGACTATCACGCCCGACCCACCCACTCATTTGGTCTCAAATTACCTCACACGGTCAGCAATACAATCCACGGAGCACAAGGTCACTCTGCGGTGGCCGATTCTATCACGTTGCAGCTCCAATCTGTCGCTGTTTCTTGTTCGCCTTTCTTCTGTATAGCAAATGTCCTTCCTCCAGTTTGCTTTTCTCTGCCGCAAGCTTCACCTTTTCTAGCCTTCTTTCCTAACAATATCGGTTGTCTTTCTTTTCGAGAAAACCTTATCTGGGTTGTTCAGTGCCAAATAGTTTTGCTTGTCTCTATCCTGCTTGTATATAGTTTAAGCAACCTCTTCTTTACTCGAGCCGTGCTTCACATCCCATACCTGTGTGACGCAACTGCTTCCCGTCTCACAGGCAACGCCGACAGAGAAAGCGTGAAGGGAGCATTTTCCTTCCTTCATTATGAATCAAGTTAAAGCAAGAGAGGATAAAAACAAACCGAGTTGTATAAGTGAAATTCCTCAAGTACCCCTGTCTTTTCGCATCGCTACGGCCAAGATCGCGGCACCGTATATATGCGAGCGTAATCGCTGTCACCAGCATCCCAAAGGTAACTAAACGAAAAGCTTCTCGGCTTGGGTATTACCTTGATTTCAAAAGGAGAAGACTGCAGTAGAAATGATAAATGAGTTATTCAACATGAGAAGATCGCGCTACATAACAGTAACGGTGAATAAAGTCAAACAAAGGCTATGATGATAACAATGAAATGATGGAAAATACTAGCAACATGGCTCGAGGTGAGCTCGAAGCTTCAGCCGCCCTATGACAAAGTGTGATATCTCCAGTAGTCTGTCCTCTTGTCCTACTTATTTTTGTCAATTTGCAAAGATGAAAAGCTTAACCCTTTTCTTTGTGTTTTTTTTCTACAAAATACTCCTATCGCTTCTAGTAACACACACTTTTCTCTCTCTTTCTCTAAAGAGTACAAATAACATGGAGACTTTTGCACTACTGCTGCTGAAAGTGTTGACGTGATGGCCTGTCCTGGGGAGACTCGTACAGAAGCTGTGGTGATTTTAGCCAAGTCCTTATCTTTCCTGCGTTAAGATGTCAATTGAATATTTGCCCATTATAACTATTCGGGATTCGCCAAATGGAACATCACTTTCTACCTTTTTCTTCTAGCCTTTCCTTCCTCTTAGAAAGCTTCCACAAAACTGGCTCCATTATTTTTTTAATTAGTTTAATTATTTTCACTGCTATGGGAAAAAAAACTTTTTTCTGTGCATATTGTATTTAATTTTACGCTTCAATATTTCTTGTGCTTACTGGCCCTCGTTATTCGTGTCTAAACTAAGGGCTAGTCATACAAATGTTCAATAATACGGAACTCAGACATCAAAACATCGTCTGATGTAATACTTGTGCTCACACAGTTTAACTGTCTCTGCGTGTTTTATACGCCCTAAGAAAGTCGCGTTGGCCATCAGTGCCGGGATGGAAGCACAGAGTCCTTCAAGTCCCCGCGTCTATTCTACTGCCACTCATTCTAGACGTGTCCAAAAGTCGACCTAATTACAACAATCTGGAACGCAAGTGTGGGGCCAGAATCGCTCTGAAGGACAATTCTTTCATCTCACACTCGGATTCTCCATTTGCAGTTAGCTCTCGTCTCAGTGATTCGTATATTTCCTAGATCCATTCTTTCTCGAATTCCCTCTTTTGAAATTCTTCTCTTACGTCCATGATCTCTAAAGGACCTCTGGCCATCACATTTGTTTCATTTGTTGTATTCTGAGGCATTGATAACTACGATTATTTTATCGCAAATGACCTCTATTCCTCGGCCCTAAAACTCTTCAATGGCCATCAGTACCCCTGCTTCGCCAACATCCTTGATCCTTGACACCACACTGAACATTCAAGGCACCCAAAGCTGCCATCTAATGAGGAGGAGGATGGACACTGGTGGTGG
>NC_051412.1:10802615-10802836 GCF_015228065.2 Penaeus monodon
CATCATCAGCCGGGACGTGCGACGGCCGCTCAATCCCGCCTTCCCTTCGCTGCAAAAAGACTTCAGATGCGACTGTGTTTATGGAAGCCGCCCAGCAACGGTAACAAGGCGGATACTTTCTAGAAGACGAACCCTTCTCGCATCTACACTCACATGCTCAAGTTCTGAACCTGACTGTATTCGGTTTCCACCGATGGAGCAGTATTGATCAGCAATTGTAG
>NC_051412.1:10802933-10803285 GCF_015228065.2 Penaeus monodon
TTTTCTGCTTTTATTCCGAGACACACGTAATGTCAATAAACTGATTTGAAATTAATTGTTTGTGATCCTCTTTTCTGCACTGGCTTCCTTTTCCTCCCATATCATAAAAGAATCCTTTCATATCAGACTTTCGCGATGTTGAAAGGGATTAATAATATCGAGAGGGAAGCGACAGCCTTATGTCTGTAGAGAACTGAGTAGACAGAGAATAAACAAACAGGTAAATTACAAATATCGAAGTGTGCACATTGTCTGTTCTATGAATTGATAGGAAGAAAGTCTGCCCATCTGATTATTGATTTCAAAGACAGCAAATTGCAAATTCTCCCTCACTCACTCTTGTCTCTATGCC
>NC_051412.1:10803472-10804759 GCF_015228065.2 Penaeus monodon
TATGAGATCTAAACATCAATACAAGAGAACGTTGACAGTAGAGGAGGCATTAACCTGCTAAGGAAGCGAAATTACAATCGAAACCTGAAAATATACATTAACTTCTTTCCGTTCTTAATCAAACACAGTTAGCACATATCTATAACCGTGTAATATCTCTGCAAAACGCAGAAGTGATCAATGTCAACCAATTTGAATTATTACCAGATCAAAAATAGAGCCAAACCTAAGGGATTAATGAAGGAATATTCTCTAACCGGCAACTTTCATCATTGTCGATGACCAGTTAGTTAAAAAAGGAAGCATAATTTCCCTATGCAAAAATGTTAGAGCATTGTGTGTTCAGATACTCTTGGTGGACTACCGTTCTGCATAAGGAACATACTGAGCTCAGGATCACGTATAAGAGAACAACAATCAAAGCACACTGATGAAAAACGGCAATTTCACTTTCCGGGAGCTTAAACAAGATAAAATACCTATGTGAGCTGAGCAGATGCAGCCTCATGACGAATAGCCTTTACTAGGCCATCAGGTAGGCACTGAAGCCTCGCTCTGAAGTAAATCCCTTTATGAACGAAGAAGACACGGCGACCAAACAGCTGACGCGCGGGGAGCACAAGCACTATACGACACCCACCGAAGAGTCAAGGGAAACGTGTGGCAATTGTCGTCGCTCGCCACCGAGCCCCTCCTCCGCTGCACACTCGCTAGGTTTTTACGTTGCATTTAATTACGCGATTTCTCAGATGCTCTTCAAATACTGTATAATAGACTCTTATTGATTGAACAGAAGAATGTGAGCCAAAACGCAAAAGGAGAATATTGCTGCCTTCCTTTTCGAGATTATTTTTTCCCGTCGTTAAAATTAGCATCCACCAAAATCTTCATGTGTGGCTTAGCATCTACCGTAATAAAAACGACAGAAAATGATAAACAAGAATTTATACGAACATGTATACTCATGTAAACTCCTAACCGTTAAAGCACTCTCGAGGCAACGTATATAAACAAATATTACCTCAAGAAATATAAATGTCAGTCCGAATGCATAAGGGGGGCCGGGAGAGCAGTGTGCGCAGGTCACACAGGCGAGTTTAGGGAAGGGAGAGGGGGGGTCTATGATAGGTCAGCTGATATAGATTTGGACGCTGATCAAGAATCTGTGTGGGCCCTGGAATCGGGCAGCCAAGGGAGGGGTGATATTACTGATAGTACTCTATGGACGACCGGAAGAGGGTGTCCAGGATCGGGCGAAGGCGGAGCTAAGGGGCGATAATCCTCAGG
>NC_051412.1:10806598-10806831 GCF_015228065.2 Penaeus monodon
CGTGCTCTCCAAGGGGTTGCATCATGTCTCAATCTTCACCCGCGGCCGACTCCTTTGTGTCCAGGCCTTGTGCTTGGATCACTCTTTGGTTGTAGATACGGAGCGTCCACTGTTCCAGTCCAAGGTTTCCATTTTCTCAACACTATACAGAAAAGTCCAGGGTGTAAAATATAGTTAATATGGTTTTAGAGTGAAACCTAATTTCATTATTCATCCAGAATATTTGTATTTAA
>NC_051412.1:10806921-10807173 GCF_015228065.2 Penaeus monodon
CATATAAATGTACTTCCTGACCCCTATAAACACGCTATCAGTAAATGGAGACCATTACTCACGAATTTCTATAGAGATTTTCCAGTCGCTCTCGCTGCCTTACCTGTAAAGAGACAGTGGCATTAATGACAGCATATTGTCCTGCGTACTGTTCGACTTCATGCGAGGAAAGAACATAAGGCAGTCGATAGGGAGGGGTATGTAACAACAAAGTCTTCCATAATTCGTTTAGACGGAGTGCGGAATGCATGA
>NC_051412.1:10807269-10808238 GCF_015228065.2 Penaeus monodon
CGCACGTCGCGTTATGTCATGAAAATGTGGAACCTAAAGATGCCCTTGTGCATATATACGAGACAACTTTTCCCCTGAGGCAGTGGCGCCGCGCTTGTCTCTGCGACCCCTGACCCCGGCGGGTCACGTGGCCGCTGGAAAGGACGCTACATTCATTCGGCGCAGAAGAGAAAGAAGCAGGTAAAGAAAAGGAATACATTCAATTGAAATTCGTAGGATTCTCTATCACCTGTCATTAACACAGAAACAGCTTAAGTTAATATATTCAGCTTGTTTGTAATACGTAGTGATAAAAAGGAAAATGGGTTGACTGTAACATTTAAGATACCTTAATACACAATAGCACATGTGCTGTTAGCAAAATAAAAGATAACAAAATAGTTATATCTCATGAAGTATTCGAGTCTGTAACAGTTAGCTAAATTCAACACGAATATAGGCAACAATGCAAAAGGGAACAATGCCACGCTGGTTCGCATCCAAGTCCTCGTTCGTTGCACCGAACACGGTAATCGCCAAAAGCGTCACTGGGCATTTGGGGATATTAGTAATTAGAACAACCAACTCTCCAGAACAAAATATTAGACGCCGACACCCTCTCTCTTTATATTCTCTCCTCAGCATCTATGTTCCATATGGCCAATCAAAATTGCTCGCTCTTAAACATAGTTTTTTTTTAGCATCAGGCCATGGCATGCATCATAATGAGAGCTCATTTTTATCACTCAACCTCAACCTTTTGAACAGACTTGCAATCAATTTACGAGAGTACTTCGTTTTAGTCAGGGTACTTTCAACATCTACTGTGGTATATGATTGCCTGTCGGATATTTCAGATAAGCAGGGACGTAATATGATATCTTCAAAAGAAGGGGAATCTGTCACTTCATCTAAACTGGCATCAGACTGGAGGAGGAGAAAGTTTCAGATCAGAAATAATTTACGCGCGGTATGCTACGAAACTTACTT
>NC_051412.1:10808484-10809321 GCF_015228065.2 Penaeus monodon
CGAGAGTGGGAAGAGTGGAGAGAATTCGTAACACTAAGCATGAAACCGATTCGTCTTTTGTCTAACTGCAAAGAACACAGACAAATGCACATACAGAATATAAACACACATAGTAGCATACAAATAGGCGTCGAAGACACCAAACAAACATATTAAAAAAAAAGTCCATCGTGACGCATATGCAAGGGTTAATGCGCAACTACAGCATTACAGCACGAACTAGTGAAGACCAAAACATCCATTATTAATCCCTTACAAAAAGAGAGCTATTCTTTCATCTCTAAAGCTTATCATTTCGTATATATATGTGAGTATTTTTGTTTGTTTGTTTGTGAGTGAATGGGGTGAGGATATCAATTAACATCCTTCAGACCAACATTATTATAAATAACGAACTCTCTAAGATGGAGTGGGTCAATAGCAATAATGTAGTACACCTTGTATTTAATGAAATAGGAAAGGAAAAGAATGCAGCGCATTTAAGAATATTGCTGATATCACCGGAAAGGAACACAGTAAACGGAACAGCGAAACATAATTGCCGTGTTCGATGATTAGGTGAAATGTAGCGAAGGGTGTTGTGACGCGCGACTGCATGCAATCAATGACCTTGACCTTATGACAAAGGGAGTGACGGGAAGGGAGAGGAATAAGGAGTGGAGGGGTGCAGGGGAGCTCAAGAGGGGGAAGGTGGGAAAGGAAAGGCGAGCAACAGTCGTTTTCCCGTCGGATGGCGGAGCATAAACGCTGACCTTTTATTCCTACGCTTCCATGTAACTCACATTTTCTCTCCGAGTCAAGGGTAAGAATAAAAGAGATGTCGGAATGGAGATACGG
>NC_051412.1:10812959-10813481 GCF_015228065.2 Penaeus monodon
CTAACATTTTGTAAACACTATCCTCATTTTGGGTGTAAATGTTTGGAAAATCTAATGTAACATTTTGAAGCAATTAATGATTCTCGGATAGCTAATTTCGAGCTCAATATGAAAGAGAAAAGTATATAAAAAGAAACAAAGGGGAAATGCACAGAAAACCATACAATTAAATAACAATACACTTACTGTGCGTTATATAGTGCTGAATATATTCCCAATATCAAAGGGTAGGATTGCACTTTCGTTGATGATAGAAAAATGTATGCACAAATACATTTGTAAAAAAAACAATAAACATCGGGCATCGAGTCTTCAAAAGATTTAAAACGCACCAAACAACGCAGGCCTGTCAGTTTCACTTTGTTTTTCACATGCGGTCCCTTAACTGTGGCAGGTCAGCATGCGTAGCAACAAACCATGCAGTGATGTGCATAGAGAAATGTCTATGGAGGTGTGCATAGTATGCCTATGTACAATATGTGCAGTATCATGTATGTGCAAAAGCATGACTATAATCGCATG
>NC_051412.1:10813812-10814314 GCF_015228065.2 Penaeus monodon
TCGCATTTATAGTCCGGTTACGTCTGCACATTCTAACAGTGGGAAAAGGGGTTTGAATTGAGTCCTTTGTCTCTTACCTTCCAAACCATGAGCCGAATTCAGACAGCCAGGCCTGTTCCTTCCATGCACTTCATAGATCCAAATTCTTTATCAGGAAAGGTCTCTCTGATCTTCACATTTCCTGATACTCTCTAAATCACACACACCACCTCTGAAGATTTTTCCAGCCGTGGTTCCTCAGTTAGCGTTACTGTTTATTGGTTTCAGAAATTTGCCTTTTTTCTATTAAAAAAATCCCGTTCTCTCTCAGATTTCTCTTTTTTTCAATGGGGGTCTATTCAAAACCAGCGGCCATGGCTTCTCAGGTCACACATGATCCATGTCGACAACCTCTGAGCAGGCCGGGTCGCACGCTACCTCGCAACACTCCACCTGGCTGAGGCGGTAGAGGCCTAGGAAGGCGGCGAACATGAGCGCCAGGACCCACACCACCATGGTCGCA
>NC_051412.1:10814351-10814442 GCF_015228065.2 Penaeus monodon
ACGACGTCAGCGGCGAGGAGGAGGAAGGAAAGGCGACAACTGCTGCGTGACTTATTATGTTTTAAGCTTCCCTGAAATAACTATTCTCTGT
>NC_051412.1:10818085-10818260 GCF_015228065.2 Penaeus monodon
ATAAATCGTAGTGAAAGAAGTACAGCAAAAATACTAGGTGATTGATGCTACTACGCACGAATTCAAGTTTAGCATTTGAAATGGAACAGTGTTCTAATCCCCATATTTCCTTCGCTCTAATTAACTTTCTCCCTATCTTTCTACTAATCTGTGTTTGTTTATCTGAATGATAGGC
>NC_051412.1:10818453-10818797 GCF_015228065.2 Penaeus monodon
GGAGGAAGAGGGGGAGAGAATCGAGACACCCACCGCCTTATGACCGGGACCCCGGTATCTGGGTCCATCACCCAAAACAGGAGACAAAAATCCATAAAACCGCCAAAAGAACGTTTCGAAGAAGAAATAAAAGTTTTAAGGGTCTTTCGGCCGTCAGGACTGTTGGTTCAAGTTAGTTCCTAGAAATTTCCAACTCGTTTGATGGATCTCGAACTCTGATCGGAAATAATGTAAGAAAAATTGAATATGATCAAAATGGTGTTGCTGAAAGTCCGATGGTGACACGGTGATAGTTCACTGAATGGTGAAAATGAAAGGAAGTGAATTTAAAAATAATGGTAAAT
>NC_051412.1:10818890-10819404 GCF_015228065.2 Penaeus monodon
TACTGAGTGAGCATTCAATCTGTGACGTTTCGCGTCAACTAATCTGTAATTATAATACATGTTTTTGATAGATCTTAGATTTGTATTTATGCAAAGATTGTTGCGGGTAAGACAGATATAAACTAAACAAATCTATATTATTTTAAAAAATAACAAAGCAAAAATCTTTAAAAATAAGTTCAGCTAAGATTCCTACGTGCATGTACCAAAAATAGTACAAAATATTTCAGTAACTTAAAACAGGTTAATTTTTTTTTTACCAGACAATGAAAAAATCGCATTTATTTGATAGTCAAGGAAACAACACGTGACTTCTTTTGCTACCGAAAGTTGATGTTGTACAGAAAATTATCAAAGTTGCACACTTTTCAATGGGGATATTTTGCTTAGAAGGATACTGAAAGGCTCGCCGACTAATGAAATTTCCCTATTGAATTTATAATATCCCCGCACACCGATTTCGAAAATAGGAATGTTTACGGATGTTCCTTTATAACACACACATATAAGTATG
>NC_051412.1:10819695-10819945 GCF_015228065.2 Penaeus monodon
TGGGAGGGCGGCTTAAGCAGTAGCGTGAGAGGGATCGCTCGGGGGCAAAGCATAGTGTCAGTTGCGCCATGAAATGTATGGGAAGAACGTGCGGAGAGAGGAAGGAGGAAGGAAAGAGAAGACAAAAGCGTGCGCAATAAGCGCCGTTGAGTCGATAGAAAGTCTCGCGGTTGCTGACTCGCTCGCCGCCGGCTTCCGAGCGGCCGGAGGCCTATGCAGCTTCTCGAATCTTTCCAGGCCAACGTTTCCC
>NC_051412.1:10820035-10820964 GCF_015228065.2 Penaeus monodon
CACCGTCATTCATTTACACCTGCCGTAAGCCTTACATCTCTTTCGTAAGGATTAATGGTATTTTCTATTTTTCTTTATATGCCCTCTAACATTCACTGAATACACACACAAACGAACACGGTCTCGCACGCGTGCGCGCGGACACACAAAAAATCTATACGCTGCATATAGTCATCTTATTGATGAGTTAGAAAACGAAGTAACGGACCAAACGATGCCATGCATACACGAACTCCTATCCGCTCCTCCGTCCAGAAGGCAATCAAGAAATAGAAAATTCTGGCATGACCTATATCGACGCGTTCATTAGGCACAACTCTAATCCAATAAGATAAAGCACTTTAAGATTAAGATGATCCAAATTCGACAAGCAAAGATACCCCGAGGTCCTGTGGAAACACAAAAGCAAGTAAATAGGACTATAACATGTAGGAAAATAGATCCAGCAACGGAGGATTATCCAGTCTGCAGCGTCATAAAACACAGACTCGTTGCCTGTCCCAACTAGCATGCGAGCCTCCCTCTGCTTGACGTCACACGAACGTGGAGGTGGATGTCGAGCCCAATTTCTCTCGTAAACACAGATTTACCAATATATTCAGAGTCTCCGATAACTGACAGATTTTTTTGCCAAATTGCACTATGGAATTCCGAATGTTATAAGTAACTTCTACATCATTGTAAATCTTCTGAAATCCATACAGAAAAAACTGTTTACTAATAATGAATGATTATAATTTCGGCAGTAGTGGATATATTATGACTAAGTTTTAAATTTTAAGCGTTTTTTCCATAAATAACTTTTTCTCTAAAGATAAGCTACGTATCCAATAGATCCCATATTACCCATATTTCACACGTCTACTTAAAGACATCGAACTACACCCATACTATTTGGTATTTATACAAGCACTACCATGGAACATCTC
>NC_051412.1:10821008-10821495 GCF_015228065.2 Penaeus monodon
TCCACAGAAATAGAAACAATAGACGAGTCTCAAAAGTCGTGAGGACTAACCATAAGGATTTTTTCATCCATTTTCCAACATTCCCTCTCTTCCCTCTGCTTTCCCATTCCTCTTCTCCCTTTACATCCGCTTCCCGCCACCCAGCCCTGACCTCTCCTTCCTTCGCCCCCCGCCCCTCCCTGTTCGCCACCCGCTCAGCGCGATAAAACCAGAATCCACGAGCACAAACTGCCAACCCATTTGTTCAGGGCCAAAATAATGCTAAGCCCGATGCGCTATCGTAAGTGATATGGCTTACCTTTCTTCTTTATAGGTAATTATAATACTTCGTAAGCCCAGCACGTGGTTGGGGACGCTGCTGGTGTTGAGTGGTAGAGAGTGGTGCTGTGAAAGAAAGGGGACGAAAGGGGAAGGAATAGGAGAATGCTATGTATAGCATATGTGCATCAATATACACGTGCACATATGAAGCAGGCAAAGATCAAGA
>NC_051412.1:10821921-10822682 GCF_015228065.2 Penaeus monodon
TTCCTGAAGCTCGGCATATCGAAGGTTTGTAAATAAAAAATCTTTATTGCTCTGCTGCTGTTGCATCCAGCGTATTCCAATTTACCTTCCAGTCCCTGCCCACGCACATCGACACACATACAGACAGGCACCCAACTTGACTCGCTGTTTGCTAAAGTATATTCACATAAAACGCACAACGATGTATACACCGTGTGTATACGCACGTCATTACCGGCACATCGGAACTAATAGTGAAATAGAGAATGGAAATTAATTTATTTAAGACAAACGGCTGCCGGGAATGAGGAAAAAGCAAGGGAATTATGGAGTCATAAAACAAAGAGATTTTATATCAACTGCAGAATAAAAGGGAAAATGAAAGGATGGGAAAGTGCGATTACACGAAGCAGTGAAAATAAAAAAAATCAACTAAGAAGAGGAGACCCGAAAGGAGAAGTAGGGTTGGCATATGGCGAAAAGGGATGAAGGTGACGAGGAGGGAAACTAATCAAGAAAACCAATACAGCGAAATGAGAGGGAAAGGTTTTCTGCTCCTTTTTGACATGTCTAAGCCAGGCACTCTCCTCGACAACCCTTTCCAGAGACAATGTAATTTATCGCCTCATTTTCGATGCATATATACACACGGAGATAAATCGCGGCAGTTTTCCCTCCTTAAATCACACTGTATCTCACCCAGCCTTATATCCTTGTCGATAAAATAAGCAATGCACGGGCTTCGCATCAGTCATTCGCTTTCATAAAAATGCGAAGCACTT
>NC_051412.1:10823775-10824150 GCF_015228065.2 Penaeus monodon
TAGAAACTTTGAATGTTAAACACATTTTTTTGTATACGTGAAGCACAGCATCCATTTTATGCCCGCAACCTATGCGAGTGTGAGGCCCGATCCGGCTGATTTCAGAACCTGTGAGGGCCAGGCAGTGCTCCGAGCCCAGGTCCGCGAGGCGCCGTGAATTGTGCGCGTGCAGGTGGGCGTGGTGGAGCCTCCGTCCAGACACGTTCCTCCAAGTCCCGCGGAATGACCGGGGCTTCTCCCGCAAGGCTTCTTATGCTGTCGATGATCTTCCGGGTGGAAGACGCTCGGCCTGGGGCTTCTCCATACCTTCACGATTCTCTCTCTATTTGTACACTTCAGTGACTGCTTCTGCTTCCCCCTCTCTATCTCCTATCA
>NC_051412.1:10824257-10824677 GCF_015228065.2 Penaeus monodon
CATGCCTTTTCTGTCCGAATCCTTATGTCTCCGACTTCCCTTAGCTCTATTTCTGTTTTTCCTTCTCGCTATTCCAATTGCCCGCCGTAATCGCCATATCTTTTGCAGGCTGGCAGTTTGAGCTTGATATCCATTAATATCATATTCCACATTCTTGAATGGTTCGCATCGGGAGCGTTTTCAAGATTTTCCATTTCAGACATATTTCAAAGCCTGTTTTACTTCTCTTTCCTTCAGCATTCACCTCAGACGGAAACAAGTTTGACGCGAGATGGGCATTTCATATCTTTAGTCGATACATTAGCCCTGCATTAGCCGCTCACGCATGCACACTATATACACGTATTCACCCTAGGACGCACACAGACTCAACCTCGCCCTTTCCTTTTCAACTTGCTTACTTACTGACCTAAAAACGGA
>NC_051412.1:10824821-10825663 GCF_015228065.2 Penaeus monodon
TATTGCCAGCTTGCACACATATACATTTTGAAACAAAACAAAAGAAAGTAAGTTTCCTTCCGCACAAACAACTAGGCCCATAACGTCACTCAAAAAATCGTAACTGTTGGCCAACCCACAAACACGAATGCATAACATGGGGTCGGAGAAACGTGCGTGTAGGGAAGGGGATGGGGAGGAGGAATGCCAAATACTCAAAGCAGGAATTGCATTTATAGCAGGAATACAGGGAAGGAATGCGCGGCGAAACCTCAAGCATGTGCGTTTAAGCATTTATGAATAATCTGCTGTATTTGCTACTTTCTGTTCTGGTTATCAAAGCTGACAGAGTAGAATACATTTTCGACTTTGTCTTTAACTTTTCTCAGTCTCGAAGCACACACGAAAACAGTGATTCTGGAAACTTTCCCAGGAACAGGTACTGATGAATTTTTAATACACCTGCTTGGTCAATGAATATTGTCACTGCTATTGCTGCATGTGAATATAAACAGAAAAAATGCTAATAAGAAATAATAATGGATTACAAATATTGGTCTGTGTCTTTCTCTCAACACTTTTGTGATTTGTATGTGCATGCAGGCTTCCTAACCCGTGTGTTTGTGTCTGTTTGGCTTAATCTATCTATAAAAATGACACCAAACAGCCAATTCGCAAACAAGCACCAAACACATACCACGCCATTAGCTGATCATACCCTAATCGAATCATTACATGAGTATGGGAAGTTCAGAGAAAACTTTCCTCATCTTGGCCGACCCTTTCCAAGACCGGATGTTCGCCTTACGAAACACATCGCCGACCACCGTCTACATACGGTAATCCCCTCTCTACTACGGTAA
>NC_051412.1:10826892-10827713 GCF_015228065.2 Penaeus monodon
GGTTGCAACGTGAGTAAATAACTGATGAAGATCTGTAGGTGGCGGCTGCCAGGACGCAAGAAGCTCGATAAAGTCAATGGTATCAAATATAAACGAAGAGCGCTTATTTTCCTGATATTTACTTCCAAATTTAGAGAAAATTGATGGACAAAATGGGCCCGAAAGCCAATGAAAATGGTTTCTAGATATATAACATAAATACACATTCAATAACAAATAAGTTGACTTGAGTAACGGTAATGCATAGAGGAATTGCTTGGTAAGGAGGGAAAATGGTTAATATCTTTGAAACAGCATATTCATGTGTATTCTAATTGCACGTCTTTGGAGAGCGTTTATGCCAATGAAATTGCCATTTTGATCTATCCAGGAAAGGGAACAGCTTGAATAAGTGAAAGCCATAACAAGATTTTAGTTCAAGAAGAGATTATAATGCTATCAAGTGATGGTGGAGGTGGGGATTACAAGTTCTGAAGTCAAGTCGAAAGTTTGTGCTCTGCATAGGGGCATTAGGCAAACCTTGCCAAGATGACAAGGGGTAGGCTTAGTGGTAGGCTGCTGATGGCAAAATGAGCTGCCTGTGGGCGGACGTTGAGGTGGGTGCGTTTCAGCTCCAACCATGGATAGGCGAAATGACAAGTAATATCTCAAACGAAACTTAACATCAGTGAGTAGCGGTGTCCCTTTCAGGCTGTCTTTGACACCAAGGTTGCATTCCCTTAAAAAAAAATCGACGAGAATGCCTTTGCTAAAAAGCCTTTCTTTCTTTCTCTCAGGCTTGTCGTGATATCTTTTACGCACAAAGGCACGTGATGCTGAGC
>NC_051412.1:10829076-10829428 GCF_015228065.2 Penaeus monodon
AGATACAGCAGGGTGCTTATGATGTTTTTCCTGAGACTTATGTGAGGCTAGACCACCTAGAAAGTGCTTAGGTTTTGCCAGCAGATATCATTGGCGACCGAAGGGATATGTAATGGCTGTGTGTACTGATATAGGGCAGATTTCAGGGGGGTTAACATGCGGGGGCTGCAGGGAAGGCAGGCACTCAAACCCCTCGAGATATACTAATGAGACTTCCAGAGGTTAAAGAGAACATCATGTGGAAGATCATGTCCCTGGAGTCAGCCTTGGGCTACCATAAGGAAAGGAGGGTGAGGGTGCCGCACCAGATGCACTAGCTCGGTCTCGCTCCGGCTCTGCTTCTCGCTCTCGA
>NC_051412.1:10830110-10830189 GCF_015228065.2 Penaeus monodon
TGAGAGAGAGAGAGAGTAGGCAGTCTGTATCAGTTGGTTCTCCTCCAAGAAATATTGCTGACCAGGACGACTGTTTCTA
>NC_051412.1:10830216-10830535 GCF_015228065.2 Penaeus monodon
ACACCCATTGTTTGGATGAAAGCTGTTCATCACTTGTAGGTGGTTTTAAAAAGTTAAGATTATTAGATATATTAGAATAGTATTAATTACCAAATGATTAATGACATTATCATCGTTATTATCATCTTTGTTTTTTACAAAAAGTAAGTTTTATTTTATTTTCGATATGCCACAGCCAAAATAAATCTTTTGTTATCTTTATCATTTTTCGTCCAAAATCCTTCCGAACTTTGAATGTCACTATTGTAAGCAGCCATCATGTGCTGTAGGAAAAGATAACATCGTCAGTAAAATAATACATATCTAGTAACCCACCTTC
>NC_051412.1:10832154-10834067 GCF_015228065.2 Penaeus monodon
TCTTCCCTCGTCTTTAACAAGCGTTTTTTCCCTTATGTTCAGCACTGCATAATATATGGTGACTAATACATCACACACAATTCTATCAAAATATACATATAAAACTTTTGAAAATTTACTTTAAGAATGAATAGATTCCACCTGCGCCATTTTCAATGAAATCATGCTTCTGGAACAAGATCTTTTTTCGTATCCAATTTAATTTAGGAATTTTAAATTTCACGTGCCTGTATCCTACAAGAGTACTAGTAAGTCATCAATAAAAATTTTCTAAAGATACTGCTTCATTTACTGTTTCCGAGTGATTCAGTTTCGAAAAAAGTCTCATGCAAGCACCGATGATGCACACAAGTATCACTGGTTGTACTCCACTGCACACCTGCTTGACGCACAGCACCGCCGCCTGATATGTACAGTGGTGACGGATGTTTCCTCATTCCTCTTGTGAACATGTAAGAGTGGGTCTATCACTTCAGTTTTTCTTACTTTCTCACTTTCGTTTAGTCATTCATAATACAGAAATTGCAGTATGAACGAGGTGGGCCTCGTCAGTCACACCCGTACTCTGCATGAGATTACATAATTCGGCCAAAAGCGGTTTCAGTGTGAAATGGAAACACACACAAAAACAGAAAATTACATTAATGTATCGACACATAAGTCCTAGTTACAGCCAGTAACTCTGTACAGTACGAGGAAAGTTATTACATTTCTGAGTCAAACATAAATATACACTAATATGTATTGAACTATAGATGTTACAATTTCGGTCTGTTACAGAGCGCGCACGTGTTCTCACTAAGGTTCTGGACACCGCGTGTGCTTACTCACAGACAAACGGACTACGCTCTCGCTTCAACACTCACTTATGAATTGCAGTGACCGAAGAAAAGCATTTAAAAAATAAATAAGCCATCAGTCCAACCTCCTCTCGTTCTTGTAACTCGTGTCCCTGAGCGAAGTCAACTGAGGTTCCCCGGAATGTTGTGAAGCCCCTCAACGCCCGATGTCGGCTGCCGAAATATCGCTTGCTCTTATTTATCCGTCTCTCTCCTCCACCAAATATCTAGCTAGAATATTTGTCTATTGGCATATTATTTATATTTTCTGACTACACAGTTTTGCGTCGTTTACGTGAGACAAACTGCGAGAGAGATTAAACGTACAAAACAAACACAAGCAACACCACACGGCGGTTTGGAGCCTGGCGCCTAAATAGATTCTCACGTCACGAAAAGGTCAGCTGAGACCGACCAATCAGAGCGCCGTTCTCAATGCGAGGTCACTCCAGTCAGCCACTTAGAGAGGATTATGGCATATCCAGCAAAAGCTTTTAACATTAATCTCAAGTAAAATGAATGGCGGGAAAGAAAATACGAGAACATAAGATAAAGCGTGAGAGGGTAAAAAGAGAAAAGAAAGGTGAAAACGAGGGGGCTGCGGGGAAGGAGTGGGGAGAGACTTACTGACCATAACGAATGCTCGATAGACACATGATTTCGATAATCTATATAACTCCCCAATGCCACTTGAAAAATATATCACAACTCACGTGCACACATGCACGGACAGACACCTATGCACATGGAAAGCTTTAAATAATTGACACACCGTGCGGAATTACACGTAACCTGAACAGTAAATATAGCTTGGACGAATATTTCTTTTCTTAAACGCACTCAATTTTGATTGCATGGAATATAAAATTCCTTTCCTTCTCAGATGTTATATATAAAACGAAAACATTAAAATCAGTCTTTTACTATACACCATAAAAACACAAGTGATAAAATAAATAAACACGGAAAATGTTTGGCAGATACAATGTGAGAACCAGTATGGCAAGCAGACACCAGGATAAAATGAAGCATATAGTTAGATGTTTATGCCAAACATAAGAATGGTAGCACACA
>NC_051412.1:10834129-10834322 GCF_015228065.2 Penaeus monodon
CCAATACGTCAGTCACAACTGTCAACCGATGTTTAACTGATACGATGATCGGAAGGAAACTCTGCGGTTCAGACTGCCATATTTCCCTTACGAGCGGGTGATTGAGAGGAGGGAAGATCAGTAGCCTTTCCGAGTCCGGGAAGCCATCTGTTTATGCTAACGATGTCATAAACAGAGACCTAACCTAAGATTA
>NC_051412.1:10835435-10835687 GCF_015228065.2 Penaeus monodon
CCTGCAATCTATACTGTAGATAAAATATCAACTATTTATACAGATTATGCCAAAAGTTAGTTAATCATATGGCTGTCAAACTCTTACTTTATTACACTTCTTCTGAATAGTCCAGAGCAGCAAAAGTAATTATATTCATATAGCAACACCATATAACCTTTCCATATGGAGAGCACCAATTGTTTCAACTATTGGTATCAATCGAGCATGGATGGCAGGAGCACTGTGGTTGTGTGTCAGGCATGTCAGTCC
>NC_051412.1:10837322-10838468 GCF_015228065.2 Penaeus monodon
AACCGATTTTCAAGCTCTATTCCTCAAGCGGCGCCTGACGGACCTGATGTAATGTAAACGTCAACAAGCGGCGAAACCATGCTGCTGCAGTTAATGTATGGCATATGATAATTTGGTTATTAATACTCTGATATTGTTTTAAAATCCCTTTCATGTACAATAAAGATTATTTATTAATCTTCAGAGGTTATATAATTATTTACACCACTATTGCCAAACGTTCAGCCAACCTGCCACTCTTAATGTGGCTCGCAAATCCTTTGCTGCTCCGGCAATACAGAATCCAACTGGCCTTTCGTCTCTTAAGAACACCTCTTATATTTCTAATAGCACGTCAACTAAAACATGTAATAAAGTGAGTAAGAATTAAACACTGCTTGAATGAAATTTCACAGGTGAAAGAACAATAAAACAAATTAATGGAGACAATACTAATTCCAGATGAATATTTCTTTTTTTAAAGCTTTCAGCGAATACGAAGGTATACTAAATCCACATATCTTATATACTGCCATATCACTCACTCAATAGCTAACCGCGAAATGACTCCTGTTATGTTAACTAGCCTGCTGAGTAGTTATGTTATAGCTGGCTCGCGGAAGTTTATGCTTTATCACCCCTGGTCTAAATAAAGGTAACACCACTCCTACATCACAGCGCCAAGCGAAAGCTGTAATCACGACAGATCATCAATATCATAATCTCTCCCTCTCTTTCTATCCAATTCTAAACAATTTATCATTACCGCAGGTATATCCCCGAAGACAAAGAGAGAACCTTCGCCACATCTGGAGCAACGCGGCCGCTTCATGATTAACGTCAGCCTGTTCGTCAAGAAAAAGATTTTCGTCTCTGCGTATTTTGCTGCAAAAAACAAAGGCTAAGAGTTGATAAACTAACGGTCGTATCATTAAAGACTAAACCGGGGCCAGTTTTAACTCCACCCTTTGGGGTATTATCAAACTTTGCAACCCCCGCGGGGTCAGGAATCCCCGCATTAGAATTGGGAATTTGGGTTGAGTATGTGCAATTTACCCCGGACAAAACCACGCTTGGTTATTTGCCTATTAAAAAGAAAGAAAGGCTTGTTCCTTTTGTAAGAAATGGAGATTAAAAAAATGGTGTAAAAGACAAATTAATTAATTC
>NC_051412.1:10838537-10838849 GCF_015228065.2 Penaeus monodon
CATGAGGCCCCGAAGAAAACTTCCTCCGCCTGACGACGCCTCGTCCTTGTCTCCTTTTGTATGGCCTGCGCTTCGTCCTCCGCAAAACACCTAAGCCTGTCTCAGCAGCTACTAGCGAGCCTCGCCTCCAGGTCCCTGGAGGGCGCCGGCGAGGCAGCCTACTCGAAAGTCCCAAGAGGGGCCATTGGACCCCAATGAAAGAGAGGGAGAGAGAAGTGAGTCGTCTCCCGGTGGCCGAGGATTTATTCCTTGTGACGCAGTGAAGCAGTGGAACATACGTCATATATGTGTGAGCAGTTTTCAGGAATAAAG
>NC_051412.1:10838920-10839083 GCF_015228065.2 Penaeus monodon
AACTTTATTTAGCAGTTTAGTCTTCAAAGTGGCTTTGTCTATCGTCAGCAATCAGCAGCAGGTATAGCAACTGCAGAGTTCTTATGCTTTCCTGCGGCTGCAGCATTATCCGCCTTTCCCGCAGGTATCCCTGCGCATGCGGCCATTTAATATAATTAGTAAC
>NC_051412.1:10840443-10840732 GCF_015228065.2 Penaeus monodon
GGCCTTAATTAGTACCTGCTTCTTCATTGACTCTGATAACGCTTCATCTAACCAAGTTAATTACAGTCTCCCCCTGAGACACCACAAGTTTCCGTTTTTATGATAGCAAAGCGGTCGCTATATGCGTCATTAAACTCCCATTTTCTTCAGTATCACTTTAACTTTTATCGTTATATCGTTATCATTTGGTAATTGAGCCATCATATATCACGAACACTAATAATAATTATGTTTTATACCGTGGTATCAACCTGCTTATCCTAATGAGTTACATTAATAGTCATTACTC
>NC_051412.1:10840751-10840947 GCF_015228065.2 Penaeus monodon
TGTTCGTAGATTATACGTACATATGTGTGCGTGATAATGCAGATGTGAATGATGATAGCGCAACCTGCAAAGTGTATGATCTTATACTCATGGTAAGAGTCATGCCAACAACCCCTTAATACCTTTGCATGAACAACCAATTACCACCCTCTGTCTTTGCGCGAGTGGGAGTTAGCCAATGAGTGTGAGACAGTGA
>NC_051412.1:10841534-10842429 GCF_015228065.2 Penaeus monodon
TCATGGGAAGAGCTGAACCTCTGAATGTTTCGCTATGGGACGTAACATGTGCAGAAATAATAAATTTAGGACCGAAGTGAAGAGAATTACACATTTAGATTTTGGATACAAGATTGCCGCTGAAGAGTACCGGCGATACTCGCGGTTTCGGCAGCTTTTTTTGCAAACAGGCATCAAGGTAGTTTTAGAGCCTTTTCAAGGCAGTAATCGGAGACCTTTCGGTAAATAAATTCGACAGTTTTAAAGGCCAAAAGTACCCTTGGCACTCCGAAGCTCTACAATTAGTATTGTAACTGGTGCTTTCAAACGCACACAACATGATCTATTTGCAGTGAATACATACAATGAAACAAACGTTTAAAAATAAAGACGCAGATTTCCCAGTCCTTCGATGTTCTCTCTAGGATTAGGTAAGTGGGCTGTCAAGTCTGATCACAGTTGATACTCCGACTTACATCCTAAATCCACTTTCCCTTTCCTTGTCAGCACGAGGCTGCACCACTGCATTTCCAGCGCTTTCTCACTTTCATCCTCGTATTTATCTTTCTTTGAGTATCTCATGCCATACTATAGTTTTATCGAGGGCAATAAAATCTAAAAATACTAGATAAAACTCGGTTGCTCATTAAAGGCGAGTTGCTAGATAACGCTGTCCTCCAACCCGATGAATACTCAGTTTTCTCTTTCGCGAACGTGCAGATTCAGCCGCCTCCCTTCTTGCGCTTAATCACATGTGTTTCTTCACTGATTTACTTTTTTCTGTCTTACAGTATAAATATTCCTCGAACGTGGTTATTATCTGCACCAATATTGCCTGGTTATCTTTATCTAAATTTAGTGAAATTTAAACTGAACTAATACGAATAGCTTTGACTACTAAAAGATCTATAGACAA
>NC_051412.1:10842559-10842678 GCF_015228065.2 Penaeus monodon
GTTTTACATTCACGGAGAATAAAATAATAGTAGCTAAGAAGTTTAAAGGATAGAAAACAGCAGTTCGAACGTACAGAATGTTGTCGACAATTATTGTAAATGTAAATAATTAATGGAAA
>NC_051412.1:10845309-10845383 GCF_015228065.2 Penaeus monodon
GTATCCTGAACACGTCTGTAAAAATTCTTAAAGCTTCCTGAGTATCTTTAGCTTCCATCCGCAGCAATAACTCC
>NC_051412.1:10845479-10846598 GCF_015228065.2 Penaeus monodon
GTTATAGTGCACTACTTTAATACAAAGACCTACCCTTCCCTTCATTCTTTCAGTTTATTCTAGTGTTATGAGAGGATCTACCGGGGAAAAAATACGCGGAAGGATTATACTTTTTAGAAGTTTGAAACTGCAGTTGAGGGGGATATTACTTTGAAATTGGATAGGATATCAGCCTTTTTGCCCCATTTTTAGAATTGCTATAGCCTGAGTGAATTTCCAATTAAGGAGAAACCTGCCTGTTTCTCAGTTAAAACTTGTGGTAGCCTCTTAATGGCTAATTTGCCCAAAGTTCTTAACATTTAAAGTTTTACTCAGTCAGTTCGAGCTGATTTATTTAGTGTCATGGTAATTTCTTATTTCATCTGGAATGACTGGAGCTGTTGTTTTTATATTGTTTTCTGGACAAATATCATAATGGCATTTTCCGATCCTGAATAAGATGACGAATGGATGTTTATCTATGTAATCCGTTTAACAATTTCATTACTATTTATTATATTGTCTTTTATTAACTAGCCTGAAGACTGGTCAGGCTAGTTTTTTAAAGGAAATTTAATTATTTTCTCATATTGGAAAAAAACAAATCTCGTCATGTGTTTCTTCAACAAATGCTTTGGGGCCGTATCGGAGGAGTTAATTAAGCCTGTTCACCTGAGACATCTATTCTGGCTTTCTTATTTGGTTAATTGTCCTATGTTGGCTATGCCTTCGTACTTGTGTCTGTGTCCGACTCTGCGTGCCTGAGCGTTTGTCTGTTCCCGTGTGGGCGTGTGGGTGTACCGGAGCGTACATGCGTATCTCTATAAAACAAGGAAACTTCGCCGCTTCCCTAATGAAGACCAAAGTTGGCCATCAGAGTTATTAGTGAGATGTTTTACCTTCGTGTTGTTGCTCGGTCCGGCCCTTCATGGCGGCGCGCATTCTTACCTGGAAGAAGAAAACAGAAATGAGTTACAGTCGACATTCAAATGTCAAAGAGTTATGGTTATTCTGTCAATATACGGCGTTTCCAGAAATAAGACATGGGGCATCTGCACTGGTTATGAAAGCAAAATGTCTTAACTCGACCAGTATGTGCTGATGTGTAAGAATATCTATCATTCTATCTCTCAGTCTGAC
>NC_051412.1:10849043-10849462 GCF_015228065.2 Penaeus monodon
GGAGAGCGAAAATCGCCTCGCTGATCCCCGCCTGGCGCCGCCCTCGACCTTACACCTTCAACCATAACAAACTATTAACCGCTGTTAACCTATCAAGCCGACACCTCCTCTCTCCTCCCCTTCCCTCAGTGACTCCCTTCCACTTCCCTGCAGTCATTACCCTGCCCTAATTACCTCCACCTCCCCACCTCCTCTACCTCCCCACCTCCTCCACCTCCCCACCTCCTCTATCTCCCCATCTCCTCCGCCTCCTCTACCTACCCATCTCTTCTACCTCCCCATCTCCTCTACCTCCCCACCTCCTCCACCTCCCCACCTCCTCTATCTCCCCCTGTCTACCTCTCCCACCCAAAGCCTCACACTTAAAATTAATGGTGGCGCGAGAGAGGAGACAATTTATCGCCTTGCAGCAAAGGGGA
>NC_051412.1:10849504-10849719 GCF_015228065.2 Penaeus monodon
AGCTGGGGGAAAGGGGGGGGGGGGGAGGAAGAACGGGATGAAGCTGGGGAGGCAGGGTATGGGGCAGGGGAGCAGGTAGGGAGAAGCGGACAAAGGATGGAGGAAGCAGAGGAGCGGGGGGAGGAGAGAGTAAATGAAAGCGTATTAATGATAATTGGATTAATAAAATTGGACTCATTAGGTAAAAACATAAACAGGAATAAGCGGGAAAGACA
>NC_051412.1:10850267-10850341 GCF_015228065.2 Penaeus monodon
AAAATAACTTTTAAAATTTAAATTTGGGGAAAAAGGGGGCAAATTTACCCCCCCCAAAAAAGGGGGGAAAAAAA
>NC_051412.1:10853477-10853565 GCF_015228065.2 Penaeus monodon
GGGGGGGGAAAAACCCAAAAACCCCGGGGGGGGGGCCCCCCCCAAAAAAAAAAAAAAAAGGGGGGGGGGGAAAAAAAAGGGGGGGGGG
>NC_051412.1:10853723-10853801 GCF_015228065.2 Penaeus monodon
CCCCCCCCCCCCAAAAAAAAAAAAAAAGGGGGGGGATTTTAAAAAAAAAAAAGGGGGGGGGGTGGGAAAAAAATTTTT
>NC_051412.1:10853992-10854277 GCF_015228065.2 Penaeus monodon
AAAAAAGGGGGGGAAAGAAAAAGGAAAAGGGGGAAAAAAACAGGGGAAAAGAAAAAAAGGGGAAAGGGGAAAAAAAAGGGAAGGGGAAAAAGGGGGGAAAAAAAACGAAAGAAAAAAAAAAAGAAAAAAAAGAAAAGGGGAAAAAAAAAGGGGGAAAAACAAAAAAGGGGGAAAAAAACAAAAAAAGGGGGGGGGAAAAGGGGGGGGGAAAAAAGGGGGGGAAAAAAAAAAAACCCCCCCCCGGGGGGGGGGAAAAAAAAAAAGGGGGGGAAAGGGGAAAAGGGG
>NC_051412.1:10854342-10854430 GCF_015228065.2 Penaeus monodon
GGGGAAAAGGGGTGGGGGGGGGGGAAATAAAAAAAGGGGGGGGGAAAAAGGGGGGGAGAAAAAAAACCCCCCCGGGGGGGGGGGGGGG
>NC_051412.1:10854454-10854554 GCF_015228065.2 Penaeus monodon
CCCCGGGGGGGGAAAAAAAGGGGGGGGGAAAAAAAAGGGAAAGGGCAGGGGGGGGAAAAGGGGGGGAAAAAAAAAAAAAAGGAGGGAAAGGAAAAAAAAC
>NC_051412.1:10854765-10855157 GCF_015228065.2 Penaeus monodon
GGGGGGTAAAACAAATTATAATTATCATGAATTATTATAGTTAACTACAGTTCTCCACTTCGCTCCTCCGCTATCTTAGCTGAACCCTTTACTGATCCGATTCTCGGCAATCTCATCGCTTCGTCTCGACTCCTCTTTTCTTTTCTTTGCATCGCCGATTTTCCCTTTCCATTACTCGATCTCTCTACAATCACCACTCTTTCGCGTTCCAAACTATTTTCTTTCGGGTCGTAGATACTTTACTGGTAATCGCTCAAGCCCCCAATAGCGTGTCGACTTCGTTTAAATGCAATCTACATATAAATGTGTTCTCGCCTAAAGACGGGCGATTTATTAACATGCAACTGTCCCCGTCCTAACACCCCATACCCCTCTCTTCCTGTTACATGCGG
>NC_051412.1:10855222-10855385 GCF_015228065.2 Penaeus monodon
CCTATCTAAATGCTACTCCCCTCTTCTGTTGGGCCTAAACTCTATTCCAGCGCAGGGTCCAAACCCCTCAATTTCCTTCCCTCTGGCCCTCCGCCGCGCTGTGTTATTGACGTCGACCCTCCTGGCCCGTCGCTGCCATGCCTCCCCATTAGCTACTGAAATC
>NC_051412.1:10860352-10860478 GCF_015228065.2 Penaeus monodon
CAGACCCATTTTCTATGAAGATAAACATACCACAAAAAATGGATTTAGCCACCATAATGATAAGTAATACTGATAAGAACAAATCTTTAAAACTAATAACAGAATAATTACATTATTAAGAAAGAA
>NC_051412.1:10860658-10860830 GCF_015228065.2 Penaeus monodon
GACCGTAGGAAGAGAGAAGGTAGCCTACACTGAATAGAGAAAATCCCTTCATCAGAGGGTGATGATCCTTGAGCGTGAATGAAGGTCTGATTGCGGGAGCCTCGGCTTGGAGGAGGCGGCGAGTGGAGGCCGGCGCCGGAGACCGAGCGAAAGGGACCCGGTAGGCTCTATG
>NC_051412.1:10861463-10861739 GCF_015228065.2 Penaeus monodon
CGTCCTGAACTATGATCGGCCGCCAATTCCATTATCATCGTCCTTATACTTGCCTCACTTCGTCTCCCCTGCACCTCCATTTACATTAATTTCACACTATTCCTCCCATTTCTTCCATTCTTCGCATTTCCCCCCTCTGCTCTCTCTCCTCCTTATAAACCCTTCTCTAAAACTTGTGCTCCATCTACTCCATCTGTTATGTTTCGTCTCTTATACTTACTTTCATTTTCTTACTCTCACCCTTTCATGGTATATTTCATTCGTGCACTTTAATCT
>NC_051412.1:10862305-10862820 GCF_015228065.2 Penaeus monodon
AAGATTTTCTTTATTGTGGATAGACATGGAGATTTATTTAATCAATATATTCATTATTTTACTTTGCGTCTTATTTTCAATAATTAATTATCATAATACTGAACCGCTCCACTAGTCTTGTTATTGATATTTAATTTTACGGATTTGAAGGGCTTCTATTCGCCCTATCTTAAATCTTAAATTAATAGATTAAAGTCACTGATTATATGAGTTTTAGGTCTTTTATGTTTATTTTCGGTGGTTTACCATTTCATATTTTTTTCATTATTGATTATACTTATTAATGGTGGTTCATACGGGAGACATGAGTGACCATTTATATTGTTATATAATTTTACTTTAAATTGCTTTTTATTTTACAAGTTACTTTACTGTTTCGTTGAGGTAATTAACGGTGATTTTACCACATTCTTACTTTAGTTATACTCTTTTCACCAGTTTTCTTAACCTTCGTACCATTATTCATTGTTCATCAACTTATATATCCCAAAATCTCATCTCCAACATATGTATTT
>NC_051412.1:10866929-10867871 GCF_015228065.2 Penaeus monodon
TCGGAAGGAATCCTGCGGATTTTCTCCTCCGATTTCAGATATAAAGGTTAATACTACCTTCTATTTTCGGTGTTATACTTCAAAAGTGCATACTGTCAATTTAAGACCTTATATCCATGAAGCTGGCTGTATTTGTTCTAGATGATCAAAACCAGTTTAATGAAATGCTGCCTACGTGCCCTCATACGGAATGTGAAATCTGTAAAATGAGTTGAGCGAGCAAACTGGAAATAAAGTAAAACTGATATAGCAACATTGAATAACTGTTTTCTACTCCTCTGAGGTTAATCGCATCACTATTTTTTATTTTTGAAAAGGTTGAAGAAGTGTAGGAATTTCCATCGATCTTTCCTCATAAAAAACAACAAAACATCTCACAAAATGAAATTCCGTCTACGGTAACTTTTAAGAAACATATGTCGTCGTCTATGTTCACATAAGGGCCAATCTACCATGCAAACGTGACACGATCTCGACCCTGTTACCTGAACGTGAGCGGTACGATATTTCCTGGTCTTCGCGAACCGCCGTTCTCTGTCCTCTAGGAACTCCGTTGCCAAATGTATAATCAATCGGTAGCTTTCATTCTCGTTTGTTATCATTTTCCCTCGACAGTTGCCGCCGATCGGTCTGCGACCATAAGAGCGTCAGCCCAGTTGCGTGATACGAGTTAACGACTCCTAACGCTACTGATAATTAATATCTAGCGCTCCGGTTATGGATAATGTGAGGGAATGGAGAGGGTGCATCGGGCGGAAACTGGAAATAGGAGATGGGAAAGGATGACGTAAGGAATAATGAAGAAAGTGAGACAAGAAAGGAAGATGGTGGGAGAAACAAAAGGTAAAGAAACAGAGTGAATTAAAGAAATCAGTTTCGTTCAGCATATGAGACTAACGAAGAAAACAGTGGAGAAATGGATTACCGAAACAGGGACAGGCA
>NC_051412.1:10868011-10868096 GCF_015228065.2 Penaeus monodon
AAGCAATCATTCAAGGTATTTACTTCACCGGTTTAAGGAATATTGTTTCGTGGTTTTGGCCATTTCTGTCATCAGAACGTTATAC
>NC_051412.1:10868703-10870093 GCF_015228065.2 Penaeus monodon
GACCCTATGCTTGTCTGATGATTGACGGTATTGGTGAAATCATGCCAGGTGTAAAGATAAACACACTGTTGTAGGGCAACACGAGCACTGGTGTCTGGTACTGTTGTAAGTTGTCTGGAATTTGACCCCTCTAATAGACATGGCTGTCCTCTATGGCCTGTCTCTCTGCTGCTTTGATGCATCTATCAAGCGTCCATGCATGAGCTCCAGGCTGACATTTAATGTAATGTTTAGTCTGCGAACATAGTGGTAATAAGAATTGTGTGTTAAAGAAACAAGAGACGAGTATAACTTCTCAGGAGCATTCAACCTTGAAAATGAGACCAGACACGTAGGAGATATAGCTAGGACAGTAATTTGAGAGAATATTAATACAGGTACGTTGATAGGCTGATGAATGCACAGTAGGGATCAAGCACTGAAGGCAATGGGCAAGGTGGTCAGAGAAAAGAGCAGGGACAGATGAGCACCTGACCTGAGATGCCATAGGTCCATAGGTAAATATGTGGTCAAGGGTGCCTCCTTGAGAACGTGTGGCACCTCCTGTACCCAGAAGGTTAGGTGGTTGTGCTGCATGAACTTCATAAGTCGTGTGCTGCTATAGTTGACAGTAATGGAACGTCACATCTAAAGCAGGGTGCCAAGCATTAAAATCACGTCCATGGGAGACAGCAGAGCATCAATATTCATCCTTCCTGGGGCAGAATAAACACTGCAGAGACGAATCGTTCCTTCTCCCAGCTTAACCTCCAGGAGTTGAAAAGTGGTACTGTCATCATCAGAGGTACCGAGTAGTCGGTGCTGAACAAAGGAGAGAATATATGTGATGAGCCCATTCCTAACATGATGAACTTAAGAAATATAACCACTGAGGGAGGGTGCTGCAGTTCCTAGAGCATGTCCAACAAAAGCCTCTTGTATGAAGATGACATTTGGGTGATGACAATAAACGTATGCCTTAAGTGAGGTCATTTTGGCTGGAGACAATGTGCCGCGAGCATTCCAAAAGAGGACATGAAGGTGAACATTACTCTTATGCTTGCATGAGCTACATGATGTGGAAGGCGTGGGTATATTATTGTTTTGAGGCTAGCCACGAGAGACAGGTCCCACTGTTGGAGTGGTGATTGTTTCGAAACAAGTAACCAGTGAATCAAGCTTCTCGGTAAATAATGCAACAGAAATGATGACATGTTAAGCTTCAATGAGAGACTTGGATGTTGTGTCGTTAGTAGCTTGTTTGGTGGTGAGATCGGCAAGTGAGGCTGCCAGAGAATTAAAGTGAGCCTTAATAGCATCAAAACGAGCCTCGATGGCTGTCGAGACGTGATGCAAGGGAAGCACACTGTGACTTGAGGGAGTCAACAGCTTTTTCAAGTGCAGACACCTG
>NC_051412.1:10872251-10873605 GCF_015228065.2 Penaeus monodon
TTTACAACCTGTATGAGAGCTGGACTGGACTCTGTAGGGCAAAGTGGTGCAGGAGTGACCAGCGGTACACGTATAGGTACATGTGAGGCTGCAGAGGCAAGAGTGTGGGGGATGGTCGAGCATCTTGCACACCCATGCCAAACATTCACACCAGGCTGGTGACATCGAGGACATTTCGCATCATTTGTGGCTAGTAGGTCTTGACATGTCGAAGTTGATGCAGCAGCAGAGGGAGAGGTACAATGAATGCAGGTACTGGAGTCATGTGCACTTTTCAGATGCAGTGCAGTATCGGGAAATGTGCCCAAGGCACCAACATTTGGCACACCATGGTTGCTCATCCTTCATCTTGCATAATTCACAGGATGGGAGGAACGAAAGGGCACTGAAGGTAACAATTGGAGGAGGCGCCTCAGGGAGACTCCAGATAATGATAAGTCGATTAATGGGTATACCATTCTGATGAAATCGACGAGTAGAATAAACAATATAGTTCTTTAGTCTTGGAGGGATCGACACTAATAGGATACCGTGTGAGGAGAAAGGTGAAATATTTGCGAGGCCTCTCATAGAAATCTTGCTTATGAAGCTGCAGTGCCAAAAATTCTCCCTTTCTCATACTATTGATAACATCCTGACGACCCCTAGACACATATACAAAACGAGATGTCATTGCTGACATCTTGACCTCAGCAAGATTCTGAATGTACGGTTTACCTCAGCCAACCATTAAAGCTTTATGTCCACACCAGGGTTATCCCTAAATACAAGTTTGATATACTCTGCTCGCGAAGCAAATACTAGAAAAGTGGTAGACCTATGTTATATGTTATGACGCGGCAGAGGACGGGGGTCGAAGGCCACATCATGAGTATCACAAGGTGGCGGAGAACCTCTGCGTCTGGTTGCTTTGGCAGCAGGAGACAAGGGCTCGCTGTCAGTGTCTGAGGTGTCCATTGGCCGCTTACTGGAAGTGTGGGGTCGAGGCGCGGTCTGAGGTGGTTACGACAGCCAGTCTTCCTGGCGCATCTCATCCTCTTCGGTCAGTGCTGGATTAGCATCCATGTCAGCGAAGGAAGCAGGTCCTGTGTAATCCATAATATGTCATGTGCCCTATGGACTAGGGCACATGACGTCACCAATACGTCACGGCCTACGCTTTGCGCTTGCGATCAGAGGGGCCTGGACACAGAACCTTATTATTGTTATTATTCTAATTCTACAGGCTAAGTTCAAAACTACTTTTTAGAAAACTTCCCTCGGGAACACAGCAGGCCTTTGCGGTGCTTTTAGCAGTAGCACATATCTCACGGGTCTGAATACAGCAGGGAACCGTGGAACGTCTCCGCATGCG
>NC_051412.1:10874104-10874758 GCF_015228065.2 Penaeus monodon
TCGGCCACAGATGTAGCGCCAAAAACTGCCTCGTGCGCGCCCCACCCGAGAGGCAATCAGTCTCATGATACAAATCCAAATGGAAGCTACAACCCATGCTCCAGCGCTAAACGTTAATGACTTCATGCTGGGGCAGCCATGAGAGCATAACGGCATAAGTGGGAACTCGAAGGGTGCGCGAGAACGATATTAGCTTCGTTAGGAAATGACATGATGCAAGGCTCCATCACGTATTTAACTCAAAACTTCGGGTAATTTTGACGGCGGAGCGCACGCAATGTAATGGTATGAGGAATGGTAACATGGGACCATATTCCCTACTTAGGTGACCATTCTCTTTCGGTGCGAGATGCTGTAATAAAAGCGCTTTTGGTTATCATCTTCAGATATACACCTTTCGGTTGAAATATTTCAATCAGTATATGCCTATATCGATATTTAAGAAAGGGCAATTCACTTTCCTCCAAAGAAAAGCGGAGGCACCTTCCCAGTGAAACGTTCTGCTTTGGAGAATTATTATAGCAGTTGTTTCGATCGAGACCAGCCGTAGGCCAGGGGCGGAGGGTAGGATTTCATGGATATATGATCATTAATAACCGATTACAATAAACGTGACGATAGACATTGACTGAGAGAGAGGAATGAAAGGACAAC
>NC_051412.1:10874875-10875961 GCF_015228065.2 Penaeus monodon
AATAGATTGGTGGTAGGCGAAAAGAAAATATAGATGGTTAGAAGGACAGTAGATATAAAAGATCGGACTGACGAAGGAAGGGACGAAGGAAGGGAGAGAAGGAGGGAAGGACAAAAGCAGGAAGAGCTGGGTAAATTGATCTATGGATTGTTAGAGGAATGGAAGAATAAGTGGATGGATACAGACAGAAGGAGAGAATGTTAATATATTTACTGAACGAATGAAACAAATGCCAGACAGAAGTACAGACAGGATTCAGAAATCAGCACCGAGTGGCAATCACAGAGAAGGAACAAAAGAAGATGGATGCTTCCGACGTCCGTGCCTGAGCAAATAGCAACGGGAATATTCTGACGCCTTTTGCCTGGCCTCCGAGCTGCGCCTTCCCTCGCCCGCCCCTCTTCTCCCCCCGCATCCGTCACTCCTCTCGAAGGCCTTCCTTCTCCCTTCGCTCAGTCAGTCGTGTAAAGCATCAGGAAGGAACAAATGACATGGAAATGCGTTTGAATTTCCCACCGTTCCCTCTCCTCCTCGCGTGTGTTGCGTACCATCTAGCGGCCATATCTGTAAGGCGGGTGACAATAAACGCCCAGGCCTTTTGGGATGGGAATGCCGCCCCTTTTTCTAGAGGAATTCCTCGGGTTTAATGGCCTCTCCTCCTCTCATTTTCATACCTTTTTCCTTTGTCTTTCGTTTGCTAGAGTCGCATTGTTTTATTCTGGATACATTCATCTGTCATATTTTTAAATATCCCTTTTCCAACTTCATAATGGTTATGATGATAAGCACACCTGTGATAATGGTGAAGACAATGTTAATGTTGATAGAATTAAAGTACATTTTTTAAATCACTACTCATATTTTCAACCGCCAATTCAAGCACTAAGTATGTTTATTCCGTCTTCATTGCCTTTCCTCCCTCTCGACGTACTGCTTCGTAATGTCTTCTTGCTGAGCGTTTCACAAGAGAGCGGACACGTAACTCCTTCGCCGAGCTCGAAGACTAGTTGGTCTTTTTCACTCGGACTTGGGATTATGAACACACTCATGCATGCACAAGCACTCACACGTACATGAACGCATATT
>NC_051412.1:10876035-10876192 GCF_015228065.2 Penaeus monodon
AAGAAAAAAAAATGTATTTACTGTATATTTCCACACTAAAAACAACTCTCACCCGTACATACAACTCCTTGAGCTTTCATAGGTCGTTTCACACAAAACCTCAGCTTGACTCTTGACGTTTCCTCTCCTTTGTATCTGCCCCTTGCCCCCCTCCCCA
>NC_051412.1:10876258-10876457 GCF_015228065.2 Penaeus monodon
AGCGCGGCTACATTTTGAATTTGTAACGTACCTGCGAAAGAAAGAAAAATTAGCTGAGCAGCGAACCTCAACTTAAAATTAATGAATGAAGCAAAACGACATAGAAAACAATTCGGCAAGAAATTATCTTCGGGAAAAAAGGGAGCGAAATACGAATCACACGTTTCATGAGAGGATTCACAGCCTTGCTATTTCGGAA
>NC_051412.1:10876662-10877476 GCF_015228065.2 Penaeus monodon
AGGGTGCTTCCTGTCAAGATGTTTTGATTCAGAATCTGGAATACAAGACAAAAATGAGGAAGGCCTATTCTAATTTTTATAATATAAACAGTCAGAAAGGTATTTTGTGGTACCGGGACATTTTATGCAAGTAATATGGTGCAGTTTTTTTCACGCATCGAACAGGCCCATAGGCTTCAGCCAACGTGCTTCAGGGGAAGACGTGTATAAACGCTTCTTTTCCTTCCCATTTTCTGTGTGGTACGTCGACTTGGCTACCATGGTCTATATAACGAAAAGACCTTGCTTACTAGCGTGTTAAGCTAGTGATGGTCGGCATCACAAGCCCCGTTTTATCGACGGATCTGATGCTACGGAGAATTACGTCGGGTTGGAGATTTGATTTGTATTTGTACCTGGGCACACGCGCAAGAGGCAAGCTGCATCGTGTGCGGCTCATTAGCATTTTGAATAAAAGAGAATCGCTTACCCTCGCCTTGCGAAAAAAGTCACTCTTTTTTACTGCCTTATGTGTAGGTTCAATTCCTGGGAGAGGCCAGGTTGAAGCCTGATTTATAGCGTCACTAATATAAGTCACTAGTCCTTTAATTAATCAAAGGTGGAGGAGAAATATTTTTAGCTCGAAGTAAGCATACAATTCCTTCCAATAGATGAAGAAAAATGGATAATAACACAAAAACGTAAATTTGTCGTTATTGGTCTGGAGTTACAGAAACGGCAACTTTTCTAAACTTTCCTATTCTATTTTGAATTCGATATTGAAGTCAGCGACTTCAGACGCTCTTAAGAGAGGACACAACTGTCAAAACTGAGA
>NC_051412.1:10881329-10881509 GCF_015228065.2 Penaeus monodon
TACCAGGCTTTGTATGTAAAAATGCGCTAAAATGCTAACGTAGCGGTCTAGTTCTGAGGCTGTGCTGGGAACACTGTTGCACGGCCGCCACTTGAGCCAAGCCTCGTGGAGGGGGATGCCCTTGATCAGCGGCAAGTTTATTTTGTTTATTTTTGACCCTTTTTTTGTTATTTTTTGCAT
>NC_051412.1:10881544-10881681 GCF_015228065.2 Penaeus monodon
TCTAGATTAACATGAAAAGGGTTCCTAGAGAATTTGGTGTTAATAAGACATAATAAGTTTAGGTAGTTGGTTGCGTTTTAAATTTGATTACCTAGTGACGATCTTTCTGTTCAAGGGTTACGAGTAGCATCGACCGC
>NC_051412.1:10881778-10881929 GCF_015228065.2 Penaeus monodon
CTGAGCTCAAATTGCTAGAATAATATATTTTCTATTATGTGGTGTTAATAAGGAATAGCATAAAATAATCAGTCAGCACTCCTGAGAAAATGTCCATTTGGTGGTGCCGTATGGACCATGA
The DNA here is from genome assembly GCF_015228065.2 of Penaeus monodon. Lineage (NCBI taxonomy): Eukaryota > Metazoa > Arthropoda > Malacostraca > Decapoda > Penaeidae > Penaeus > Penaeus monodon. The sequence continues at coordinate 10,881,900 of NC_051412.1, forward strand.
CCTATGTGTTAGGGACCGTACAAAATGACC
>NC_051412.1:10881961-10882088 GCF_015228065.2 Penaeus monodon
ATATGAAAAAGTCTTGTGTCATAAGTATGGCATAACGAAGGGAAATGTCACAAGTTTCTTGCATGTAAATTTGTTTTATATCCGATTAATTTTCCACTATCAGTACGATATATTGCCCTTCTACCCT
>NC_051412.1:10882204-10882397 GCF_015228065.2 Penaeus monodon
CTATAAATCTATACCTACCAAAAGGGAGAAACACAAACAACTAAAGTAAACAAAGAGTACGTAAAAAAAGACAATCAATCCAGCATGTTCGGACGAACCAGAGGGAAAAACGAGTGCTGATGCTGTCAACTTTCCTTTTAGAATTCGATGCTGCTTCGGATCGCACCCAGGAAGATCTGGAGGAGGACTCCAC
>NC_051412.1:10882502-10882677 GCF_015228065.2 Penaeus monodon
TCACATTCACCGCTTCCGCTTTTGAAAACAAAAGCAAAAGGAACTTTGACTCATTAGATCAATACAGAACTTGACTCGACCTTGCTCCTGATAATGGGTCGGCGCTTGTCACTCCATGTCAAGCGAGGTCAAGTGCCACTACCGGAAAGCACATGGCCGGGGTCCAGGTGTAAAT
>NC_051412.1:10882784-10883124 GCF_015228065.2 Penaeus monodon
ACGCATTTGTCTGCCTGTCTGGCTAAAGTAGACAAAAGAAATCAATGCTTCATATTTGTAACACAGAAAATACGTATTTTGAGTATGTATTAAAAAAGAGAAAGTAGCGATAGCGTCAACGGCCAAACTTCGCCCCTATAATTGTGTCACTTGAGGAGGCCGCTGATACTGAGCTTTTGTGTTCCGTTCACATTTCGCGCAGCATGTGCATTTTGTTTTGCTGTACATCTATTCTTAGTGTGGATATGACCTTGTAAGAACTCGATTCTGATTTACATGTTTATTCACTTCAACAGGAGTCGTCTTAGTATCAGAGTTAATGCTTACAATGAAGAGATAC
>NC_051412.1:10884096-10884511 GCF_015228065.2 Penaeus monodon
CCAGTAATCATTTAGAATAAAAAATCTTACAAAAATGCTAACAACAAGATCAGTAATGACATTGCCAATAAAAACAGCAAGATCAGCGAAACAATCCACCTTCTTCGCCGCCGCCCAGCGTTCGGTAAACCTTCAGCGCGGCGCAAGGGCGGCGGCGGCGGCGACCGGTCCGCGAGACGCTTTCGACCGGCGGAGCTGCAGCCTGCGAGGGATCAATATAGGACGTGTGAAACAAAGCCCGACCCTGCATGCGCATCGGCACCTGTACGGGGAATCAATAATCGCTGAAGTAAATATCATCGCCGCAGGAGCGATTGGCATAATGGGGATTAGGATCATGACGACGCGGGCGACGCAGGTGAGGGGAGGCTTTCCTGCGCGACACGTAAAACATTCGAGCCATACATATACATAT
>NC_051412.1:10884657-10885097 GCF_015228065.2 Penaeus monodon
TAAAAACTTTCGAATCTTTAATTTTTTTACATCTATTTTTTCTGCTATATTCTTTATCTAATACTTTTGACCAACTATTTTGTTTCTGTTTCCTCTTCTTATCTAAGTCACAATTCTGACTATTCTTCCCCTTCTACTGATTTTTTCAGGTTATGTCAGTCCTTCACGTCTTTACTCTATCAAGGCTGACATTCACTCAGAAATGGAAACTACTTTTCACCATTTCATTCGTCCTCATACTCCTCCGAGATTCCCCCGCGTTCTCTGCTTCCACGTTCCCTGCAACTCCTCCATCCGATAAGAATCAAAGTTCTATTCTGAGACTTATAATCATCATCCTTAAGGCTTGCGTGACAAAATCTAGCCTTCCCTCATGACGTCATCGGGACCGGCGCCGAAATTAGCACAGGCGTGATTACTTATGTTATCATTTCAGTTTT
>NC_051412.1:10885227-10885477 GCF_015228065.2 Penaeus monodon
TACTTTAAGTACTTTAAGTATTTTTCCTAGTCATCCTCTATCCTTCTCCTTTTTATATTCAACATCGCTCTCAGTCTGTATGTCTATTCTTCCTGACCAGCTCTTTTCTATTCTCCCTTCCTGATCCTCTGACTCACCCCCCCCCCCGCCCATTTCATTTCCTGACCTGCCCCTCTCCCGGTCACCGTTTCACTCATCATCACAGGCAAACATTAAATCACCACTCCTCGACCTGGCAATTCTGTCAACA
>NC_051412.1:10886521-10886819 GCF_015228065.2 Penaeus monodon
TACTAAGTGCTGAGGAAACGAACTGTGTAAATGTTTTACTAATGAGATTCATCCTTGAAGTCTTGCCACGCACGACGGCAGCACACGCCTGCATACAAAGCCTCCCCTTCCTCCCTCTCTCCTTCCTGTTCCCCTACATCTCCCGTCCTCATCCCGCCCACGCCATTCCCCTCGAACCCTCTCGCTGTCTCCCCTCTTCCCCAAATGCCGGGCAGCCCTTCACCTCTTCAGCCCTCGGTGACACACGACAGATCCTGCCATCGCAGTCAACATTTGGACCTGCGAAGAAACGGCCTGT
>NC_051412.1:10887274-10887455 GCF_015228065.2 Penaeus monodon
TGAGAAATCCAAATACAACATGAGAAGAATAAGAAGTTAAGGAGACGAGCGGCGAGCCCCCCCCCCTTCTCCGCCATCACAACAACGCTCACATCAGCAGAAGGGCAAATCGCCGCCCGGCCGACACGGAGAGGCAATTTCGGAGTGAAAAGCCGCGGTCGGACGCTGGGCTCTTATCTGC
>NC_051412.1:10888370-10888715 GCF_015228065.2 Penaeus monodon
CGCAACATTGTAATAAGAGTTTTGGGATAAATCAAAATAATGCATGATTGACAGATTGGATAAATTTGCAGCTATGAAACACAGTTGTTGCCCCACATTTCTCTGTTTTCTTCAATTCCATATCTCTTTTTCTGTTCTCCACTCTCCTTTCTTCTCTTTCATCTCGCCCCTTTCTTTTTCTCCCTCTTTCCTTTAGTACATTGTTGTATTTTTCTCATTTCACTTCTTCCTCCTTTGCTTTCTTCATCCCTCTGTTTCTTCGGATTCGTTTCACTATTTCGTTTTACCCCTCTTCCTCCTAGTTTTCCTTTCCCATCTTCTTCCAACAGTAGCCTTTTTCTTATT
>NC_051412.1:10888784-10889999 GCF_015228065.2 Penaeus monodon
TAATTTTCCTCCTAACATTCCTCTCACTTTACCTCCCCCTCGCCCTTCTGCTTCCTCCTTCTGATCTTCTCAACCACCTTTTTCCTCGCCTTTCTGACTCCCCTTCCCTGCCCTTTTGCCCCTCTTCCTCGTCCTCTTCTTTCGTTCTCCTGCTTTGTCATCCTCCTCCATCCACTCCTCTAACTCGTCCTGTTGCTTCTTATTTCTTGACCTCCTGTTTTCTCTTTTTTCTCCATTTATAACTCCAAGTCTTCCCCCTCCCTTCTCTCCTTGCCACCCCGCTCCCTTGACCTCACATCTCCCTTTTCTCGTTATCCTTCCCCTCTTCTTGGTCCTCCTGCCTCCCCTTCCTCCCTCTCGCAGCGCCCCTTTCCCTCGTCCCCCAGCCGGCCGTCCTCTCGCGACCTGCGCCCTGAAAAGCCCCACGAACAGCCTTTCGGGTCAACTCGCTCACAAATTTCGAGCGGGACGCAGAAGCCAGCGGGCTGTTTTTTCGAGGCCCTTGCTCGGAAACGGCCGGAGATGATGTCTGGAGTGATTTATTTTGTAGCTGGTGGGATGTGCGAACGAGTATAAAATGCACGATTTGCAGAGAGAAAAATCAAGACGGACTATGGAACAGACCGGGAATGTTAACAAGGAAAGATTAGAAGCAATGCACAAAGAAGACATGGATTTGATATTACGAATACTGCCGTTTTACGATGCGACTTCTTTAACAATTATATCTCTTTCTAGGATATCAATTTAATAGCGTCCGTATTATTACCACTGATATAAAAATACGCAACTTGGTCTTTCCGCAGGCTCTTTAGCCTTCGCTTTAACTCAAAGGAATGTATGTCGCAAACTCGGAAATATATTTGCATATTCCGCGTCCAAAGAGAGTTTTTCCTCTCTCTCGGTCAAATGAACCTTTGATCCTCCGTTTCCACTTAATCCGTTTCTGTGCAATCGGCTCGGCTCTAATGAATGGTAGAATGCTCCTCACCATATGCTTGCTAGAATGGCGGTGGTGAACAAATGGTGAGTTAATTGTGATAATAATGATAGCATTCCGGTATCTATAAAGACTTTTATATGATGATCTGCTGATACAGAAAATGATAAAATGTGGGTAGAACGGGTGTTTCTCTGTCCTTTTGATTCTGATACTTTGTTTGTTTGTCTTTTTTATCATCTTTTCTGAAGGAGATAAAAAAGTAGGATAGAATC
>NC_051412.1:10890105-10890196 GCF_015228065.2 Penaeus monodon
ACTATATTTCCATAAGACTTGATGGCTTAAAAATAGGATATTGACGGGGATTCTGATGACTTATTACTAGTAAGAAGTTTTGGATTTTGCT
>NC_051412.1:10890261-10890791 GCF_015228065.2 Penaeus monodon
GAATCATAATATTTCATATTATATTTGCACAGAGGCATTTCTTTCAATTATTGATCATAATGCCTTGAATTTGGAACGCACTGGAAGTTGTATTGATGCAGAGGGGTTGAGTGTCACTAACATCCTTTGTATACCTGTTACAAGTAACTAACATTAGTTATGTATCCAAGAAAATGCAGTGTGGCAAAACTATGATTATCTGTCTGCGAATGGAAAATAACAACTGAAAGTACAGTGTGTGTAGTGTGGGTCTTAAGAAAGTGTAAAAGTATGGAACAATAATTTATCTTTGACAAGAATAAACTATAAAAAACTAATTCTACATTCTCATTCACTCACTCAGTACCTGCTCAATATGTGCCTTTTCGAGATGGTCAGACTTCTTAGATATACGTCTAGAAGTGCCAGATTTCCAAGATAATTGAAATATAAACACAGACACAAAGCAATGCCAAATGAAACACACTGGTGTGTAGGTCTCTTCCATTTCCCTCTCGAACACGATGCCAGAGGTGACGATTAATTATAAA
>NC_051412.1:10891877-10892044 GCF_015228065.2 Penaeus monodon
AGTGGGCATGTGATGTGTGACTCACTGTGTAAAACTGGTCAATAAATGAACGTGTATTTAAAGTGAGCGTCGCGTTGGGCGCTGCCGTATGGAGCCAGCGCGAGGACTTCGTACTCGTTTCTGACTTTATTTTTGCCTTTCACTAAGTTCCCTCATTTACGATACTT
>NC_051412.1:10892435-10892645 GCF_015228065.2 Penaeus monodon
CTCGTTATCTCGCTGAACAGAGAACGGTGAGAAACCAGCAGAGGGAATAGAGAGAGCGATAAGGCGCGACCCTCCTTCCAACCTCAAGATGCAGATCCTTCTCTCCCTCAGGATCACCGGCCTCTTGTCCGAGTGGAAAACGAAAATATTTTAAAGATTCAAGTGATCGCTGACACGATAAAAAAAGACGGACCGAGAAAGACAGTGCGA
>NC_051412.1:10893433-10893780 GCF_015228065.2 Penaeus monodon
CACCCACACACACACATTCGTATTACAGGCTTCTTTTTCTTCTTTTCGAGACTTCCCTTTCTGCTCTGTCCAGTTCCCATTTTCCGTCGCTACACTATCTCCTCCTCGCAGTCTCAGGCGACGGAAAATCAATCTGTTCGCCGCTGGAATCTTCCTCCGTAATCCCTTAAAACCCACTTGATTGCTGCAAAACACCGATCTCTGTCACTTGTCTTTCCCTTCGCCACTCGAGTTTGATGATGAGGGACTCTTAATCTTTGGCTTCCCCCCCCCCTCTTTCTCTGCTCTCCTAACATTGTCTTCTCTTACTTTCACTCACTTCCCCATCCATTCATCCGCCATCTTTC
>NC_051412.1:10894943-10895126 GCF_015228065.2 Penaeus monodon
CCCTCGTGCCCCATGCCCTCACTCCTCATTCGTCTCCGGGATTTCCTTAATCATTTCCCTCCATTTCCCTCACCCCCCTCCATTTCCCTCAGCCCAGCCCCTCTTTCCTCGCCTCACCTCGATCTGCGGTTGCGATATCCTGTCTTGATTATTTATTGCCGGATGATCCCTGACGTCACGGCC
>NC_051412.1:10895163-10895256 GCF_015228065.2 Penaeus monodon
TCAGTATTCGTGTAATGAATACTTTCCTGTCAACGGTATCGATCTCACTATTTTTATTTCCCCTCCTTTCCTCTCCTCGGCGCAAACAATATG
>NC_051412.1:10895460-10895548 GCF_015228065.2 Penaeus monodon
ACATCACAAAAGGAAAATTCACGTAAGCCTCTGAGATGGGGAATAGTAAACCTGCTTTATAAAAAGCCACCAGATGTCACTGTGACAC
>NC_051412.1:10895655-10895758 GCF_015228065.2 Penaeus monodon
CAGGGAACGGGGGTTGATAACACTTTGAACCAAAAGCTGTCTTGACTTTTTTATCGTCGACATCTCTGCCTGTGAATAATGAACGTTTGCGTAAGTGTGAGGA
>NC_051412.1:10895795-10896304 GCF_015228065.2 Penaeus monodon
TACTATTAAAACGTGGCAGTTTTTTCTTAATTGACACCACTACATTTATAATCAGTGCCAATTAGAAATCCTTAATCCTTACATTTTAACTAGCAGTTACATCAGAGTGTTGTCAATGAGAACTCGTATTAGATACATAAACAAATAAAGGATGACGAATTAAGGATAAAAAGGACGTAGGGAGACTAATACACGAAATAACAAAAGTAACGCAGCACAGACTACCTAAAAGCTAAAAACAAGAACATAAGTGACTAAATGAATAAACAAAAACACACTTATACTTTTGGCCCAGTGAAAAAATCGTCAGCAGCTTCGTGCCGGCGCATGCGCTCGTGTGGCGGCACGCGAAACGGACACACGCGACCTGCGAATTTAGCGAAATACTCGTAGATGAACCATCATGCTGAAATGGAAATGGCTTTGGGAATGACTGCATGAGAAAGCGAAAAATGCGACTGTAAAAAGACGACCTAATCAGGCTAACAAAAAAAGATACACGGCTTCTC
>NC_051412.1:10898537-10898669 GCF_015228065.2 Penaeus monodon
TTTTGCCAGTTTTTCATCACTGCAGACTGGTAGGCCAGAGCCTGGCGTCACTCGGTGCTCTTTTTACCTGCGTCAACCTTGTTCATGTCGATCTCTGTTCAGCTGCCTGTCTGTTTCTCTGCCTTTCTAATT
>NC_051412.1:10898726-10899578 GCF_015228065.2 Penaeus monodon
TCGGTCTTTTCCTGCCTCCTTACACAAATAAGCTTCCGTCCGCCCCGTCCTATTCCACCTACTTTCTTATGCGTCTTCCGTGCGCCCTGTTATTCCTAGAAACCGTACAGCTGGCAGATACGGCAACCTACAGACACCTGAAAAATGTCGTGCCTCCGGCAGCTTCGCTCACTCACGCTCAGAATTACTTTTGTATATCATTATTTTAAGTCATGCGATGCTAAATGTAATAACAGAAAACTAATACATCGATCTGATAAATGAAGAAAAGGAAAATGTATTTAACTGTATGCAGACGGGATACTAAGCAAAATCCTTCACTTAACGGATGGGGTTTGTCATGACACCAAATAATTAAGTGCATGAAAATTTCATATCATACATATGCTATATTTAAATCTACCGAGTGCCATTACGACTGAAAACAGAAAGGTTTCATGAACTGTTTTCCTCAGCCACGCCGAGGAGCTTCCAGCTTCACGTCTCTAGTTAATCCCTAACGAGTAATGGCGTAATCCTCAAAGGTAATAATAAAAAAATCCTGCCACGTTGCACAAAATGCTGCACCTGAACTTAGAAAGCCTTCCTGCCCTTAAAGCCATTGTTTTCGGTTTCTTCTTTAAGTTTCATATCTTGCTAGTTTGCTGTTAGAACTACTTTATTTCTGTTCTCTCCCATCTTTTCTCCTTTTTTGTGTATCAGGGATAAAAGGACGAGGAAAGAAGGAAGAAATGTAAGAAAAGAAAAATATTATAAAGAGTAAAGATTCAGCAAAAATGGTCATCATGCTATCAAGCATTTTTAACTAATCGATAAAAGTCTCTGATTACACCCGAACACTAATGAAATGCA
>NC_051412.1:10900992-10901067 GCF_015228065.2 Penaeus monodon
TAGATTTAGTAAGAAAAATGTGTTTTTGGCTGTAGACTATCAATATACCATGAGTGGTGTATTTTGTTTAGCGTG
>NC_051412.1:10901651-10901922 GCF_015228065.2 Penaeus monodon
TCACACACACACATTCCACTGAGAGAGTAAGATCATTAGGCGCCGCAGCCACGGCATGCCCCGAAGGTCATTCCAAGTAGCTCCACGTGTCGGCCCCGAAAATTCACCTGAGGGTTGGAAGTCTGAACTCCTTGAATACTGAAAGCTTAGGAAAAACCGAAGCAAAGAAGGTGACTACAAATTGCGTTACGCAATCCATTAATTGGCAGCTCTTTGCTCGCCAACGGTAATGCCACTCTACGTCGGATATTAAGTGAACGCAATTAAATGC
>NC_051412.1:10902684-10902839 GCF_015228065.2 Penaeus monodon
CAGACTTAAGGTGGACAATGTCAGCCTCCAGGAAACACGGCTAGCAGATTCGGGTACCACTAAAGAGAAGGGCTACACGGGGAAGTGTCTGATGAGCCCAGAATGCATGGAGTGGGATTTGCAGTAAAAATACATTGCTGAAAATGTTAAACCAA
>NC_051412.1:10903714-10903848 GCF_015228065.2 Penaeus monodon
TTGGATAATCCACATTCTGATATGTAATATATTGTGCATGAAATACCTTCAATAAATAAAATGTGGGTTTTCGACCGCAGAGTTTTGGTCTTAAATTGAATGCTATATTTTAAAAAAATGAAACAGGAGATTTT
>NC_051412.1:10904037-10904154 GCF_015228065.2 Penaeus monodon
GTAGATCATTGTGTTTTCATGAAAAGATAAGTGAATTTTATAGATATCAACTGAATAAGTTGTAAACGTTAGAATCATTAGCAACAGATAACTACTTAGTATGTGTTACAAATGTCT
>NC_051412.1:10904339-10904665 GCF_015228065.2 Penaeus monodon
CGGTTGCAGCATCCACCCCGCCACTAATCATGACAGATGGAAGAACAGTAATGAAGCACAAGGGAACTACCGCACTGTGGCCCTTACAGCCGGCCCCTTCCTTCGCCTGTGGCAGCGGACATAGTGATGCCGCTTGCGTTCTATGGTGTTCACTATAATTGCTCTCTAGCCCCTCACCATCACCTCCTTCCTATAATTCACTTTCCTGTCCTTCCCTCTCGTTGCCTATCGTTTGTGCCTCTACCAGCGCGGTCTCTATTCTTGTCACAAACACTACTCCGTTTTATTCTTCCACCTAACTAATTTCAAACGTTGTTCTGTTCTAA
>NC_051412.1:10904790-10904924 GCF_015228065.2 Penaeus monodon
GACCTTTCTAAAGTAGCATCACACAGAATGTATTAGATACTGTATTGTCATACAGTTGAATTAGATTACACAACACATTAAACACTAAACAGTAGAACAGCTGGATTATATTCCGTCCGTCCGTCCGTGTGTTT
>NC_051412.1:10905027-10905757 GCF_015228065.2 Penaeus monodon
ATGATAAGACCTCATGTTTCCAATATTTCTGTTGATTAAGAGTACCGATTTCGGTATACCTTCCAAGACAAAGGCAGAGTTATGTAATATCCTAAGTCTGGTACGCTAGCTGAGCGAACAAAGCGGTTGACAACGCAGCAATCAGAGCGGTAGATCGGCACGAGTGGCGAGAAATGGCGTGAGGAAAATACTGGAAACCAAGAGCAGTGTGAGACCGGAAGGAGGAAAGGCAGAGGGCAGAGGCCCAATGAGAAGTGGTAGACAGACCGACCCGAGCAGCAGAGCGACGGACAGGCAAACTGTGTGGTAGAGTATCAAGGCGACAGACAGAACGGTAGCCTGGAAGGCCGAGATACAAGCGCAGAGTTCCCATAGTCCTGCACCTGCCTCCCGGCAGCCCTTGCTCAAAGGATCCTCATCCCAATGCTCGGGAGGCGTTTTGGTCGAAACTGCAAGTCGTTTCCTATGATGGAATGCGCTTTACGACCGAAGCGCTCTAAAGCTTTGGGGGAAGAGTAGGACTAAGGTAGGGACTAGGATGGGGGTTGGGGCACGGGGCGGAGGTATCCTGTCGTGTATCCTCTTGAATCCTCAGGAAGCCCCCCCCCCACACACACCCCCGTTCGTTCCCGCTCCAGCTCCTTCTTCAGGTTAAATCTCTTTCGAACTAAACATCAACCAAAGTATATAAGCTTCGACGTTTCTGTAGTTTAGAATGGAATCAACCGAA
>NC_051412.1:10906184-10906335 GCF_015228065.2 Penaeus monodon
GCAATAATCCCGTAATAGATTTATACATCGGATTTTATCTGTTCACCAATATTTACCCCGACATTGTGGCGGCTGCACACTATTTGGCCTGTCGTGTCTTTAGGCTTTTTACGTGTATTGGAGAAGAGTGGTGCTAGGTATAGGAAAAGGA
>NC_051412.1:10906721-10906973 GCF_015228065.2 Penaeus monodon
TTGGTTGCTCACGTACGCGAGAGGGAAAGGAAAAGTGAAAGGGAAGAAGGAAAGCTGGGAGGAAGGGCAGCGTTGTGCTCGCCTGCTGTGATTACATCGATCCCCAGAAGATGTGTGAGTTAAACTAAGTTCAGAAGGTAGAATACTGATCCCTGTGCGCTGGCGGGGACGCTGGTTGGGAGTGCGCGTGTGTGCCAGGATGCGTGAATTCAGGGACAAACACACAGAAAGGAACACAAAAATACATGCGCG
>NC_051412.1:10907073-10907447 GCF_015228065.2 Penaeus monodon
AATATTTTCGACGAGATACGAGCTTCGCACCCCGTCACGTCTCGCCTATATCTTAAAACCTGAGCTTCATTTGCATATTTCGATACCTTGCACCGCTTGGCCGCGCGCCGACACGAACGCACAATCACAGCGCCAGAGGAAATATCTCACGCCCACGGAATCAATCAGGGAGGACGGGGCCGAGAATATCATCGTTCCCACGCCCGCCGCCCGTCTCCGCCCGTCTCCACCCGTGCCGACTTTGCCTCTCCCTGCTCTGCTGCGTCTCCCCATAACTGGTCCTTTTTCTGTTTTTACCATTACTTTTTGTGGAGGTCGCACACAGTACAATGTATTTTGCATGTATTTGCTTGTGCTTGCGCGCACGTGGGCGA
>NC_051412.1:10907666-10908695 GCF_015228065.2 Penaeus monodon
CGTGCCTGCGTAGTTGCGTGCGTGCGTAGCTGCGTGGGTGTGTGTATACGCTCGCACATGAGCACGAGACTTATATAACGACAATAATGTGACAAATATCGAGGAACAAGACAAGGGAAACGAAAGTCTGCCAAAGAGCGTGGATGCGAACGAAACATCTCTCGCGGAGACAACGGATGAGACACACAAAATGGCAGAGCAGGTCTGTTAGATAAGTAATTTTCGGGTTAGACGCGAGAATTACCTCGAAGAATATAATCATTATCGAAATTATCATCCTTCGCTCTTTCTTCTCCACCTTTTCTCAAAACTGACGGCGTCCGAAACACTACGTGATCATATATGAAAAGAGATCTAACAAAGTGAATGTCCTTATTCACAATAACGACCCCAGGCTTTTATCTCTTAGCAAACTAGGCCAGCATAATCATATCGATAACCTCCTGACCCACTGACTAATCCCCCCTTCCTTCCCTGTACTTGTGTGGCCTGCCAATTCGGGCGTCCGCCCCTCTTCCTTTCTCTCCATCCCTCTACTCCTCACTTTCTCTCCCTCTTCTCCCACTTTCTCTCTCTCTTGATCACTTTTTCTACTTCTCATATTCTCCCCCACTGCCTCTTTCTCCCTCCTCTTCCTTCCTCTCACCTTTCCTCTCCACATCCCTTTCTTTCCCCCTCTTACTCCCGTTCTCTTTTCCTCCCTCATATGCTCTCTAACTCTCTTTCTCTTTCCCGGGATTTTCTCTGTTTGTTTCTCGGCCTGTTTCCATCTTCCCCAACCTCTCTTACCTTTCTCTCCCTATCTCTCTACTTTTATCCTTGGTTTGCCCCAAAACTTTTGCGTTCGGTCTCCGTTTTTTCCCGCCTCTCCTTCCCCCTCGTTCCCGCATGGCTTTGTGGAAACCTAAAAGACAACCATAAACGGGAAATAAAGGAGGGAGAGGAAGTGGGAGAAACCGAGGCAGAATGAAATACGAGAGTGATAAGTTAGAGAAAATGTGAGAATGAACAAATCATCCAGAATGATGA
>NC_051412.1:10908789-10908982 GCF_015228065.2 Penaeus monodon
CATCCTAATGCCACCCCTCTCCCACATGTAAACCCCCATCCCTACTCCCCCTTGTGCCCCGGGGCTCGCAAGGGAAGGCTCCAAAGTCCGTTCTCTCGCAGGGGAATTTCCTAGCGCAGGACAAGGTCTATATAAGTTTGGCGCAGGACACACACTTCACCTTTTTCTTCCTTACGAGGTGTTGAGGCCTAAC
>NC_051412.1:10910665-10911542 GCF_015228065.2 Penaeus monodon
TATAAATCAATCACCAATTTTGTTCAAGAAAAAATAGGAAGTGGCCATTAGCAACACCTGTGATGAGGGTAAGGAGGTGGGGGAGAGCCTAGACACTTCAGGCGAAGAGAAAGGGGAAAAGTGAGAGGGGAAGAGAAGCATAAAAGAGAAAAAGTGAGAGGGGTAGAGGAAAAGTGAGAGGGGAAGAGGAAAAGTGAGAGGGGAAGAGAAGCATAGAAGAGAAAAAGGTTTTAGAGGGGAAAAGAAGCAAAAGGAAAGAAAAAAATGAGAGGGGGGAGGGAAAAAGGGGGAGGGGAAAAAGAAGCATAAAAGGAAAAGTGAGAGGGGGGAGGAAAAGTGAAAAGGGGAAAAGAAAAAGTGAGAGGGGGAAAAGAAAAAGTGGAGGGGGAAAAGGAAAAAATGAGAGGGGGAAAAGAAGCATAGAAGAGAAAAAAATGAGAGGGGAAAAGGGAAACATAAAAAAGAAAAAAAATGAGAGGGGGGAGGAAAAATGGGGGAGGGGAAGAGGATAAGTGAGAGGGGAAGAGAAAAAGTGAGAGGGAAGAGAAAAAGTGAAGGGGAAGAGGAAAAAATGAGAGGGGGGAAGGGGAAAAAATGAGAGGGGGAAAAGGAAAAAATGAGAGGGGAAGAGGAAAAGTGAGAAAAAGGGTTTTAAGAGGGGGAAAAGGGAAAAGTGAGAGGGGAAGAGGAAAAGTGAGAGGGGAAGAGAAGCATAGAAGAGAAAAAGTGAGAGGGGAAGAGAAGCATAGAAGAGAAAATTCGAAAAGGCGATAAAGGAGGAGCACTGAGGAAGGGGAGTGTGGGTGAAAAAAAAAATTTGGGGGAAAAAAAACGGTGTGAAAAGGGAAAGGGCCCGGGGGGGGAAAGGGGAGGGTAA
>NC_051412.1:10911721-10912004 GCF_015228065.2 Penaeus monodon
AACAGATCGATAGATAAAGATGAACGACTTTAAATTCATGGGCGATTTAAGAGGGAAAACGAAAAAAGGAAACAGAGCATGAGCGAGGGAAAAGGAAAAAAAACTTCGTTCATTTTTCCGTTTTCCCTTTTCGGGGCCACTATAGATTAAAAGGGGTAAAGTTTCCCGGGGCTCAGGGTCGAAACCTGTTTTAGGACGATACCTAACGACCCACTAAAGGGAAGGGTAGGGGTGTCGTTTCCACATTTTATATAATTCGTCCCCCCGTCCAAAACCTTTGGAT
>NC_051412.1:10912070-10912363 GCF_015228065.2 Penaeus monodon
CCACATCGCTGCAAGGTTTTTATCCCCGGGCCCGAGAAAGCCCAAAAGGGACAGCATTACGCCTTTTTTTGTTGGGAAGGTTTATTAAAGTTTTCAACAAAACTTTAATGCTTCGTTTCGCTTCCCCCATATAATTAAATTTGGCCCAAAAAAATTTCGATCTCTCGCAGGGAAAAGCTGGACTGCGGGAAATTTTTTTCCCGCGAAAAAGGGGGGGAACCCCCCCCCCTTGCCATGGTCTTACGTGTGAAGTGAATGTGTGAGTGAGCGCGCGCGTGCGTGTGTATGGGATG
>NC_051412.1:10912426-10912826 GCF_015228065.2 Penaeus monodon
AGGAGCCACACATTTCAAGATACCTCAAGTCAGTCGGAGACACTGAAGGCGTACAAGCTATTCTAAATATAAATCTGTAAGAAAACCCCGGAATCAAGCCATGGGGAAAATGTTTTTGTTTTTTTCATTTTTTAAATCCCTCTCATACCGATGATTTCCCTACCTTTTCAAGACAAAACATTTCGCCACAACATACCGTCGAAGAAACAAAACCCAATTGTTTTGGGCAATAAATATAAAAAATAAACATATATATATATAAAATAATAAATATAAATATTATAATAAAAATAAATCAAAACAATAAATTTATACTAATTAAATAATAACATAACATAATCAAAACGGGATAAAATTTTTTTAAAAATAATTTTTAATAAATTATACAACAATTTAAAAA
>NC_051412.1:10915142-10916477 GCF_015228065.2 Penaeus monodon
GCTCTCATTTCATCCTCAACCCTCTTCTTTTCCCTTATTCATTCATTTATCAATTCGCTTTCTTCCCTTTTCCTCTCAGTATGGTGAAACCGTAGCAACCTGTTGAATCGCCTGAATTTTCTGGCTCAAAGTGACAGCATTCCACGTTAAACATGCTCTACTGCACCTCAGTCTCTTCTGCTACATCTCTGTCGCATCGGTAAAACGAATTCGGCTGGAGAGTACAGTAACGCACAAAAATTATCCGTCGGCTCCGCAGACACAAGACGAGCATCGGCCACTCGCCTACTGTGACGTCATCGAGTGTTTCCGCGTTTTTTTGGGATTCACATTCGGTTCAGTGGCCGGGCTTGCTTCAAGGGCAATTAGCAAAAAACTTCTTACAAGATCAATAACAAATTACTAAGGAACTGATGTTGGACAAATAAAAATAGGACTAACATCATCTTTAACATATCTCACCCCTGAAGATGGAACAATATTCCGAGAATCCTTGATTTTCCTGCCATGCAAAAGCGTAGGTAACTAGCATTTTGGCTGTGGAGTGTCGACAGTTTCGCCCAACGAAAATTCTTTAGAAAACGCGAATGAAGGCCTCCCAAATTGTTTTTTTTTTTCCTTCAGTGAACAATGATCGTTTCGCTCCAACATCAGCTGCACTTCACTCCTGCTCGTCCTTTAGGCGGGCCAAAGACATCGGTCGAAAAGCGAATATTCCATTACTCCAATTTCAAATAATCACTTGACGACATTTTACTCGACAATTTGTGATTTTTGAGGACTGGGAGCGTTTACTCTCGTAAATCAATACAAAAAATCTTCAAATACAAAAAAAAGCCAGTCACAAATTTCACACACTGTGCCCCCTAATAAGCACACAGACTAGAATTTCCTGCGTGAACATCCACATTCAGTGAGTAGTAGAGTACCTGTTGCCTCAGACACGCTTAGGCAAACAGTAATCAAGACCTCCCAGCCCTTACCTGGACACTCCTGGCTAAGGCAGGGTCGAGGAGAGGGGGGGGGGGGGATTCTTTTGAGGCAGATGCGGAACCACACAACAAGGACTGGGTATCTAGAATAACAGTGTCCAACTGTGGTTTGCATCCAGAAAAAATACAATATAGACACACATCCGAAATACACAGCCTGGCCAACACACTCAAGGGCCGAGTAGGGAGGGGGGTTAGCACAAGTGTGAACAGGCCCTTTGTGGGTGGCCCCTGGCAGTCTAGAACGCGATCAACGAAAACCTGCATAGTAAATAACTAAAAAAGGACAGACAAGTATTTTGAGAGAAATGGGGAAGAAAGAAACACACACAAAGGCATGAAA
>NC_051412.1:10916849-10917075 GCF_015228065.2 Penaeus monodon
GATCCGGGGCGTTTCTCTAAATCCCGCGTTTACATCCGCGCCAAATCCTACCAATCCTTTAATAAACGATACCCGGCATATTTTTGGAAACGGGTCGGCAGGGGAGAGGGAGAGAGAGGAGGGAGAAGTGGAAGGCAAAAAGGGACGATTCAAAACAAACAGGGAGAGGAAAGATGGCAAAGAAAAAAATCAACGTTTTCAAAAGCAGTTGAGGCAAGAAAGAATG
>NC_051412.1:10917122-10917684 GCF_015228065.2 Penaeus monodon
CTTTAAATCTTCAGTCGAACACTAAAGAATTTCACGCAAAACTTTGACCATTATCATTCTTCTTCTTTCGCTATCTATGTACTCAACTACAATAATTTCTGAGCACCCAACCCAAACATGCGTGCATACACACGCCCTGTAATTGTGGTAGATTTTTGTCTTCTACGCAATTTTACCCTCAACAGTATCTCATTTTCTGTCACTGTTCATTCCCCAAAAAGATTGAAGAATGTAGGTTGGGAATAATAATGTACCGCCACAGACATGTTTTTTTTTATTTTCCTCCTCCCCCTTCAGTTCTTCCGTTCTACTTGTAGGCCTATCATTCACCCTAAAAGAATATTAAGAAATAATAGAAGTTCCTGGCAAGCTGTCATCTTTCGGCCGTCCTCTGGCAGAGTAGCGATAGGGACGCCGTGAAGTAATTGTCGCCCAAAATATACAGGAAAAGTGCTCACGTCATTCAGGTTTTCTAATAATTTTATTTTATTACCATAAATGCTTTTCATTGTCAATATTCACAAAATGTTACTGAAAAAAAAATCGGCGTTTCTCCATGGAC
>NC_051412.1:10918744-10919210 GCF_015228065.2 Penaeus monodon
TGGCTGCCATCATCGCATCAAGAATCTCGTTGATAAGCTTTTCTTGTGTGATCTTAAGGGAGTTTCTGAACGAGACAAACTCCGGGAACTCCGAGCCAGGAGTTGTGGAACAAATGTGCGGATATGAAAGGCAGTGGGTGAATGGGGGAAGGGCGGGTGTTTGTAGGGAGGCGGGCTGATGGGCGCGGGGCCGCCATCTGGTTGACTCGGGTACTTTTTTATGCCAGGGCGGATGGCTGGAACACGATCCCACATTTCTTCCTCCTCTGCTCTATTCCTTTGCAGCTGACTTTTACCCCCGCCCCCACCTTCACTACCCGGTTTTATATCTCCTAACGACAAGGCTTTGTAAGTCAGTCAATTAGAAAGTATACTGAATGAAGTGTCAAGGATAATGTTAATGTTGGCGATGATAAAGATAAGAAGTACATTGTTTATAACAATAACGACAATAATATTGCTATCT
>NC_051412.1:10919320-10919808 GCF_015228065.2 Penaeus monodon
TTTTATGGCAATATCAACAAGCGATACCAGTGGTAATCACACTGAGGATTACGAATCACCAATTTTGTACAAGGAAAAAGGGAAGTGGCCATTAGCCGCACCTGTGCTGAGGGCGCGGGGGAGGGGGGGGAGGAGAGAAAGGAAAATTATGGAAAAGAAAAGCGGAAAGGCACACACAGGAGCAAACGTGAAGGGTCAAATGTGGGTAAAATAAGAAGTATTTGGAGGAAGAAATGGGGAGAGAAAAGGTAAGAAGGAAGTGGACAGAGAAAGAAAGGAAGAGGGTGAGAGTTAGAGAAAAATTACGAGAGAGCATAAACAAAACAGGAAATCAGAGAGAAAACACGAGAATGCTGCGAGATTGAGAAAATAAGTCGTTCCCTGGCGGCTTCGGGATAGGAATGGCCATTGCCAGCACGCGTCGATTGACTTCATCTTTTTATCAATGTCTTTTTTCACATTAATTTCAATTTCTGGAAACACGATGA
>NC_051412.1:10920069-10920223 GCF_015228065.2 Penaeus monodon
ATACCCTGTTCTATGAACAAGGAACACATCCTCACAGCACATCCTCTCCCTTGACGGAGGGATAATCATGAGCAAAACTGAACTTCGAGAGAAAATGGGAAATTTCCCACCTTCTCCTCCATGCTATGAGGCTGACAGGAACTTTAGAAATAAC
>NC_051412.1:10920513-10921232 GCF_015228065.2 Penaeus monodon
TTCAATTACAATATGTATGCACGAATAGGCATAAGAATTATATCCAAATGACACACACTGGTCCCCCTAAAAATACATTTCCTAGCTTACATATCATACAATAACACCCGGGTCTATAAAGAGTTTTCCATAGATACCTTTTTGTCTATTTCCCTTCTACACTTGCTCCTTTCAGAAAATTCTTCGGTCAAAGGACGTTTCATTAGTGAATCAAATGTGTATATAAGGTCGTTCACAGTTTAAATTTAGTTCCCTCACCCAATTTGAAACGCTGTAATACTAGTAATAATTGTAAATTTAAGACTATCTTCCAGCCACAACAACCCTGGTAATCCTTAGTTCTACCGTATTAATCGCAATTTGGTGAATGCTATATCTGATAGCATTCAATGCATCGTTTCTCTCTTTTACTGTCTGAATAAACTTTAATAATCTTCAGTGCGCGCGTGTTCGGTCGTGATGAGAACATGATTTAGACAGTGTTAGCCATACTGCGTAAAGCATAATATATTCAGGTTATGTCATTTTCGTTACAATCTGCCTTTTAAATACAGTCTGTCCAACTCATATGCCTAGTTGTTGACTCTAATCTGCATTGTAGGTTTTACAGGTCAGAGCAAGGAGTGAGGAGGGCGAATCTGTCATCTCCTGCGCGATTACTGATTTTACAAGTACTATCACTTACAGTATAATAACAAGGGAGTGAAGAAAGAGCGAGC
>NC_051412.1:10921308-10921557 GCF_015228065.2 Penaeus monodon
AGCAAGCACCTGCTTTCTGCACTGAGCAATGAGCAGCCATTCATCACTTAGCAAACGTAAAATTCTTGAAGTTTATCAATTTAAGGGGAAATTATGAGACGCTGCGTTCATGAATACCGTGAAATAATAAACTACCCCTTCCCGAAAAGGAATTTTCTCCCTGTCTCCAATTTGCATTTTGTGCCCGGTTTCTGTTTCGACTGATTAGTCCCTCTTAGATTTTTTTTCTGAGTAAGAATATCACTGAAT
>NC_051412.1:10922266-10925565 GCF_015228065.2 Penaeus monodon
GAGGGTGGGGAGGGCAGTCCCGGCAATTAGAAAGATGGCAAAGAGATACCCAGCGAAAGGTAGAGATTGATGTATGGAGGAGATAGACATTGGTTCTAGGAGAGGAGGAGGGAGAAGGGCAGTGGGGGGGGAGGTCGAGATTAGCGGCGGCAGATAGCGCACGGCGGGAGCGCCTCGAGAGGACATCTGCGAGAGCGTGGCCGACTTCACCTTGAGGCCGACGAGGGACCCGAAGGCCGAACGAAGGCGCGAAGAGCGAAGGAGCCGAGGAGGAGTAACATTAGAAGAACAAAAGTGGGATAACAGCCACATCAGAGAAAAATAATACATTTTAACAATAAGGAAATAGTAAAGGTGCAGTTTGTGATAAACGTGGCTCTAGCAACAGAAGGAAAATCAATATAAAATGTCGGATGAAGGTAATGACAGTAATAACAGCAAGACAGGCAATAACAACAGTAATGAATCGGACACTATCAGACAGGTAAATGGGTATATATAAAAAGCCTGTCTGTGAGAGAGAGAACGAGAAGGAAGGTAAGAAGTAAAATGCTGAAGTGTGTTCGTATCAACAGCCAGGGCCATTGCTGTAGGGCTAAGGTGGTTGTTGGCTAACGATTAGCTTTAGTTTTGCGATTGGTTCGTGAGGCTACGTGGCACCTGCGGGAGACACGCCCTCCACTCACGCGCTTGCGAGCACTACAGTATGAAAAAATAGTTCTGAATAAACGAGAACGTAAATAATTTATCAATAGTTGCTGTAGGTCAACATAGGTTCTTTGGTTGGTTTGATGAAACTATTTCAGGGTCTGATATTTACGAAAATCAGATTCGAATGTTACCGAACATCTGAAACACGATTGTACATAAATCTCAGTAAAAATCATTGTAAAAACGTGTGTGGCAGACCGGGACAGTTTCTGATATTTTTTGCAATTTTACAAGAAACGTTGAAAGATTTTTGGACAGACGCTTTTAAGAGGAAGGCTAGAGCCTGTTAACTGCGTTTGGTGACGCTGGGCGGCTGTTGCTGTCAGATATGGCGGGCAAGGCGGGTTAAGTCAGACTTCCACGGTGGTCATGAATTTCGCTTAACACCAAGAAATATTTTTGATGATGTAGACGAGTTGAAATTTGTAGATAGCAAAAAATATTGTTTATTAATAACAGAATTAACAAAAAAATACAAAGGTAGCCTAATGAAGATGTATATATTTCATGATGACCAATCGCTAAGGAAGGTTTGGGCTAATACGACAGATATCTTAAAATGCGACCTTGAGTATACCTTGACGTGACCTTGTGTCTGGTCAATACCACTAGGCTGGTCGGACACGCCCCATGTTGAGGCCCCACCTGCCTCCCCCTCCCTCCCCCTGCCGCAACACTGCCAGTTTCTACTGTCTCTCTCTTCTCTTCCTTTCGTCGTCCTCCTTTACTCTCATTTTCCATTTTATGACTAATTTTCCTCGCTTATACTTTCTCTTCCATTTTCGTTTGACACGCATTCTTCTCTTCTCATTCCCCTCGACCCTAGCTGCTGTTATTGTAATGGCCTGGTTCAAGTATGCGTTAAATGCTCCTTCTGGCATGGCTAACAATAGTAACACCAGCTTATTACATTTAAAAATAATATCTCGGATAAAATGGTTTCGGTCCACAGTGTTTGACGCCATCTGTGGGTATGGGTTACGCTGAAATAAATTTAGGATATTCACTGCCATTATTCATACATGAATATGAAGATTTAGTTTTTAAAATTTTCATTACGGATTCCATGACGTAAGACTTTAAGGGTGAACGTCGCATTGTATTCGCTGTATTTAAACATGAGTTCAGGAAATTACATGATCATCCCAGAATTATCAACAAATTACTTTAAGCGTGATTACTTTATTCACGTGAAAATCTTATCTATAATGGTAAAATGTTCTGGGACAAACAGTTGTTTTGAAGTCTGCTCCTGAAGTGGCCTTAGACCGACGCCTCAATACGAACGCCTCTGCCGATGTTGTGGCACCCGTTTCTGGGGAAGACAGCATGACTGTTTTTATATATACAGCGATGTGCTGTAAATATGCAGTGTAAGTACAGACTCTTAAGTAAATCTTTGCACTCGTTCGAAGAATCGTCGATTATTTTTTTGATGCAGGAATCTTCTTATAATTCAAATCCTCTGCAATCACAGCAACTGCCTTCCCGGTTAGAAATTTTCTGCACTGGTTGCACTACAGCTCTGGCTCAAGCAAGCTGTTTGCTTTAAACTACGAGCCCGACAAGTAAGCCTGCCCTTAAAAAGCAACATCATAGCATGACTTCCCACTACTTTGCGATAGATGAGATCGAATGATAGACGCTGTTGATCATTTTACGGATAGAATATAAAACTTACCCGCAGTCATAAGATTTTTCGAAAAAAAATTAGCGGAAAAAAGCTCATCTCCAATCGAGAAATATCCAACACATTCCAGGGCAGGGCATTACCAACCTAGGGCCAACCTTTCTAGTTCTATCTTAAAAAAAAAACTTTCACAGAGCTGTAACATTACAGATACTCAGTCCCGGTCTCCATTTTTCTTGGTCCCTCTCAATGGCTGGAAGAACTTGGCACTCCCCATGCAACAACAGGCCGTAGGAGGACGTTAGTGGAAATGGTTAAATCACACGTATCAACCTGTTGATGGATCATTCAGACGCTCAAGAAGACCCGACATAATTCTCTCGGCTTAAGGCATCAACTTGGTTGATTGCTCGTTTGTACTTTCTTCAACAGGCTCAAAGTGTGTGGCGCATCATGCTGCAGCAAATGCCATCTTCATATCAAACTCAAACTTCATGCTTCAGCTCCATGGGTATGTATGTGTGCATGGGGGTGTATGAATAACAAATACTTTCTTCCTCACGTGTGTCAATATACTCTGCAATATAAGTCTACAAAATGTATGTATTCAGATATATATGCCGAATAGTGTCTCTTTACCCGCCTGCAAGCATCTTGTCCTCCCGCTGCCTAATCAAAAAATCGCGCTGCAGCAAATAATGGAAAAATATCCATGTGATACGAGATGTGGAGTGGGGAACCAAGGCTGAAGGATTTTCTTTATGAAAATGTGACTGCAGATGATCAAAGAGTAAAAAATATATATTTTTTATACTTTCATTTATTCTCACTTCTCGTCTTATCCCGACATTATTAATGTATTCAAGTTATCGTTTTCTTTAACCATCTTTAACCATTGCTCTATCCCCATCACTTCTCTCTTGCTTTGTCTCCTTCTGTCTCATTTGAGCGGCAGGGT
>NC_051412.1:10925625-10926458 GCF_015228065.2 Penaeus monodon
AACAAACAGAAATTGGTACTGTAGATACAAAAATAAAAAGGCATAGAGATACCCAACTATCCAGTGGCGTCATTAAATTGATTAGTTTCTTTTTTGTCCTAGAAGCCTTTTGAAAGGATCTTTAACGCCTCTCTTTACAGCCGCGTCAAATATATCTGTCAGCCTCGCGTCACGTGAGTCAGTTTTCACAGCCAATATAAGGCTCGAGCGTTCCTCAAATGTCCATTATTTGTCCTTCTTTTCCTTCCTTTTCCTTCAGGATATGTAAGCACGTCGGAAACGCGAGCGCGGTGCACCTCTGTTCCCGAAACACACTTCATCCTCCTTGTATATTTCCACTTATCTCCTACACTCTCCTCATCCACAACAGCGACACCATCGTCAAAGGCAGCAGTGTTTATCAAACCCTACAGTCGCAACCAGCAAACCAAAAGCCCAAGCCCGACCCTCCAGTGGTGACCCAGCTTTGACTTGAGGTGCAATCAATAGCTACCTCTCTCTCTCCTACCTGCCTCGAGCACACACCTTCACCCCCAACAACCGTCCCTCAGCTCCTTCGTCAACGCCTTCTGTGATTCTTCTATCACTTCCTTGGCACCTTCTTCACTTCAATGCTCTCCGGTTCCTGTATCTCTTCTATTACATTCTTCATTACTTCAGTTATCTTCAATTTGTAATATCTCATCATTCATTCATTTTATATAAAATATTAACATTTCCACGTTCTAAAATGTCACAATCTCTTTGAATGGAAGAGTTTAATCAACAGTATTATTTCTTTCCCTTCTTTACCTTCTAGCTTCCCTCTATTCCCCTTCATTTCCAAGTCGTTA
>NC_051412.1:10927471-10927625 GCF_015228065.2 Penaeus monodon
TTCAACATACAGTGTTCTTATCACCATCATAATTTATGCATCAGCAGATTGTTTCATGGTATTGAGTATTTATTTCCGATGCTGAGCTACATTTCAGAGCATGGCAATGAAAAGGGCGGGATATACTTCTTAACCTTTCAGCTATTTTTCTGCA
>NC_051412.1:10927683-10928101 GCF_015228065.2 Penaeus monodon
GCCATATATTTTATCGCTACTACCAACTTTATCGTTATTTCTTTTATAACAGGCGCGTTTGCTATAATCATTATAACTATTGATGGAAAACAACAATGTGGTCGATTTAACATATCAAATCTATGATCTTCCTAGAAATATGATATTTAGTCCAACTTTATCATTCTCATTTATACCTTGTTAAACATTTGCCACAATGAACTCCGTTCTGCTAATACTTCAAAGACGTTGTTTTAGCAATTGCACCCGAAGAATTGCCCGAGGGCTGGGTAGGCACATACTTTCAGGTGAGCATATTACAGAAGAAGGTTATATCCCATACCATCGGCCTGTATGTGAACGTCATTCGTTCTGTTCCAAGATCTAAATCAGCGGCTTATATCGATAAGCTCCTGATATCATCCTCAATATGGGGTGA
>NC_051412.1:10928147-10928671 GCF_015228065.2 Penaeus monodon
CACAAAGTAATCTACAACTGAAAAGTCATAGCTGCTCTAGTACTTTCTCACTTTTACTCTCTCTTTACATAGCTGAAAGTCACAAAAAGAGATGAGCCCTCGAAGACACTGACATCATAATTTGTTGAGATGTCCGCCTTTATACGACTTAAATTTGTGATAACGATAAAAAGAACAGTGATAGCAAACGTGGGACGGTGTCTCATAATAACGACACCAATAGTGACTGGTAGTAGTAGTGGCAATGGTTTAGTATCAATAATAATGATAATATACATGATCAGTTGGGCAAAGGATGCACCACTAATCCACGGGGACAATAGATTCCGCATCATTAGGATTAGTTGAACAAACGCTGTATTCATTAATGTCCAGTGTTCGTAAACTGTAAAGCGTAATTTTGTCCGGATTCTAAAGCTCAACGTCCTCTGCTACAAAAAGCGTGTTGACAGAAACGCAATATAATCGTGAAAATAAGGCGATTCTGCCAGTCTCTCCTGTGGTTAGCACACGGAAACCGAGTT
>NC_051412.1:10928768-10928919 GCF_015228065.2 Penaeus monodon
GGGGGGAGGGGGGTTGCTGATAACAAAAAGATGCAGAGGAGCTGATGATAATGTTGGTGGAAAACGTACAGCACTGCCATCCAAATTCAGAAATCTTTAAGACCTCTCATCTGCGATAAAAACATGACCCAATCTGCTTTATTATCACATA
>NC_051412.1:10929039-10929273 GCF_015228065.2 Penaeus monodon
CTAGCTCAGCACCTTCCAGGTTTATCCTCTAAACACAACTTTAATAATGTCTCTAAACCTCCTTAGCTTTCCTCTCTTCCACCTCCACCGGCATCTTACGTTAAAACCTATGTAGCATTTCCGATTGTTATAATGACTTCATTTTATAAAGAAACTATATCTTACTACTTCTAATACTAATAATCATCGTGACCTTGATAGTGTTAGTCAGAACTGCTAATGCTAATGCCGTTC
>NC_051412.1:10929351-10929503 GCF_015228065.2 Penaeus monodon
ACTCAACAAAACCAATGGGTGGCAACGGTATTGCTGAAACTGTGACAGCGATAATTACAGTGAAGATACAAAACGCCCACCCTGATAATGAACAATATTAAGGCTAATGTCAGAATTCAGTAACTACGCTGAAACATTTATAATAGCTCTTG
>NC_051412.1:10929550-10929654 GCF_015228065.2 Penaeus monodon
CGTTAAAAAAACAACAGCGGCAACAAGTGACAAAGAATATAGTAGTGACCTTAAACGTACCCAATTCAAGTTTATTTTCCTGTCAATTCTACGTTTATTACTGG
>NC_051412.1:10930160-10930235 GCF_015228065.2 Penaeus monodon
CTTAAATACTTATTATAATAAAACCTATCTGGTTTAGATACCTCATAAACTGCTTTTGTAATATATTTTTAAAAT
>NC_051412.1:10931293-10932070 GCF_015228065.2 Penaeus monodon
CTCGTTCCCCACATATTTTCCGAAAACTTCTGCTCTTTGCTTTTTCGTTCGCCCATCGTTTGTACCAACAAGACGGCAACAGGAAAACTTTTAGCGAGATCCCTGCCTTCTCTACACGCCCTTAAATGTTTACAGAAACTCAGATATACATATATGTGATCCTCACTTTTCTCTCCCTCGCTTTCTCTCTCTGAACTAAGTGCCCTTCCACATGCTTTTCTAAATACAATGAGTGTCGGAGTACTTGTAAAGATAAAATCAGGAAAAGAGAGGGTCGAGGAAGCAAGTGATTGAGAAAACAAAGAAAACAAATCACAATAAGAGTATTATTACCATTATTATCTTATTCGTTTTAAGATTTATATTTACTTTTCTTATATATAGCTTATATGTCCAGTATTGCTATTTATAGTTTTTTTGTGGTATCATCATTATCATCCCGGTTATTGCTTTCTCTACCTTTAAAATATTAGTGATTATTTCTGTTTTCTTTATTACAAACATCATCTATCAATATCATCTAGTTGTTCTTTATCGCAAACATGAAACAAAATAAAGCCAAACAGAACTTAAACAATCTAGGATGCTCTAAGTCCAATGACACAATTCTTCAAGTAGAATATTAAAGACGATACAATATTAAGATCTCTTCTGCTTTTCCCACCTGAAGAGGAGTAAATCTGTTATTCGAGAAGTAATTCTTTTCGTACTAATAATTACTTACATGTTACTGTGTTTGGTTCTGTTATCAATACTATCGTCGTCAATAAGAGATTT
>NC_051412.1:10932158-10932839 GCF_015228065.2 Penaeus monodon
GATAGATGCTTTAGCTGATACTACTTATAATGACTGCAAAAAGAGGAAGTCCGATCCTGCAAAGAGACGCATATGGCAACAGAATAGCCAAAAACAACGGAAAGGTCATAGAAAGGCCCACAGGTAGACGATGTTCGATTGATTTATAGACTCGTTGTATACCAGTTGCTCTCACAATAGTAATAATATAATTTATACTATAATACACAGTCACTATTAACTGATAATCATGGATAAAATAACCAATACATAAGAGGAGCGGATATAATGGAATCGAGGGCGGAAGATACTTCTACCGCACAAACTGCGTAGCACAGCCTGTAAAAAGCACAACGTAGAACCAGAGTGTAAAATTGGCAGCCGGTAAATGATATATCCACGAGTATGGTACGGACAGCGTTTCTAATACGGGTCCCTGGACTTATCTCCCAATTTTGTCTAAAATTTACGATTGTCATTACTCATAAGCATTCTTTCCCCACAAATCACCGGAGGATGACCAAAGCACTCATTAACTTGGGGTAATAAGCTTTGTAATTAACGAAAATCCGATAATTCATTGCCGCATCGCTACATCTCGCCTCAGGTTTGTTCCAGGCATCTTGTTACACTAAACCCAAATTCTTCAACAATAGGGAAAAGAGGGGCTAAGAAGCGCAGGAGTGTGTGGGGGAGGGGGTG
>NC_051412.1:10933370-10934631 GCF_015228065.2 Penaeus monodon
CACCTTTCCCTTGGCACTCTGCCAAGATTCCTCCGATTTACTGTGTTTGTGCACCCGTTCGCGGTAAAAGTGGAGGAGGGTGGCAGATGACTGGTGCCACATCAAATTTCCTGTTATTTTTCCAATGACAATGTGGATAAAGCAAAAGAAGGGTGCTTCACTTAGAGAAAAAAGTGAGCGTAAAAGACATCTGCACACCTGTGCCTTCCCCCCATCGATCCTCATGGGATCTTTATCGACCATATGGAATACACGACCTCCCCCGGACGCACACTTGCCCTTGCCCCATACAGAAACCATACCTTGCGAGGGGAAATCACTTACACGTGAAGCCATCGCAGGTGAGGGGAACTTCCTAACTGATCGAAGCCTCCTCTCGTCTTTTCTCACACATGCTCTCGCTTCCTTTCCCTTTCTTTCTCTCTTCCATTCACTCACCTTTTCTCCTGCTTTCCTTCTACTGAACTCAACACTCACCTATTTTGAGTCTGAGGTCACCCGAGAGAGAGTGCTTGAGTGCGGTGAACATTGCAGTGTCTTCGCAGAACTCGCTAGAAGTGAACTTGATGCAGAAGCTCAAAATTGGGAAGGGCGCGAGCAGACTGGGTCACCTCAGGATATTAATCAATATAATTGTGGGCCAGCGGACTACACCGGGCTACTTTTTCAGCCATCCATTCGGACTCCGACACACAGGTCACAGCCTTTCGTGTAAACAACAACCTTGCATCTGTACAGGGGGGGCCTCACTCCACCTCTGACGGCCAGGTTTCCAGAAGTCGCTGGAGAGCTCGGGGCAAAGAGGGGAAAACCCGTGCAATTCGAAATCAGCACACAACACTTGCCAAGGAAAGTGCCCCGCGTGTCCTGCAGTGCCCTGAAATGCCCTGGTCACAGGGAAGAGGTCATCTGCGTTTCGGTCCGTTGCTGGAACAAGGCCAGCTAGTCCCAACTACGCTAAAACAGCTGGAAGTCTAATGTCACGTGAAACCTCGTGGCCGAGTTGCCGGCTATTATTTATATTACGTGACTTGGTAGAATTAGTTTCGTGAGAATGTTACATGGAGGCCTTCCATTTTTTGATAGATCCTTTTAAACTACAGAACTCCTGCGAGGTCAGACATACTATCAATATAGGAATCAAAACTTCGATAAAGGACCCAAAGAGGAAAAAAAATACTAAGCGTTAGTTCCTTCCTTTGCCGCCACACACACACGGCGCTGTTGCACATTCCTCGGAGATCAATAGAGACACGAAGTT
>NC_051412.1:10934664-10934906 GCF_015228065.2 Penaeus monodon
AAACGACCACTTACGCATATTACATCGATTCTCCTTTTGATTTCTCGTGTCACAGGAAATCGCGAGTATTTTCGCAGCATCGCCCGGCAAAGGGGACTTGACCTTGTGGCGCCGTTAGCTTTTCCCGCCTCCCAGATTCCATGGATGGGATGTGGCACTCGAGCGCGGGACGCTCCCGGTGGCCTCGAGGCGGGCAGGGCCTTCAGTGTCCGAAAGGCTGGCTCTTCGAAAGGTTGTTACCT
>NC_051412.1:10934937-10935393 GCF_015228065.2 Penaeus monodon
CTGCCCCCTTTTCTTCCCCTTCCTCTTCAACTTTAAATTTCTCTGGCTTTCCTCCTTCTCTATCCCTTCCCTTTTCCCTCTCTGTCCCTTTTCCTCTCCTTATCACTTTCTCTCCCTTCCCCTATCATTCCTCATTTCGCTTCTCCATCCTCCTATCGGCCGCTCGTCTCCTCCAACTTATATCGTTCCATTAAATAAGCCCCCCCCCCCCTCCAGGCATACCTGGAATGAGGTAATTTAGAGTCCTACACCTGAGCGTGGTAAGACGGGCGGTCTCAAAGGGAGAGCAATTAAACACAATTAACCATAGCATAATAAAAGTGAATGCAAAATGATGCTTTCCGATTTAATCTCGAGAAGCGCCGATCGAAGCAAGGACACCGAGGTTCAACCTGGGAGGCGGAGGACGTGCCTTGTATAAATCAATGTGTATATATATGAAAATATGAATAGCAT
>NC_051412.1:10935432-10935591 GCF_015228065.2 Penaeus monodon
TGTACGTTCCTATGGTAATGATAAATTCATTTGGCACTCATGGTATATTCGCTTCATATAAACTTTAAGAAGTACTACTCCAGTTCTTGAAAACAAAAAAAAATCTTTGGCTATCCTCCAAATAGCTGATATCTGTATCTACACGTTTGTTTAGCACCA
>NC_051412.1:10938845-10939267 GCF_015228065.2 Penaeus monodon
TACCGTAACTAACACCCTGAGTTCTGCTTTATTTTATACTCAGTGTAGTAGTTGTTTCCTCCGCTCTTTTAACAAGTGTGAACAGTGAACAGTATGAACCGTGAATAGTGTGAACCGTGAACAGTGTGAACCGTGAACAGTGTGAACAGTGAACAGTGTGAACCGTGAACAGTGTGAACAGTGAACAGTGTGAACAGTGTTTAGCCAATGACAGGCTTTCCGGCCAAAAGTTTGTTTCTCGTGACCGTCGGTAGTCATGACTTGTGGTTTCGTATTTTAGCCGTGTACCCGTGTATTTCATTGTTTCAAAACTCCCTAAACAGGTTCACACACTACGATATCCCTGGTTGCAGTAGGTTTGTCGTTATAAGTAATATTAATAACAAATACGAAACACGAAACACTGTGATGACACAATGACT
>NC_051412.1:10939290-10939440 GCF_015228065.2 Penaeus monodon
CTTTGGAGAACGAGAAGGGTCTTGAAAATCCATCTCGTCTCACATTCGAAAAGTTCCAAATTATTCTCCTTTTATTATTATTCTCGTGCTTCGCTTTGCATTTGTGTATTCATCTCCCCTTTCTCATCCCTCCCTTCTTACCACTAAATT
>NC_051412.1:10939469-10939600 GCF_015228065.2 Penaeus monodon
TATCCCTTGCCCCCCCCCCCCGCTAGCCTCTGCCTCCCCGCCATTTCCCAAACACCACCAAGTCCTGCCTCGCTGCAGCCCCGACGCCTTGTCCGCAGCTCGCAGCGCTTCCTGAGGCTCAGTCAACACCG
>NC_051412.1:10940337-10940564 GCF_015228065.2 Penaeus monodon
TAGAGGCAAGTGAAGCGCAAGCAGAATCAGAATGAGGAGTGGACGAATAAAAAGAGACACTCGAAGGAGGCAAGGAGGGAGGGAGCAAAGAATGAAGCAAGACAAGCAGGTCGCGATTTATGCCCAGTCGCGGCGCTGCGGAGGAGCAGCCCATAATTAATTGTTTGCGGCGCTGACTAATTGCGGCCATGTACGGCCACGCGACCAAGAAGTTAATGGGGCGAGCG
>NC_051412.1:10941914-10942013 GCF_015228065.2 Penaeus monodon
TCTGATTTACACACAAATTAACTGAGAAAGATGAATGGGTATGCAGCGGCGACGAAGCTCATCCCGCACTCGCTTCCTCTCGCCTCCCATTCGCCCAAT
>NC_051412.1:10942055-10942134 GCF_015228065.2 Penaeus monodon
TCATCTTTCTTGGTCCCTGTTTCGTTTCCAACATTTTGTGTCTTCGGTTCGAGGTAATGATATACCCAATGCATATTGA
>NC_051412.1:10942412-10943207 GCF_015228065.2 Penaeus monodon
CCACCAATAACCGCAGAGACAACACGAGAAAACCTTAGTAGATATACCAACAAGAGGAAGAAAAAAAAATCTGGGCTGGAGATTTCACCAACATAGAAAGTTCCGGGCGAGGTTTTCCAAGAGGTTTCCGTCATGTGAGGTTTATGGGGCTATAAGGCTTAAGTCGGCATCATAATGGAGACCATGGAAATGAACCATTCGAGAAAACTACCTCTGGCCGATTGGAAGAGGGGGGGGGGCACAAAGGGGAGAGGAGGTAGAGAGGAAGAGAGGAAGAGAATGGATGGAAGAATCTGTTAGGAGTGAAAAAGAAGAGGAAGAGAGAGACGCGTGAAAGAGATAATAAATATTAGAGAGAGGGGGTGGAAGAGAGGAGGAAGAGGAAAAATGGAGAATTAGAAGAGAAGTGGAAGGGCAGAGAGAGAAGAGAGAAAAAAGAGGAGTGAGAGAAAGGACGAGGGACAACAGTTAGGAAAAAGAGAAAAATAGGTGAGGAAAGGGAGATATAGCAGAGAAGGGTAAAGGTGGAAGCGAAAAGGAAGGAAAGAAAACAAGGGGAATGGAAGGGGAAAGGAAGCGATACAGCAGTATAATCATTATCATCAAAATGGTAACAGTGAAAACGAGTGAAATCAATCATGACACCTCACTGCCTGCCTCTTGTATGCATGTGTACGAAAATCTCCTTGGAATTTGTACCGACGCGCCTCTGTCCTTAATGAGCCTCCGACAAAACCAATTTAGGAAAATTGTGTCGTTTAATCTTTAAAGGGATAACTGATGGTGCCTGGAAAC
>NC_051412.1:10943855-10944097 GCF_015228065.2 Penaeus monodon
CTAGCACAACAATCACGGAGCCTCAAGAGAATACCTAGTAAAAATATTTTACTTTAAGAGACTGATTTCCGAACTCCTTAACTTCCCGAGCGGCACGCGGCGCAGCACAGCCATTGTTCCGGGAATAACTTGTGGCGGGAAACTCGCCTTCACTCGGATTACTCGCTCAGTGATGGCTGGGGGTGAAGGGGGGGAGGGGGAGGGGAGGCAAATGTCACCAGCGCTACCCCGTTCCCAGAAAT
>NC_051412.1:10944125-10944351 GCF_015228065.2 Penaeus monodon
TAGGGGATGTGCAATAGAAACGGCGATAGAAACGGCGAGAGTGAGGATGGGGACATTGATGGGGAAAAGGACGACGATGATTATGGTGGTTTTGACGATAATAAAACTGCCGTTCGTTCCACGGCAACTACTCATATAAGTGCTCGACAATTACAATTACCCAACGCGATAAGGGCATTAGTATTGATTGTGGACACGATCATGGTTACGATGATAAAGGTGGAAA
>NC_051412.1:10944970-10945308 GCF_015228065.2 Penaeus monodon
GTAAAAGAATTAGGCTAATCTGTGGATAAAGAACCATTTTCTATGGAAATTAAGTCAAATCATTAATTCCGGGGATCTTGGCTCATCTAGAATACACACAAGGAAGAAACTTATAATTTTAAATGGAATGAAAAAGGAAAGCAGCAGAAGTTACCTATATGAGCTGGGGAGCGCCTCTGCCATGGTCAATCAGGCTTTGGTGGAAGTCAGTGGCCTATTCAATGAGAGGCAGTGAGAAGACTAACAAGTTTGTTAGCGTGGTAAGGACCCTCTTGAGCCAAGATATGTAATACTTATTCTGTTCATTGATATATGCTCAGTCGTTTGGCAGAGTGGTA
>NC_051412.1:10945350-10945568 GCF_015228065.2 Penaeus monodon
GCTGGTGACAGAAACTACAAATAGATGAATATGGCAGATGGCTGTGCTGGAATATGAACACATAAATTCTTAGTAGTTTTGCAGTAGCACAAAAGGCCCACGTGATAATGTTTTACTTGAACATCAGCTTAAGTAACACATAAGCACGGTCACAGACACAGACGCACATATAAGTGAAGCAGGATAAAATCCTGTAAACCAGCCTACCTCCCACCCTC
>NC_051412.1:10946052-10946786 GCF_015228065.2 Penaeus monodon
CTCCCTTTCCGTCCTGTCTCGGCCACGGGCCCAGTCATCGCAAGTCCTTAGCCCGTACTTTCCCGCTCGTCAAGGCCATTGGGGGAGGCGTACATACCTGGGGAGGGCGAGGGGATGTCCCTCGACGGCTCGGAGGAAGTTCGGTCCCCGATCTTCCGCCGCAGGACGTCCAGGTCGAAGGGGTTGTGGATGGTGTGGTCCACGCTGCGGCTCTTCCCTCTGTAGACGCAAGGGGCACATGTCATCATAGGTCATACCAGGTAGAGGTGGATGGCACAGGGAGGATGACTATCATTTTAAAATAATTCGGAAAAAAGGTTGTTAGATTAACTAATGACGGTGATTAGATGGAAAGCACGGATATGCCACGGTTAGAATGATGTGAAGATTTTCCTTTTTTTAAAGAAAACTAAAGATTACCACCACAGCAATAACAACATCAAAAGTAGATTTTGTAAACGTTAGGGACTGACACTGAACTCTTGTGCACACCTAAGCATACTGATGCAGCAAATTCAAATAATATGCGGTATAATATGTGGATGGACCACGGCTTACACTATTCATTTTCCCATTTTCTCTGATTATCCCCTGGAAGAAAACGTAGAGATTTTGGGACCAGTATATGACCGCCAACTAAATCAAGATCTTGTTTCCACTATCTATTTTTTTTTCTTCACTTCCTCCCTCATTATTTCCCTCCTAGCCCCTTCCTTTATTTCTTTCGACTTTTT
>NC_051412.1:10946990-10947098 GCF_015228065.2 Penaeus monodon
GTTTGCCTGCGGTTTGTGCATCTTCAAGTAAAACTTTAAAGCTAGACAGACCTGCCTTTATGTTCCATGTCGGTCGCCATGACCACCATAACACACGACTTCCTTTTG
>NC_051412.1:10947426-10947580 GCF_015228065.2 Penaeus monodon
GTACCTTCCCACTCTTAAAGAAGCAGATTAGTGAGCGAGCATAATGAAGAACCCCAGTATAGCTGCTTGAACAGCCAGTCACACCTGGCGCTTCTGTAACTCATTTTGAAATACAGGGGGAGAGTTTCCGTAAAATCGCTCCCTCGTGGAAGCT
>NC_051412.1:10953229-10954360 GCF_015228065.2 Penaeus monodon
TGGGGGTATTTTTTTGCCTTTACTTTTTTTTCTTTACTGTATATCCCCTGGGTTCTCTCTCCCACACTCCATTCCCCCTTCTATCTTTCCTTCCATCCCTTCGTTTTTTACCCTAATCCTTTTAACATCCTTTGTCTTTTTGCTCTCATCTATCCTTTTCATGTCTTCTGTTCTCCTGCTCTTTATCCGTCTTAATTTCCTTCTCATTCCCTCGAGGCAGACCGGGCACCGAACACACAGGTCAATGCCACGTGTCGCCTCCTCCTCCTCGCTTCGGCTGCCGAGCGGTGCTGCCCTTCTGGACACATGTTGTTCCCCCGAGTTTCGTGTCGTGTTATTCCATATTTATTACTTTTTAATTAATCGTTTATTCATATGTGTGTTCCACATGCTGCGTTCTGTCTCAGAATTTATGCCTGATGCAATCGTATTTTGGTATATTTGGGAGAGAGAGTCGTTCCATTCCCTCTTGCGTTCCAATTCGTCCTCCTTTACCGTTTCTTTTCTTTCTAGATTCCATCTTCCTCCTACTTACTCATTCCTTGTCGTTCTAGTTTCCATCTTCATTTTTTTTTATTATTCATTTTTCTCTAAGCCTCAAGTCTCCTTATGAGTCTTTTTTCCTTTGGATATGTCTAAGAAACATCCCTGAATGACAATTAGCAAAGAAACAACAAACTAATATAAATCTTCCATCTAAGTAACTACACATCAAAGGACGTATTTACATACATACATATTTATACATTTACTTGCTTTTACAAGCACCAGGCAAATACCACTAAAACACATTCTCTTTAATGAGTGCTTACTTAGGGTGAAAAACTTTGAAAACATGTACTTAATGAACTTACAAAGACAGTGACAACAAAACACGAATAAAGGCCGTGGCAACACATGGTTTCGTGTATAAAACAAAGAAAGGGTGAGACATGTGCTGTAAAGGTTAACAGGCTTTGATGTATTGACACTGAGGTTATCAGAGAAAGTGAAGTTTAGAAGGATTACTGTAGATTACTAATCTGACTTATTGTTCAATAGGAAAGATCAAGGGACATTAAACAACACAGGGAAAAAAGTTCGGTGAGGATGTGTGAGGACCTGAGTGGAAAAAGAGAGAGAGAGAGAAGG
>NC_051412.1:10954799-10955000 GCF_015228065.2 Penaeus monodon
CCATCAAGGAGATGCCTTAATTACATTTCAACTCAGAGGTTTATTTTCCCGGCGGCTTTACATCCCTAATGTATTCTATTTTGATGTGGTCTTTGTACGGGGCGTTTTGATGTGATAAATGTAACATTTCGAATGCGTTAATATTTAGTTCTTAATAAGAATATGGTACTTATACTGTACATACCAATGTACCCATCGATG
>NC_051412.1:10957180-10958320 GCF_015228065.2 Penaeus monodon
CGCCCCAGCACCGGGAACACTTACGTTTCCTTGAGTTCCTCGGAAATCTTCCTCTTGAGACTCTTGTCCAGCGAGGAGTGGATCGTGCGGATGTGGCCCAGAAGGTTCCCGGACGCCTGATCGGAACTCATTTTCTCATCCGGAAAATCTCTATGTACCTTTTGTCTCGCCTTTTATCGCTTTCTTTTGCCTCTCGGCTTTTCTCTCCACTGCCTTGACCTTTTTCACAAGGAGGTTTGTAGGGATGGGCGAAGAGGAGGACGCGGGGGGGGGGGGAGATTTAGTTATTGTGCTCAATCTTCTCGCTTGATCGTATTTTCGTTTTTTATTTCTTTTTTACTCGGTAATGGAAGACGGATCCGCCAAACAAACTATGGACAAACTGTGAATATATCACGAGACGTAACTTGAGGCAAACTGACCACTTGATCTCCTGAAAGAAAATAGCACTGCCGAAATATCCAAGGAAGCCGTAAATAACTACCCGTTAACTTGATAGATCTAAACTATGACTCGTTCCCGGGGCTCGTTAGGCTGTTCAGTCCTTGAGCCTGGCTGATTGTAGGCCTATAAGTTGGAAGATTACAATTATAACATAATAAGACCCACCTAACATAAATCTGTCTTGTTTCCTTACTGCAATTCACAGTAAAATTCATATAACACGAGAAATATAGAATAGACGAAACTACTGCGTGTGAGAAGCCAAATATAAATCGTTCCTAGTGCAGTAGTAGAGAACATCACAGTGATGGAAAAAAACTTGTCTGTTTGGGATGTGTTGCCTAAGGTGGGAATGTACCATGATGAAAGTTGAATGAATAATAACCCTACTTCATTAGAGCTGTCATTAGAGAACAAATAGACATCAGTTAAGGGCCGAAAATGTAATTAAATGCCCCGGAAAAAATCTAGTCCGCCACTTCAGCCACCCCGCCCCTCCAAGAGGCAGGTGGCAGGTGACAGTTGCGTGCCAGCTGAGACACCGCGCGAACCCAGGCCGGCGTTCTTTTGCGATTGTTTTTTCTTCAGTCTGATACTGGACATTGCGTTTTATTGATGCATCATACATATACAGGTATTCAAATAAACATATGCTATTCTAATGTGTATGCCTGTACAGGCACAGTGAGTAAGAGC
>NC_051412.1:10958803-10959496 GCF_015228065.2 Penaeus monodon
ACACGCGCACCCTATACATCCTATGTGTGACGAGTCAGATAAGAACACTTAATAGAATAAAAAACAGTGTACCCATCTATAAAATGTTACCACTGAACACCAGAAGTAGGACATCAAAGAGAGAGCCAAGAAAAGAGGAAAAGAAAGGAAAAAGAAGGTAAGGGCCGGAGGAGGACCGAGCGAGGCCCGCCATGTTTACCCTCTGGATCACAGCCTTCTTCCAACATCGCCTTACCAGAAGCCGCTTAACCTCTGTTGGCTCTACTGCGGCGTTCGAGCTCGCTGCAAAATGACTTTGGAAAGCTTTTTCCTAACATTGTTTATGGAGACCACTGAGAGAACTGGGACTAGCGGAATAGGCAAAACACAATGACACCAGTAGATGATGTGGCATTACGAATGAGAGTAGAAAGATGTACAGGCGGAGAGAGAAAGAGAGCAGCGGTATCCAGGGTATCAAACTGATTGGGACGAGTTCGAGGCTCAAGAGCGCGTCAAGAACTCCCGTCCGGACAGCCAGCCCGAAACTCCTCTTGGACACAGATAAATCTCCAAAATTCCCTATACAAATATGCATTTCCTTGAGTGAACAGAGAACGAGAATCTCTTTAATTGATAATGTCGAAGTGAATTTTTCCTCGCTGAAGGAAATTGTTTAAGAATAAGTATCACATTCGAAATAAATTTTTGCCT
>NC_051412.1:10959580-10960154 GCF_015228065.2 Penaeus monodon
GGGGAGCGGATTGGAAAGAAGTGGAGAGGAGAGGAGAAGAGAGAGAAAGAGACAGGGACAGAGAGGAAGCGGGGGGGCTGGGGCACTGAAGAAAATTGAGCAAAGGATTTGCAACCCTCTTAATTTTATATGAGGAAACAACTTAGATTTTAGCAGCTGGAGTGCGCTACCGATGCGGAAGGGGCTCGCGGATACAATAATATCGTAAAAACGTGGGCCTTTAATGCTCCTCTATCACTGAATCGCTTATGCATAAAAGTAACGAAGAATTAACAAAAATACCGAAACTTTCAAAATCTGTGTAAAGAACAGTAACAACACTTGATAATAGGATCACAAGATAGACAGCTTTTGGAATTTGCCATGCCAATTATATCCCAACAATAAAGGTTCACATTTCAGTTTAGTCCCAGCATGAATGAGGGAAATGACGAGACAACAACTAATATTTGAAAAAGAAGAGAAAACGAAAAAGAAGCAAGATAGCGTCATGCAAGGCCATGACTCCCGGAAGTGCTGCTGGCAAGGTCATGAAAGCCCTCACGCAGAGTGACTGATAGAGGAACAGGCGAAA
>NC_051412.1:10961447-10961686 GCF_015228065.2 Penaeus monodon
GCGGCTAAGCGAAAAAGGGCGTCACGAGCAACGCGGCCACACGCTGGACCAAAGTGAGCTCTCGTGTTCCACCAAAGTAGAATCACCTCGTTAAACAACACGCCACCTCCCACCCACCTACTGCCCTAGCCATACCCCCCCCTTATAACGGACACTGCCCCCCCCCCCCCCCACCTGCAACAGCTCGCCCAAATGTTGCTTATCGTTACCCTGGGATGCGGACACTTTTTCAAAAAGAT
>NC_051412.1:10961913-10962205 GCF_015228065.2 Penaeus monodon
AGCCGCAACACCTAAGCCTAAGATATCAATAAAATCAAAGAGCCTTCGCCTCATAAATGCAAAATGCCACCGGCATCCCTTCCCCGCCTCCGGCAGGAGCGCAGCGCAGGGGAGGTGTATGGCTTCCGTGCTCGCGTTTTTCAGGCGGTTCGTCGCGATTCACGAATACTTCGCATAATTCCTGCGTGGAAACACGAATTGTACTTCCCGACAAGGAAAATTGTTAAATGCCAGTGATTAAGTAATGTGAGCATTTTTAATGGCCAGAGATACATAGATAGATAAAAAAAAA
>NC_051412.1:10962315-10962985 GCF_015228065.2 Penaeus monodon
GAACAGAGGGGCAGATTAAGGGGGAGAGGAAGTGAGGAGGTTAAGAAGAAAGGGAAAAAATCTAATAGGTATTTAATGTATTTCTAAGTTATTAATTTTGGCAGCTGCATCTGACTAGTATGGCTTATCATTTTTTTTCAACACTCTGTATTTATCTAAAAGATTTATCATATAATACCTTCCCAGAATACCTTTTCTCTATATATAGAATGTCCAAACTGTGATTGCCTTTCTCTCCTCGCTATCTGATTCAAGAAAGAGAATATCAAAAAATAACTGCAAACGTAATCCTATGAGGCTGACTCCATTTTGTTAACATGCCCCCGCCCCCCAGGCTCGCTCACTCTCGGGGTTCCCTCGAGCTGCCTTAAAGCGCTCTTTAGCTGACCAATCCTCACCATCATCTTGCCAACGATGATTCCTGGTGAAAAGCAGATCTGTGGCCTTTATTTTTGTTATGGAAAAGCGAGTCCTAAAAATGGCGAAAAATGAGGTAGGTACTCGCACAGATTTACAACTAATCTCATGTATTTGTGCTATAATTATTCCGCTCTGCTAACTACTATGTTCGAACTTAACCATTAAGCATTTCGTTAAGCAGTATTTTACTGAGAAATGAATGAATGAATTATTTCAAAAGTCAAAGAGCCCTGTTTGACTTGTGAAACAC
>NC_051412.1:10963328-10963574 GCF_015228065.2 Penaeus monodon
ATCCGTCCGTCTCCCTTTCACAAGATCAGTGCCTTCCCTGCCAAAAGAAAGGGTATATCTCAACCGCGCCGTGTGGATCTAATTCCAGATTACAGAAAAAATTCTAATTACATCATGTTCTCCAAACTTTTTTGCAAGTTTTCCTGCGCGTTTTTCTAGCATGATGGAGATGGGGTTGGAGATCAAAAAGCCTTTCGATTTGAGTTTCACTGTGGCTTGATCGTACTTTAATTTAAATTAACTTTG
>NC_051412.1:10966216-10966346 GCF_015228065.2 Penaeus monodon
CGACGCAGGCGACGCCCCGTAAGAGGCTCAGACTTGGAGAACACGGCAACTTTATCCTTGTGTTTAATGTCTTGTAACTCGACTTTATCAAGATGTTTTGTGTCTTCAGGCTGCACGAGGCTGGGGACCG
>NC_051412.1:10966496-10966580 GCF_015228065.2 Penaeus monodon
GAGCTCAGCTTTCTGACTTCCGAGGGAATTATTTTCCTTTAACATATTAAAACAAGAGGAGGAGGAAGAGTTGGCACAGGAAGG
>NC_051412.1:10967105-10967180 GCF_015228065.2 Penaeus monodon
AAAAAGAGAGGGGGGAGTGATATTTGAGGGGAGGAGAAGAAAAGGATTAGAAGAAAATGGGGGAGGGGAAAATTG
>NC_051412.1:10967387-10967484 GCF_015228065.2 Penaeus monodon
ACCCCCCCCCCCGGGGAGAAAGCGAGGAAAAGGGGGGTCAAAGGAGGAATAGGGGGAAGGAAAAAGAGGGAGAAAGCCCCGGGGCGAGGGGGTTAAG
>NC_051412.1:10967751-10968073 GCF_015228065.2 Penaeus monodon
GCTAAACCTGCAAGAAGTAGAATCATTAAGAACCTTTAGACTAAACAGGATAAGAGACGCGGTATCACCTTTTCCGAAACCACGAAGGACCCTATTTCGAAAATCGGAAAGAATGAGAAAAGCTGATTAATGATTAAGAAGGGGCTTACATTCTCATTTCGAAGGTTGTGGGAACAGAAATTAGTTTTGAAGCAAGGGGGGAAATTGCCAGAGAGTTGGGATACGATATGCATGAGGGTCAAGATTTCCCATAACCCCGGTCGTTTGGAGAAAGGGGAGGGCGGGGGGGAGGGAACGAGGGAAAGCGAAACTGAGTGGGGTT
>NC_051412.1:10969097-10969371 GCF_015228065.2 Penaeus monodon
GGGAAAAGGGGGGGAAAAGGGGGGAAAAGGAGAAGAAAAGGGAAAGGAAAAAATTTAAAAGGAAATAAAGGGAAGGAAGAGGGCCCCAGGGAAAACAAAAAGGGAAAAGCTTGGGGCAAAAAAAAGGGGGGGGAATTAAAAATTTTTATAAAATGCAAAGGGTACAAAAAAGGGGGGAAAATAAAAGGGAATTTTACTAAAAAGGATAATAAGGGGGAAAAAAAAAGGGGGGGGGAAGAGAAGAAATTGGAAAGGGGAAATAAAAAAAGGGAAT
>NC_051412.1:10969460-10971020 GCF_015228065.2 Penaeus monodon
CAAAATTTAGGTTTAAGAAAGGGGGGTGTAAAAAAAGGGGGGGAAAAGGGGGAAGGGAGGGGGAAAAAAAAAAGACAAACCAAAGGGGGAAAAAGAAAAAAATGAAAAAGAGGGTTGGGGAAAAAAAAGGAAAAAGGGGGGTTTTTGAAAAGAATGAAGGATAAAAATGAAGAAAACAGGGGGGGGGGGAGGCCCGGGGGATTTTTAAAAAGGGTGTGAGGGAGGAAGGACTGAAGGTTTTCGTTAAAACCTGAAAAAAAACCCGGTTTTCAAGAAAAAAAAAAAAAGAATTCAAACAAAAAAACAAGAGAAAGTAAAACATAATCTGCTAAAATGAAACATCACAAAAATTATGGAATAGAAAAATAAAAGAAAAATTAGTAAACAATCAAAAAGTGAATAAAAGTAGAAAAAGAAGAATAAAGGAAAGAAGCGAGTTACAGAACCCCCTTGAAGTTACGGCCCCACATTCATGGAAATCAGGCGATGAGCGGCATGAGGGCCGCCTCCCCGCACGCCGCACCGCGAGCGGACCGGCGTGTGGGCGAAGGGGCGCCCGGCACGCCAGTTTCAATTGCTGTAGGTCACGGCTGTCTAACTCGCGATGGCAGCGATCGGCCCGCGGGTGTCAAGAACTATTAGCCTTTGTAATTATGATCGTCATGAAGGGGTAGTAAATGATGGAGCGGCTGAAAATTCATAAAAAGTAATAAGAGATTCATCTTTTATTGGTAATGCTAGCAATACCGCCAGTATTAAGGGAAGATGCATATATCAAGACGGTAGCTGAAGTAGGAACTGACCCAAGGGTTTTGCGTTTGCTCCTGCTACTGGTTTTCAACATTGCAATGCTAATATTGCTTTTGATTATGATAATGAAAATCAGAGTGAGAATAAAATTCAGGTTAAGAAAAGATCCGGTGATGTATTTAAAAATAGTGTGCATCTGTAACGTAAGCGTAACTGAACGATTTATTATACGATTGCATAACACAAATGTATAAATGAATAAACATGAAGATATATATGTTGCAGAAAAAAAGAGAAAAGTGAAACGCTCCCTACTACAGAAAATTGTTACGGATGAGAGGATAAAACAATATTATATGACACAGCGGAAGGCATCTGGCCGCACCGGAGGCCGCGAGACAGACATTTTGTTCGAATTGCCCCGTCGCCCTTGCTGACTCTGGCTTGACGCTGAGGACTTTTGTCAGCTCGTGTCTGCCTTAATTAGCCTTTGTTCATTTACAAAATCGCGGTTTTCAAGAACAGAAACAAAAGGGTAGGCTAACCATGCCATAAGGAAACTTATGGCATGAACCATAAGTTTCATAATTGAACCTTTGGCGCCGCGTTATTGACGGCGCTTGGGCGGCGCAAATAAGGAGAATAAAGATTAGGTAAATCATGTCCTTCAGAAAAAAATGGAAATAACAATAGCGGCAGTAAGGGAGAGAAGTTTGAGCAAAACGACCGATTCAAGATCGCTTTGATATTATAGTAAAATTCCACGTGTTTGCTTTTTCTGCTTATTTACTGATGCCCAATCCCCTCAAT
>NC_051412.1:10971106-10971578 GCF_015228065.2 Penaeus monodon
ATTGAGGGGATTGGGCATCAGTAAATAAGCAGAAAAAGCAAAACACGTGGAATTTTACTATAATATCAAAGCGATCTTGAATCGGTCGTTTTGCTCAAACTTCTCTCCCTTACTGCCGCTATTGTTATTTCCATTTTTTTCTGAAGGACATGATTTACCTAATCTTTATTCTCCTTATTTGCCGCCGCCCAAGCGCCGTCAATAACGCGGCGCCAAAGGTTCAATTATGTGCTGTCAGTAACGGCTGTGTCCCGGTGACCAACCCCCTCCGCCCACGAGTCCGGAGGTTGCTGTCCACCGGCAAAATGGAAGGTTCTAAGCGGACTTCCATTACAAAATACATCGTTTTTGAATTTTTTATAAAAAAAAAAAAAAAGGTTAAAAAGGGGGGGAAAAAAAAATTTTTCAAAAAGGCCCTTTTTTTAAAAAAAAGGGCCGGGTGGTTTTTTTAAAAGGGGGAAAAACAATTTTT
>NC_051412.1:10971598-10971819 GCF_015228065.2 Penaeus monodon
GGGGGGGGGAAAAAATTTTTTGGGTTTTTAAAAAATTTTTAAA
Organism: Penaeus monodon; assembly: GCF_015228065.2. NCBI lineage: Eukaryota > Metazoa > Arthropoda > Malacostraca > Decapoda > Penaeidae > Penaeus > Penaeus monodon. The sequence goes on from NC_051412.1 coordinate 10,971,642, forward strand.
AAAACCCCCTTTTTTTTTTTTGGGGGGGGGGGAAAAAAAACCTTTGGAAAACCCCTTAGAAAAAAAATAAAAACCGGGGGGGAAAAAGGGGGGGCCGGGAAAAAGGGGAAAAAAAAAAAAAAGTTTTTTTTTGGGGGAAAATCCCCCCAAAAAAATTTTTTTTTTTAAAAATTAAAAA
>NC_051412.1:10971944-10972236 GCF_015228065.2 Penaeus monodon
AAAAAAAAAGGAAAAAAAATTTTTTTTTTTCCCCCCCCAAACCGGGGTTTTCCCCCCCCTTTTTTTTGTTATTTTTTTTGGGGGGAAACCCCCCCCCTTTTTTTTTTCCCCCCCAAAAAACCCCGGGGCCCCTTTTTAAAAAATTTTTTTAAAGGGGTTTTGGGGAAAAATTTTCCCCCCGGGGGAAAAAAAAACCCCCTTTAAGGTTTAAAAAATTTTAAAAAAACAAATTTTTTTTTTTTTGGGGGGGGCCCCCCCCCCCAAAATTTTTAAAAAAAAAAAAAATTTTTTT
>NC_051412.1:10972346-10972491 GCF_015228065.2 Penaeus monodon
TTTGTTTTTGTAACCCCAAAGGGGGGGGTTGGGGTTTAAAAGGGGGGGGGGAAATTTTAATTTTGGGATTAAAAAAAGGGGGGGGGAAAGGTGGAAAGGGGGCCGGGGGGAAAAAAAACCCCCAAAAAGAAGGAAAAAAGGGGGG
>NC_051412.1:10974324-10974404 GCF_015228065.2 Penaeus monodon
GGGGGGGGAAAATTTTTTTTTTTTTTTATAAAAAATTTTTTAAAATTTTTTTTTAAAAATTAAAAATATAATAAAAATTT
>NC_051412.1:10975018-10975332 GCF_015228065.2 Penaeus monodon
GAACAGAGTGAATAACTATAAAGAAACAAAGCTCTGCTAAGAGATGAGTGTTGTGTGAAGTGATCCGGTTCCTGCCTTTCTAATTACTGTATGCCTAATCATTCATTAACCTGCTGTCCTTTCGCGATTGTGATTGGCTGGAAAGTAGGCTTAGCTGTCATGAACTTTATGTCAGTAGTATTACGATTACGACTAGTTTCTTCACTGACACCCTTACGCTCAAAAGTAATGTTTCCCCCTACGTATTAGTTTAAAGCGTGTGAGGCACAATATTATCAGCATGATTTCTGTTTCCCTTTTTTTCATTGGGGAAA
>NC_051412.1:10975831-10976797 GCF_015228065.2 Penaeus monodon
ATGATTCCAGTTGAACGTAGTGTGAACGGGAAATTTTGCGATGCTCGGGCACCTGCGGCGAGCGTCCAAAACAAATCATTAACAGAGTTCTCATCACACGTTAGCGTGGCTTTCGTCATCAGAGCTTGCAACAGGTGTTCGGACTCAACAAGGCTAGAACATATAGTTTTCGAGGCGTCACAGCCTCATCAACAGGTGTTTCCTTACAGTCAGCTCAGACCTTAGCTCGGTCTGTCGACTGTTGTATCATTTGCGTAAGTGAAGGCAAAGTATAGATTTTTCTAAAAGCTGTATCGACTTCCTCTGGTCCAATCGGGCTACACCATAATAACAATAACCTCCCGGCCAAATCTGTGTACAAGAGTCGCATCTAAGTCCTTCCCTGTGAAATGACTGCCGAGGGAGCGCCCTCGTCTCTGCAGCTGAAAACACTTTTCCTTGAACAAACAGCATGCCATGTAAGCATACAGCACTGTCAGCACGGAGTTCCGTACGCACGACCCAGCCCTGCACGACTCCTCTCCGCGTCCGACACGAGCGACGAGCACAGCCACACTACCTCACCTCTCGGAGCCTCTCTCAGGCCACCTCCGGCGATCTCCCACGTTCTACCTGCGCACACGCTTGCATACACACAAACATCTTATATACAGGAACATGTGTATCTGTCTTTTCATCTCTTTCCTTGATCAAGGTGGGAGGGAAGATTGTGCAAAGAAAAAGGAGATAGCTACAGATTGTGAGCGCTGTGAAAAGCGCCGAAAGTTATCTCCTGAGCAGCAAATGGCAGGAGGAAAAAAACCTACTGCCTTTTTCTATTGTCTAATGTATTTGCTATATTATTCATCTCTTTCATGTCATTCATCTTCCATCCTTTCCCCCGATACAAAGCGTCACTTCCATGATACTTGAGAAACCATGGAACTCTACCAGAACATGAAGCTCACTTTGGCGTCGTGCACGCGC
>NC_051412.1:10978339-10978813 GCF_015228065.2 Penaeus monodon
TAGTTTATCAGTTAGTGTTTACTTTGTCTTACCACTCTCTTAATTTAATGACCATGCAAGAAAACAGAATCAGTCATTTTGCAGTAAGCATGATGGTTAACGAGTCCTGATCACGCTCGGAATAAGTATATTGGACAACAGAGTGACTCATCCAGTTTCAGCCACTTGATTTGTACCTAGTCGGCAGCTCATACTTGTTCATCACCTCTTCGTAAGCTAATTGTTTCTTACCTATTTATTTAAAGTAAAAATGTTCCATTAAGTTTTTGTATTCAACTTGGTACTGGGTGTCTGCTAACTGTTAACAGACGCTGGGCCACGACTATCGCTCCGCTTTATGTCTTGTTGGTCATGACTCAGTCGATTGCTCTCGCTGATTCTGTATTTCACACGGAAATCTTAATTCTATTGTATGCTATGCAAACTATATCATACGAAAAATATAAATATTGATAAATGATCATCAAAATACCC
>NC_051412.1:10980427-10980877 GCF_015228065.2 Penaeus monodon
CTAATTTCCCCCGAAGATTCCAGGGGTATCTCTCCGCCGCATCTCGCTTAATAGTCGGCGGCGGGGCACGCTCCGGGCGACACAAATTAAACGCAAGATGCAAAGTCAATTTTCAGTCAGTTTGAACAAAGACACGAGGCTGATGTGCGGCGTCGCGGCGGCGGACGATCGATGCCGGAAACGACCGATTCCCACCGTGGCGCCCAGCGTAGGTCTCCCTTCCGCATTTTTTCCTTATCGTACTTTTTCTCAACATTCCATCGTGGCACATTTCTTTTATTCGCCTTTTAATCCATCTTTCGGTTGTAAGTTGAGTCTACACGACATTCTCCCCCCCAAGATAATTCATCGAGTTATGACGAAATACTCACGCTGTCTGCGTAGGTGTGTAAGCCATATACACATCATACATATATAGTTCCCTACTCATTAATTTTTAATATATGCAAA
>NC_051412.1:10981697-10982124 GCF_015228065.2 Penaeus monodon
GTACTCAGGGGACGGAGTTCAGCGCAGTCGTACTCGTCTGGCCTGACTCGTGCACCAACGTCTGTGTTGCCAACCACACAACGCGCGCTGTGTTATCAGGGACGATTCTAGTGGCTGTTACATTTTGGCTTAAATAATGCTGGCAAGGCTATGCTATCGATGTTGAGACCAGTAATAACATTTGTGATACGAATGTTAATAGAAATGAAAACACTGCCACAGTACAAATGAAATAAATCATGCCGTTCGCAGGTCGTCAAGTTTTCTTATCAGGCGTAGAGGACAAATTTTTCTTTTCATGCTTCTGATTTTAAGAAATTTTAAAAGAGATTAAGTGTGTACTTCATTTTTTTTTATATAAGAATTTTAATTTAAATTGCGTTTTCGCGTTAGTGTATTATGACCATGGCTTTTCAATCCTTTTCAG
>NC_051412.1:10982274-10982431 GCF_015228065.2 Penaeus monodon
TTCTACAGAATTTTCCTTCTCTGCTGAATAAGGGTGAATGCGTGAGAATAAAAGGCCTCTTATTTTGTGTCCTTTGTCTTCATTCCCTATACAATCTGATTTTTGTTCCGCTTTCCTGTCACCGCAAAGAACGTTCGCCTTTATTAAATTCCCGAAT
>NC_051412.1:10982464-10982823 GCF_015228065.2 Penaeus monodon
CACGGCTTTTAAAAACATTTACGCCCCAGAGCATGAATTTATGATGCATTTTGTCTAAAGATGATGAAATAAGAAAAAGGTCTATTTGTTTTGACATCCTTAGTTTATTTATTGGGGGAGACAAACCCTTACCCCGAGCCCTGTTGCCCCGCCTTACCCCCGGGCCCCTGCCCCCCCGCGGAAAAAAAATTTTCTTACGGCATTAAGGGGAACAAAGGGAAATTTTTAAAGCGAAGAAAAGGCCCCTTTTTTTTTCCCTTCTTCATTTTACTCCCCCCCTTTTTCCCTGGGTTCTTTGCGCTCGCCTTCCCCCCAGGGGTCAGGCCTCAGAAAAAGGGGGAAAGGGGGTTTTGTAAACC
>NC_051412.1:10982917-10983387 GCF_015228065.2 Penaeus monodon
TGAAAAATTTCATTAAGCTAAATCACAAACCAAAAACAAAAACCACGCCCATGTCAAAGACTTTTTTTTAGAAAGTGATATACTCAGTAACTAATGCAAAACTTTTTCTTTTGAATATTTTCATACCCGTTAAAATCTTCTCACCAGACATACAAACTACTACTACATGATACATACTTTTAATATTTATATTAATATATTAATATTATGTTGTATGTAGTATATATTTACATATAAATTTTGTTAATAAATATTATTAAATTTTTATAACTATTGTATATTGTAAAATATAAATTATGTATTAAATAATTAAAATATATTAAATATTAGATATATTTATATATTATATAAATTTAATATATTATATATTATCAAAACACACCCACCACTATATGCTTGTATTTGTAAATATGTGTATTGTTATTATATATATATTAATAATTTTATATAATATTCCACACACATATTAT
>NC_051412.1:10984726-10984916 GCF_015228065.2 Penaeus monodon
AAAATTAAAAATTATATATATAATATCTAAATTATATAAAATACTTTTATCCTATCTATCTATATAATATAAAATTTTTAAATTATTTAAAATATTTTATTTAAATAAATTATATAAATTAATTATATACATTATATATATTAATTTTTAAATATTATTAATATATTCTAAACTAATATATTCTATTAAT
>NC_051412.1:10984987-10986270 GCF_015228065.2 Penaeus monodon
TATTTCTTATTTCTTATTTTATTTTAAATATTTATTATAATATATTATATATATATATATATTAAAAAAATTTAATTTTATTTTTATTAAATTCTTTTTATATCTACTTTTTTAAAAATATATATATTATACTATATATATATTAATTTTTATTATATATAAAACTTTAAATTTTATAAATTAATATATTTTAAAAAATTTTTAAATTTTATATCATAAAATTTATATATATTATATTATAATTATTATGAATTTATATTTATAATAATTATTATATTATTTATCTAATTTATATAAAATTATTTTTATTTTAAAAAACCATAAATTTTATATAATATATATATTTTTTCATATTTATTTTTATTATTATTTATATAAATATTAAAAATAAATATTATATAATTATATTATAATATATATATAATATATTATATAATTTATTTTCTAAAAATTTTTATTAAAATATTTATTATATATTTTTTATTATATATATATAATATTATAAATAATTATTTTATTCATTATTATTTATATTTTAATCTTTTATATATATATAAATATAATATTATATTAAAAATTAATTTATTATTATAAATTTTTATATAAATATATTATAATAAAATATATATTATATTGTTTATACTATAAATTTTTTATATTCTTTTTATATATTATATAAATATATTTCTATTATATTTATTTTTATATCAAAAATTTTAATATATTTTTATATTTATTAATAATTATTATATCTAAAAATTTATTTCTATAATCTAAACTTATTATATATATCTATATTTTTAAATATACTTCATTATATTATAATATATTATTATTATTTAATATATATCTAAAAATATATATATTTTTATTAATTTCTTTATAAAATTTTTATATATTTATTACTATATTTTTTCTATTTTTAATTTTATATATTTTAAAATATCATTGTTTTTTAATCATTACTATATTTTATATCAATATATTCCCCCTATCTTTTTCTCTCTTTTTTCTTATTTTTTCAAAATATATATTTATCTTTATTCTTTATTTTATTTATTTTCCTAAAAATTTTTTTTATTTTTTTTTTCTATTTATCTTTTTTATTTTCTTTTCACTTTAAAATATCTTTTTATTTTTATTTTTTTTTTTTTTCTTTTTTTAAATACTATAATATAATATATATCTTTATTATATTTATTTATATATTTATTTTTTATATATTTTATATAAATTTTATTATAATATTATATATATATATTTTTATATACCATTATATTTCA
>NC_051412.1:10986310-10986794 GCF_015228065.2 Penaeus monodon
TTTTTTTTTCTTAATCTCTTTATCCTCCTTATTCTTCTCTGTCTATTATTCATTATTTCTTATATTTAATCTCATTTTTTTAAAAATTTTGATTGTTTATTTTCTTTTTATTCTTTTATTTTTTTATATTTTTTGTTTTTTTTCTCTCATTTTTTTTTATTTCTTTTTATTAAAATTCTTTTTTTATTTATTTATTTTCCCCCTTTATAATCTTTTTAATCTTTTTTATTTTTTTCTTTTTCTTTATTTTTTTTTTTTCTTATCTTATATCTTATAAAATTTTTTTATTTTTTATTTTTTTTTTTTAAATTTTTCTTTTTTCTTTCTCGTTTATTCTTTTTTTTATTTTTTTTTTTTTTTTTTTTTCTTTTCTTTTTTTTTTATTTATTCTTTTTTTTTTTTTTTTTGGATTTTTTTTTTTATTTTTTTTTTTCTTTTTTTTTTCTTTTTTTTTTTATTCCCAAAAAAAAACCCCCCCCCCCCC
>NC_051412.1:10986943-10987080 GCF_015228065.2 Penaeus monodon
AATTTTTTATTTATTCCTTTTTTTTTCTTAAAAAAAAATTTTGTTTTTTACTATTTTTTTTTTAAAAAAAGTTTTTATTATATTTTTCTTTTTTTTTTTTTTTATTAATTTTTTTTTTCCCCCAAAAAAAATTTATT
>NC_051412.1:10987117-10987957 GCF_015228065.2 Penaeus monodon
CCCCCCCCCCTCTTTTCTCCCCCTGATTTTTATGATTTCCCCCCAAATTAAATTTCGGGTTTTTTTGTTTCTTGTAAAATTTCAAAAAAATTTGACCCCAAAATTTAAATTTAATAAAAACAATACTAATTTTTTTTTAAAACGAAAAAATAAAAGGGGGTTAAAAAAAAGGTTTTAATATTCAATTTAATTTAAAAAAGTTTAAAACCCTAAGAAATTTTGGAATATATGAAATAGAAGTGGACGGCATGTGCCCCAGGAAAAAAAAGATGAAGGGGAAGAAGGCAATAATAGGTAAGTGTTGATTTATTGGGGCAAACGGAGAGGGGGAAAAAATGGATTAAAAATTTATTTTTTATTGCGTGACAAGAAGATTTAGTGACGGGAAAGTGAACAGAAAAGAGGAACAAAAATCATTGGAATACGATCCCTTGAAAATTTTCCGATGAAAATATTTTTGTTTGTATGCACCCCAAGCGGAGCACAGATAAGAAAAAAACATTTTGGGCACACTACAAGAAAAACTGAAATGGTTGTGAAAATGAAGAGATAATTTTTAGGGGTATGAATGGCCCATGCGGAGGAAATGCCTATGAAATAGTGATGGGACGAGAGAAGGTAAATTTACCGCTTTATCCTTTGCTATGGTTAGGGAAATACCTTATTTCGTAAAATAAATTAAAAACCCTTTTTACTTTTCAAAAGGGTGATAAAACAATCAAATTTTACTTCCTTTTATATCGAAGGAGAAACATTTTGGAACTAAAAAGGGGGCAAAATAATCCTGGAAAAAGTAACTAGCGCCTGCATGGTTGCAATGATCTCACCTAGCTGCCCCAG
>NC_051412.1:10988020-10988415 GCF_015228065.2 Penaeus monodon
TTCCAACAAAAAATTCAAGACCGAAATTTTAAGAGAGCTGACCCGATAGGGAGAGTGAACCCTGGTGGAATGATGCAACAGTGTTTATTAGGAGCTGGAAAAGGGAAAAACTGGGGCGAGTTTTTGGAAAGGTATGGGAAAAAAAGGCATTTATTTTTTTAAAGAAGAATACAAGAACAGAGTTAAAAGAAAACCAAGAAAAAATGGGGGGGAAAGAACTAGCGAAAGGGCAGATCAGCCCTAAACAATGTTGCAAGGAAGCTACGAAAGCGGTTGCCATCGCAAAATTACAAGCATCCGACCATGTTTATGAATAATTAAAACCCAAAGAAGACGGCGAAGATTTCAAGTTGGTAAGATTTAAAAAAAGGTACGAAAGATTTAACAACAAAAGG
>NC_051412.1:10992542-10994613 GCF_015228065.2 Penaeus monodon
GGTTTCCCTCCTCGCCATAGTAAGGAGACAGGTTCCTTGTGCCTGTGCCTCCAGGTGCGTCGGCATCATCGCCAGAGAGGTGGCGTTCATTGTCCGAGCTAAAGTAATCATCCACGGCAAAGTCCGTGAGATTATGGAAGGACTGAGCTCGCGAAGCAAGAGGGTCGCTGATGCCGCCGTTGGGAATGGATCCATTGGGCGCTTTGGGACCTTGAGTTTTCTTCCGGGATTCACCATCGGCGATGTCCTGCAACTTTTGGAGGTGCTTCTGCCTCTGCACTTCGATTGCCAAGGACGGGAGGCTTCCGCGGTGCTTGTTTCGCTTGTGGAAGTCTATAAGTCTGTCGATCACTTTGTACTCCTTCGCGAAGGTGAGGCCGCTACCGCGCCTACGCCGCTGTTTCTTCTCCAAGACATTGATCCTTGAGTCCGAGTTTGAGCGAGTTCTCCCCAAGCGCTGCTTGGCATGGCGGACAGGGTCTAGTGGAACTCCGCCTTCGAGCTGGATTTTGGTAGAGGCCTTTGCACGCTCTGTCGAGGACTCTCCCGATGGATCGTCGAGGGAGATGACCCAACCCTCTTGACCCTCGCCTTCACTGTCGGAAGTTGCGGGGTTCGAAGATCCGTCATGGGCGTGGTCATGGCGCTGACCTCGACCTTTTAAAATGTGTTGTTCGAAGACGCTCCATCGGCGTTTGTTGGCATTAGAGTGCTTTCGGAAACGTCCGACAAGGCGGGTGTTGATTGCTGTGGGTGGGACGCCCTCCTCCCCTTCTTCCCTCGACGTCGACTCACCTGGATTGAGGCTGACGTGAGAACCCACGTTGATACTGCCCTCGGAAGTTCTGCGGCTCTTCACATCCAGGAGGTCGCTTTGGGAGCGGGACCGAAATTTCGAAAGGAGTTTCCTCATCTTCGAGTCGCCTGTCGAGGGCGATCTGCGCCTTACCTCTCCACTGGATGCCGACCTCGTCCTTCTGCTGGACTCCGGGTGAAAGACATCAAGGAACATGGACTTGAGAGAGTGCTTGTGTTTGGGTGGAATGATCTCGGTAGCGAGGAGTTCCTGGGAGGAACAAAGGCGCGTAACTTCGGGGTTCTGCTTGCCCGTGTCCTGTGTGAAAGAGGACGACGCGTGGCGAGACCTCTGGCGAGGGCCTTTGGGAATTTGAGGGCTGTACGAAATGGAGCCTGCATCGTCGCTCAGGGAAGCCTCAGACCAGAGGGACCCCAGCGAAGGCGAACGCGAGTGAGGCGAACAGGTCCCGCTCGAGGGCCCGCTCGGTGTCCCCCAGTTGGTTACGCTCACCAGCGGTGGGGCGTGCCAGGGGGATTCTTCCACGCCTTCCACCACTACTATGGGGGGTTCCTTTCTTCCCGGCATCCCTTCCACAGGATCTTCCTCCTCATCCTCCGTGCCCTCTTCTCTCAGACCCGTCACGACCTCAAGCTCGTGCTTTAGGGCTTCCGCCGTCGTCATGGTGCTGCCCCAACTTCCTCTGTCTCTTTGTTCTTACGAGTTCTTATACTCACTTTCACTAAATAAAAGTATCACTACACCTAGCAAGCCTTGGCAACACGGAGAATCAAATCTCATGCACTATATAGTATGGGAAATGCGCCCGCAAATTCGTTCACAAGGGATCATCCTGAAGAAGTCTCGTGCAAGTGGCTCAGCCTACAGCTCCGGAGTCTCACAAGGAACAACAGTCACTGGCTCAGAGGCCGGCTAACACTGGGCCACTTTTTATAATAGAACATCAGATCGCCGTCTAATGTTTCTGTACCTGGAAACGGGTAACAATAATGGTTTAAAGAAATGTTTGCTTTCCATTTCGGTTAGATAATAAAAACAACAATCAAATGGATAGAAATAATTGTAATGAAACTTTAAACTTACTCCAAACAGACTGTATAACCCAGTCATAAGTGCAATTTGATGAATCGCGTAAGTTTGTACTCAATAGCCAGGTAAAAAATAAGGATGTGACGAATTTCAATCAGCCTCATAGAAAATGAACACTTACATAAATATAACACACACAAACAAATGCAAATACACGCGAACGCA
>NC_051412.1:10994741-10995000 GCF_015228065.2 Penaeus monodon
TCGCAAAACAAGTAACACAAGAATAGTGATTCCAAGTTTTCTCTACATAAAAAACGGCCAGAACGGAGATCAGATCCTCCCAGTTTTCCCACCGCCCACCGGTTCGTTCTCTCTCCTTTTATTGCGGTAACACCGGCCATGTGCTTTCCCGACTGTCGGCGTGTAATTTCTCTTTTATGGGCTTATTTTCTGAAGTGTTGATGTTTATGGTTCTGCTGTTGTCATCCAGACCAGACTCAATACCAAGCCGTAATAACGT
>NC_051412.1:10995206-10995341 GCF_015228065.2 Penaeus monodon
GTTCTACTGAGCCTAAACTAGATCCGAGTGACACTAGAAAGTTACGCCTTACAACCGGTAGGTCCGAAACTAGAGTGGGGCGAGGAAAGGTTCATTAAATATGTTAATATCAAACATGATCTTTTTGCCGTTTGG
>NC_051412.1:10996457-10997667 GCF_015228065.2 Penaeus monodon
TTCACTGTATGTTTCCTTTACACTTAGTTATTATATTTGGCTAATTCACCTGTTTCCATTCAGACAAGTAAGATCAAAGGTAAACTACTTAAGAAATACTTGTATTACTCGAGTTTACCGAATGATAACTTCTTCCCGACCTTAGTTATCGTGATGAAATGGCCACAGTCAAGACAAGAGACAAGTGCTTCATAGCCATCGTGGGAAGACCAGAATCGGGGGGAGATAAGTCTAATTTGATATCAAGGCACCTGAATTGCGGTCAAGCCCAGCTGGCACTCCTCACTAACACGTACATCACAAACGCCTACACTCAGGCTTGTAGACCTATATATGTTAACCAAGTAGAATTTCATCACTTTCATTTTTTCACACAGCTGCGCTTACAGGTGTATACGCAGAACCTTTCCAAATTCACGTATTTATATTAGATATCCTAACCTTTCTAGACCTACAACCCCCCCCCCCATCTTCCCGCTCGCAGGATATCCTCTTTACTCCATTAAATGACCTCCAGCCCCTCATCACCTCTCAAAATGAGTCTCTCATTGTCCTCCTTCGTTTTCCCTTTTTAATTTAATTCGCCTTCACTCTTCCCCTATCCTCTCCCCCTGCTCGCGCGCCCGCCCGTGCCCTCGCATTCTCTCCAGCGGGCGGGAGGTGTGGGTGTGGGGGGCTGAGGTGGGAGGTTCAGAGGACCGGTCGTTGCGAAAGCTTCCGTCGGTCCACTTTTTGTCTGGGGGCGTTCACTTCAGCATCTGCGACAAGGGTAGATTTCAACCCCCAACTCCTAGCTCACCGGCCTCTCGTTGCCCCTACATGGATGGACGTCCGGCAAGGATGGTTCGTTACCTCTGACTTTTAGAATGGTTCATCAGCCTTCTCTCAAGCTTTGGGTTCGTTGTCCGTGTCTTGACTTTGCACCCTTTCTGCTTCTAATTCTGATTATTTTTATTGCACTTTTTACATCTCTGTCATTGTGTCTGTCTCAGTTGCGCTATCATACTCGATATTCTAGCATCGGTAGCAGTTACAAGATATGCTGCCCTTGAGACACAGTTTGACAATTGAGCCAAAATCCGTTAAAAAACGGGTTTTTAAAACCCCCCCTTTTGGAAAATTTTGGGCCATTTTACACGGCAAACCCACACACAAAAAACACCTACAACCCCTCTCCCCCCCTTTTCTGTTTTGGCCCCCCCCCTTTCCC
>NC_051412.1:10997749-10998282 GCF_015228065.2 Penaeus monodon
CCCCTTTTTCCCCCCAAACCCCCAAAACTTCTTTCCCAAACCCCAAAACTTTCATGTTTACAAAAAAAATCAAATTCAAGGGTTCAGGAAAATTAAAAGCCCGGGCGGCAAATTTAAAACCATTTTTTCTTTCCCCCAAATTTTCCCATTATATGCCATTAAAACATAATATATAAACATAAATAATTTTAAAGAATAAAAAAAAAAAAAGAAATAAAAAAAAAAAAAATAAAAAAAAAAAAATTTAAAAAAAAAAAAAATAAATAAAAAAAATAATTTTAAAAATTAAAAAAAAAAAGAAAAAATAAAAAAAGGAAAAAAAAAAAATTTAAAAAAAAAATAAAATAAAAAAAAAATTTTTTTAAAAAATATAAAAAAAAAATAAAAAATTTTTTAATAAATAAAAAATAAAAAAAAAAAATTTAAATAAAAAATTTTAAAAATAATTAATATTATATATATTATATAATATATTTTATATAAATAATTTTTAAAATATATTTTAAAAAATAAAATTTTTATAATATAATATT
>NC_051412.1:10998310-10998377 GCF_015228065.2 Penaeus monodon
TATATATATATTTTATTATAATATAATTTAAAAAAATTAAGTAATAAATAAATTTTTATTGGATAAA
>NC_051412.1:10999161-10999437 GCF_015228065.2 Penaeus monodon
TATTAATTTTATATATTTTTTTATAATATATATTTTATTAATATAAAATATAATATTTAAATAAAATATATAATTATATTTAATATAAAATTATAATTTTAAATATATATATAATAATAATAAAAATAATATAAAATATAAAAAAATTTTATTTTTTTTATTTTTTATATAATTTTAATATATTTATAAAATATATAAATAATATATAAATAATATATAAAATTAATATATATAAAAAAAAAATATATATAAATATATATATTATAATGAAAACCC
>NC_051412.1:10999456-10999613 GCF_015228065.2 Penaeus monodon
AAAAAAATAATAATAAAAAATATATAAATAATAATTTTAAAATAAATAAATATAAAAAAATTTTTTAAAAATTAAATAAAAATAAATTTTTAAAAAAAAAAAAAAAGGGGGGGTTTTTTTTTTTTTTACCCTTTTTTTTAAATAATAAAAATTTTTT
>NC_051412.1:11000441-11000538 GCF_015228065.2 Penaeus monodon
TTATAATTATAATATTTTTAAAAAAATATATAAAATAATTAATTTTTATAAAAATTTAAATAATTTTTTATATAATTTTTTAAAATTATAAAATTAA
>NC_051412.1:11001967-11002190 GCF_015228065.2 Penaeus monodon
CGCGGCAATTTCCGCCGCCTCGCAGACACGCTCCAGCGCGCATCCTCGCTGCCCTTCTCAAGTGACTCCTTCCAGATCATTAAATACTCGATCAGCGATTGAGAAACTAATCTCTCCTTGATCACGCTTTACGTTTCTCGGGAGCTGCTCTTCAGCGGCAATTACTTCCTTGGTGATTCCTCATCGGCATAGCGGTGCCTTTGAGCCTCGGCCGACTACGAGC
>NC_051412.1:11003315-11003722 GCF_015228065.2 Penaeus monodon
CTCGCGGCCCCCCAAGCTCCGCATACTTGCGATGGGCGAAAGCAACTTTCGCACCGAACGCATGGTTATTACGCGGGCGTGATGAGGCGACGGCTCGCTGGCCCAGGCCTCCCTCGCACTGGCAAGTTTCTCTCCAGTGCTTTTCCATACCTTCCCTTCCTCGTCTGTATCTTCTTCTAACTCTTAACTTCCTCTCCAACGAAACTCTCCACCACCATCTTTCCTTCTATCATTTCCCCCTTTCTCTTCCTCTCTCCCCTTTCCCTTTCCATTATTGCATCCTTACCCTTCCTATCCCCAGCCTCTCTCTTTCCCACGGCTTCCCCTCCTTTCGCTCCAGCGGGAGACGACCAAAAGCCTATCAGCTTTCAAATTTCGGTATCCGTGGTGGGCACTCGCCTTGCACG
>NC_051412.1:11003907-11004296 GCF_015228065.2 Penaeus monodon
GGCGTGACAACTGCCTCGACTGCCAAGCAGGGGAATGAGTACAAAACGGTATGTTATATCTCCAATCAGAGTAAACACGTGGGCATCAGGTATTGTATGCTAATGAGCTCGATGGAAGCTTGGGGAACATCACATTCTCGGAGAATTTACCTGTTCTCTGCAAGTTATCGCTCTCTTTGTCATCCTTATTTGCTCGTGTTTGTCTGTAAGTTCGGTTAGTTATCACATTTACATCTGATGTTGGCTTTGCTATTTGCCTCGATCGTCCTCTCTCTTCTGTTCCTCTATCATTATATCCGTCTACTTTTCTTTTCCTCCCTTATCTTTATCAGTCTACTAGGATAATTTTTATCTTTCTAGCTTTCGCTCTTTCGGTCCCTTTCAAAGTC
>NC_051412.1:11004389-11004604 GCF_015228065.2 Penaeus monodon
ATTCTAGTTCCGCTCTAATTCGAATATTCCAGTTCTCCCTTTTTGGCTGCTCCCATTCGCACACGGCATGGAAAGGACGCCAAACCAAACTGGACAATCTGCACACTGTTAGGACGTATCCCTCAAGTTCTCCGTCTCCGCCTCTTTCTTTTGGTCTCGCTTTTTCTTTTATCTTCTCAGATTAAATATTCTTCAAGACGATGAAAACAGGCAGG
>NC_051412.1:11004673-11005124 GCF_015228065.2 Penaeus monodon
CCGCACAGATGATGGCTTACTTATGAGGTACATCGCTAAACATGAAATAAATACACGTCGATATGATTTGAAAACGCTACCTACAAGGGAGGCGTCTGTAATCTATATTCAGAGTCACGAGTTTTTAATCCATGTTTCGTTATTTATTTGTTATTGTGTATGTGTACGTGCATATTTGATATCGAATAATGATGTGTCTATTTACGGTTTCTTGTGCGTGTGCAAATGTATGCAAAATAAAAATGAGGAAAGGAGAAATTTGGAGTCGACAACAAACAAAGAAAACGTTTGGTTCTCCTTTCGGTTAAATCTTCTTCCGTTGTCTAGGAAATCACCTTAAAATAACAATAAAATCTGTGTTAGTCACAATCAAACAAATGCTCTCTCCGGGTGACCTTTAGTGTGCGTCGCCTCCTCTCTTAGTCCTTTTTCACTCCCCATCTTACTTTTG
>NC_051412.1:11005221-11005660 GCF_015228065.2 Penaeus monodon
CATGTGCATCTGTCCATGGGTTTGCCAGCGTACGTACGTCACCCTCATCACTTGCCAACCCCTGCACAACCTTGGGCAATCTTTGCTAATGTCTATTTGCTTGTCCGCGGGTCATCAAGGCCCTCTCGCTTATTTCTTCCCTTCCTCGCCTTCCTTTCCTGTACAAAATTCTTTTCGTTCTAACTTCTTCCTTCCTACACCCCTTATTTTACTTCTCCATACCCACCATTTTCTTTCCCTTTCCTCCCTGCTATCCCGTTTTTCTCCTCGCTGACCTGGGTCGGGTTCCCGTCGCCCGAGGCTGGACGAGCGGACCGTTAGAGCGTGCGAAATTTATCTGCAGCTCGTGTGGGGCGCTGGTTTCCTTCGTGTTATACTGTCTTCGACGCGGGCCTTCGCTTTCCTGAGTGTCGAGCGACGGAAAAGGAGGTGACAAGGA
>NC_051412.1:11005757-11005823 GCF_015228065.2 Penaeus monodon
CGTGCATATGTATGTATGTATCTAATCTCATCTATCCAAATGTTTATCATGTTATCTGCAGATGCA
>NC_051412.1:11006090-11007984 GCF_015228065.2 Penaeus monodon
CTGAGAGAAAGAGAAGTAGGCCCAACAACTGATGAAGATGAACAGACAAAATGAGTGCTTGCGTGAAAAGAATGATAAATGTATTTGCAGTGGAATATCAGGCGCATCACCTACACTTAGCACCTATGAAACCCCTTCCCACATTAACTTCTTGTGGAACAGCTTGGCCCCTACCCCCATCCCTCCCTGTCTTTGTATCTCCTCCCTTCTCTTCCTATTTCTTCCTCCCTTCTTCTGCTGTTACTGAATGCTTTGTTATTGAGTAGGGCCTGTTATCTTCCCTTTTCCCTTCCTTTCTCTTTCCTTAATATATTTCTCTGTCTCCTCCCTGCTTCTCCTTCTTTTCATCCCTTTCTTCGCCTTTCCTCTGTTTCCCATAATGTTTCCTTCTCCTTTCCTTTCCCTCATGCTTCCTTAATCTGCCTCGTCTGTCTGTCTCTCGCCATGATACTTCGTGATGCATATATCCCCGACCCCCCCTCACTCCGACCGTCTCCCCCCCTTCTCACGCAGCCCAAGGTTAGTGCATGCAACCCCGGCCTCGACTACAGCTTCTGCGAGATAAAGGTGCGCCTCCCTCGCGCTGCCACCCGCGACGCCGCCATAGCTTTCCTCTTAATCTTCATTCAGGCGCTTGCACTTCTGTGTCATTTCGTGTCAGTGTTCGCTCTCTTTCCTTGTCCGTTTACAAACCATGAATACTAAGTGAACGATACGGCTAGATTCAGTCTGTAAAAGGAGTCACACAACACAAAAACAACATATTATGTTATCATAAAGACTAAACACGTCTACCGAAAAAAGTTGATCTTATTAGCTAATGAGTCATCATCAGCAGATAGAGATATTCATGCCAGGTTCACTGTGTGATGTGACACTGTCCGCGGATATTTATGAATAGATTGCGAGTTACTATAAGAGGCAAGAAAAACTAATAACGAGCGACAAAATGTACATCAAGGAAAAATTCTTGCAAGAAAGAGGATGATGCGACCGAAAGGCCGCTTGGCCTTCCTCTCCGACGACCTTTATCGCGGACAGACGGGCGTGTGTTATTCCCAGCCTCGTGAGGTCGGTCCCGCGGAATCCACGCCGCTCTGCACGAAAATCTATCACAAGTCCGGTTTCCCAACTCGGATGCCCTTGCAATTTGCAGCTACATCTCATGAACAGGAAGTGACCAAACTGCGAGTAGAAAGGTAAGGACACGTACAATGGAAGAGAAAATGGGCATGGTAGTTAGGATATCGAAGGAGAAAAGGAAAGGCATAGGCCGAGCTGAAGAAAATAAAGCGCATTTCACACCATCCTCAGTCCCCAGACAGCAAGTCATCTCCCGAGGACGTGAGTTCGACGGAACAACAGGCAAGGAGCAGTGCGCCGGACTTTTCTTTTCCAAGAGAGCTCGAGATTCCCTCAAAAGAATGTAGAAAACTAATCAGAAACAGGCAAAGAAACACAGCGCATGTGTGATGGTAAGTGTCTTTATCGGCAACCATAATTTTGTTAACAGCCGAAGGTAGAAACAAGGCCCACCATTTTGATATCTCCTGCATTTTTCGCGTCCAAAGTTCTGGCTTCGGACACAGCGATCGAGGTCAACAGAAGTTCAACGAAGATAGAACAGTGATGAAAATGTGCTAAGAAACGAATAAAAAGGAAGGAAAGTAGTTTTCGATTCTCACTTACATTTTTGTTTCCCTCTATAAAAGAAATCCCGATGACTTTAATTGTTTGGAAAGATATTTTCACATTTATCAAAATATCTTTCCAAACATAGTACCCGGTCCTAAGTCCCTTTTTTCTCGCAAGTATTCTTAAACGCAAGCACAAAGCATACGCCATTGTTAGGAAACTAATGAAGACGCCAACATTTCCCGGCAGTCCATAAGGA
>NC_051412.1:11008631-11008779 GCF_015228065.2 Penaeus monodon
TGAGGAATTATTTGTTTGTTTGAATTTTATTGCAATGCTGGCGAGCACTATTTAAGATTAATTATTGATTAACTAAAGTAACTAAAATAAACACCTCTTTCTTTTTTTTGTTTTAATAGATATACATATATAGTTATACATGTGTATC
>NC_051412.1:11008910-11008996 GCF_015228065.2 Penaeus monodon
TGCCCGCTCCCTCGACTCCCGGTAAATGGGACGACCTCTCGGCCCCGCGAGGAGCGCGGAAGATAAACAGCGGCGAGAGACGGGGC
>NC_051412.1:11009731-11010782 GCF_015228065.2 Penaeus monodon
TGTTGTTATCCTGAACCTTTCCTTCTGTTACCTAAAGCATATCCTTTTCACTAATAAACTAACCACTTTACAGAAAAGTTGCCGTTATCTTTGTTATCTTATAGACTCTGTCCCGTGGTGAGATGATATGAACGCTGATGATAAGATCAGAGAAGAAATGCAACGAGAACCTTCACTTAAAACAGACGAGGAGTGTTAATTAAATGATCAAGGCCCATTTGGAGAATACGTCTGGCATTGAATAATTATAATAATAAAAAAGGAACAACAGCAACACAAGTCATACATGTTCTGATTTTCTTTAAATGACCACTCAGGCACTTTGGACAGTTCGTCATCGTTACACCTCAGGAGGAAAGTGGTGTCAGGCACGATGCATCACCGAAAAGGTTAACTGGCTGTGGTCCAGTTCAGTAATTACTCTACCTCCGTTCAAATGTCATCAAGTTCACTGTGTTTCATCGTTGTTTCCCTGGGTTGGTACAACCAGACCCTGGATCAAGGACTCTGTTGTTTCTTACCCACTAATCACTCGTACACGTACAGAGGAAACACGATGTCACGGCGATTTTTAGTAGTAGTAATCCTGCACAGCGCGAGCACCGGGCCGCACATTCGCTCACACCAAGTTTACCGCACGAACTGAGGCGGGTCTGGCTGCTAGCAGTCGACCCTGCACCACGCCAGGCTGCCCGCCACCCGCTAGTGTGCCTCTCCACCCGGCAGATAGGAGGGGGGGTGTAAGATAAGTGGCACTCATTTTAGACGCATAGCAATAGAGGAAGAAGAGCTTTTGAAACGGAAAAGAAACGAATGGTTCATGAAGTTATGCTTCCTATATTAGACGTAAATATAAAGATATGTTGCGGGAACATATCTTCAGCCTAATGTATACATCTGCTTTATTATAAAAACACCATTCTATAGGATAATGGGATGCAATTAAGAATAAAGAGATCCGCACTCTCCATAATCAGACTGACGGAACAATTCTATGACCCAAGACATTTGTTGAGCTGTACCTGACTGCTCGAGTGAGAGACTTAAACAG
>NC_051412.1:11011727-11011832 GCF_015228065.2 Penaeus monodon
CGTTTTAGAATAGGATGAGCGCCGGATAAGGGCCGCATATCTGTCATAGAAAATGTTCATACTGGTAACGGGTAAACTGTTTCAAAACTTATCTGAGTCGTTTCG
>NC_051412.1:11013048-11013119 GCF_015228065.2 Penaeus monodon
GAGGGGCCATCATCGACAGTGGGGGAGATCCCCGGCTCTCATTAGACAGCTACCGCCAGTCTCAAGCTGGG
>NC_051412.1:11013321-11013446 GCF_015228065.2 Penaeus monodon
CAGACTGAAGGTGGACATTGTCAGCCTCCAGGATACATGTTAGCAGACTCGGGTGCCATCAAAGAGAAGGATTACACGTTTTTCTGGCTGGGAAAGCGTCTGATGAGCCCTGATGAGTGCATGGC
>NC_051412.1:11013480-11013624 GCF_015228065.2 Penaeus monodon
CACTCCTGAGAACAAGGGTGAGTTCTACAAGAACCTGTCAGCTATCATCAGCATTATCTCAAGCAAGGAGCAAATTATTCTCCTAGGTGACTTCATAGCAAGAATGGGCACTGCCAATGTCTCTTGGTCCACATGCCTTGGACG
>NC_051412.1:11013689-11013828 GCF_015228065.2 Penaeus monodon
TGCATCACCAACAGATTCTTCGACGTCAAGCCGCAACACAAGGTCTCCTGGAGACATTTCCGGTCCAAGAAATGGTATCAGCAGGATCTGATCCTAGTCAGGCGGTCCTCACTTAAGTATGTCCTCAACATCAGCTCAT
>NC_051412.1:11015595-11016484 GCF_015228065.2 Penaeus monodon
AGTTTCTAATAATATCTCTTGAAGTTTATGTACACCTGTTTCTATCGCAGAACTAAAGTAAAAGTCGGTGGCTACAAGCAAATAGCCGCGAGACTAGCGAAAAGTTGCATCAAGGGGGGGAGAGCGCAGTGCCCGAAATCAGATCTGTGGTATAACACAGACATAGTCCATTTTTGTCACGCAGTCGGTGAGGCACAGCTTTGTGTTCGAAAACGTTGCGAAGGCAGACTAACCACTTGGGTGGAATATCTTAGGCGTTCGGCCCATGACTCGCCGATGATGAGAACATCAAGGCCTTGGGAAATACGACCTCAAGGCAATCTGTACTGCAACAAACAATATTGACATGAGAGGGAGAGCACTTCCCAATTGCAAAACAGTGACGATGAGGTAAGACAGCCTGAATATGATCTGCAGAGATGGTATCCATAAGAACATAAAATCTGATCCTTAATATATGTATATGGATTCATATTGATTCATATGTGGGGATGGCAATGTATATAGAAAACGTGTACAACCATAATATCATTACATTACTATGTTGTAGGGTATTCGTGAGTGCCGCGTTCCCATCCTTGTAATACGTGCCCTTTGCCAGCAGGTCACTTAATCTCAGAACCCTCTCTACTCACGATTTTAACAAACTTCCGTAAAATCTTCGTTCGCTATCTCTCTTAAAGAGAAGAGTATATAATTCATATACCACAAACCAGCCACCAAAAACTTTACTAATTGTTGGATACTACACCCTGCTACCGCCCGACCCTTCAACATTATGACGCAAGGCAGGGAGGCTACCCTAACTAGCAGTCAGATATAAAGTTAACATGAACGAAGCTTCTGGAGGTGAGATACACTTGAAGTCAATAGTATGGCGGTGAAGTCA
>NC_051412.1:11016673-11017659 GCF_015228065.2 Penaeus monodon
ATAAAATTAGATCAACAGAATCATTAAGGAGCATTCTCAATCTATTCCATGTATGCCGGAAATTGAATAAAACATGGCATATCATTTCTCACCAAGTACAAGATGATGAAATCAGGTAAAACGATTTACAAATGAAGAGACTGAAAGGTGACTGAATGGGGATTATGATACAGATAACAAGGAATTTAAAAGACCGGGAATTTGAAAAGAATATATACACACAGACATCTATTGTGACCAGTCAGACAGATAAAAAGGTTAAAGGTGAACCTCCAGGGCGAAGGGAGGGAGTTAGCGCGGAGGACACCGGCTGATAGGAGTGAGGAGGTAGGTAAAATAGTTTCCAATTACACCTCGATGAGGAGGAAGAAAAGACCAAAGAAGCAGAAATGTGTTTTTCTCCGCTCGACTGCGCATGTATCAGCCGCGGGCTTGGGCGAGAACGGAACTCCGAACACACTCCCATGATTACTCGACGACACCAGAGTAATCACAGTCTTGTAAAAAAGTGAAGGGACTGATAACAGCATGAATATGTATAGGAATATCTTTTATTAATATCAGTACTTGTTCATATGTTGATAATATCGTATGCAGCATATTTAGGCTGCTGCATAACTGCATGCAAATGCAGAGCAAGTGATTAAAGGGCTGAGCGCCACGTGCCACAAGCGCCCTGACTTCTGCTTGGGAGCTGCCGAGGAGAGGAGAGCGGACCCTGCCACGAGGCGGCTGTGGCGCTGCCGGTGAAAGTATAACATGGCGAGCGTGGCCACTTTTTTATTCTGATTCACAAGTCTCTGATTATATAACAAGAGATCTTGGAATGGAACAAATCTGGGAAGTAGGCTTACTCAGAAGGGGGCGAATTGAGGTGACGGTTAAGATAAAGGAAAGGCGGAATTGCCGGGGAATAAAAATCTACTACGATCCGAAATCCACTTTTCTGTGGCTGTGTGTTAATTTTCCTATTGTTCATGAGCATG
>NC_051412.1:11018087-11018590 GCF_015228065.2 Penaeus monodon
GCCTTTCACTGAATAACCATATTATTGAACACTAATGATTAGGCTCGTTGGACTAATTAGAATAGCATGGTATAACAGTGTAAAAGAAAAATTAAATAATATTATTCACTGACGAAACATGAACATAAAATTTATGACTGAGCGAATGGGCTCAGTGTGACGTATTAGCTTCGTATACGAATAACGCACTACATTAGACGTTGAAATGAATAGACTGTGAAATACAATAATAAGAATTACGATTAGATGTACATCAAGAGTGTT
Source organism: Penaeus monodon (assembly GCF_015228065.2). Taxonomy (NCBI): domain Eukaryota; kingdom Metazoa; phylum Arthropoda; class Malacostraca; order Decapoda; family Penaeidae; genus Penaeus; species Penaeus monodon. The sequence continues at coordinate 11,018,352 of NC_051412.1, forward strand.
AAATTTTTCACTCAAGGCGTATCAAAGCTATGTAGCGATCACATTCCGTATATTCATTCGTCAGACTTTGCATAATCTTTGTCACACGATGTTCTAAAACGAAATGGCGTACATTAGCCTTAGCCAGGGCCCTCACTTGAACGCGCTTTGCACCTCCATCGCCTTCCCTACTTACGTCTTACGCAAGAAACCTGTGTAGTGGGTGTAGGTGAGGGTGGTGGTGTCGGGGTTGGGTAGTG
>NC_051412.1:11018681-11019071 GCF_015228065.2 Penaeus monodon
GGCTCACTCAACATTCTCCTCTCCTTGGCGCGGTCGTGTTTTTTGACGCAAGGTGAATGCTTGTTTGCCTTTTGTTGTTAAATAAACAATTACGAGCTCGGAACGTTAATCTTGTCAGCATATTAGGTATGTTTTCTGTCACAAGATCAGGCTTATTTATTGCCAATCATGCACATATATGCACCACTGTGGCGTATAATCTGATTATACACGATTCAATATGGAAAGGGATCGAAAAATGGAGAAGGCAGGCCGGCCGCCTGGCGCTGCGTTTTTTTGACTCCCACAATAAAGTGAAAGTCGATGAGCAAGTTTGACCTTCGCAAAATGTTATGTAGGTATTTTATGGACTTTTTATATAAATGCGTAGGCAGATATTTCCTGACGGAA
>NC_051412.1:11020816-11020942 GCF_015228065.2 Penaeus monodon
TCAAGTCTCTGCATATGAACTTCGTTTTCTAATAGGATGAGCGCCGGATAAGGGCCGCCTATCTGTCATAGAAAATGTTCATACTGGTAACGGGTAACTGTTTCAAAACTTATCTGAGTTGTTTCG
>NC_051412.1:11021062-11021496 GCF_015228065.2 Penaeus monodon
ATTCTATTTAATCCTGCCATCTCGGACCCCAAGGATTTTTACAAGCGAAATCCCTTCCCTCAGCCTCATCAGATTCGCAACCCTGAGTTCTCATAGTTTATTTTTCTGGTTTCGATGATTGTCATTATCGTCATCATTTACTTTTTCTAGGTCACATTCCTATGTGAAGGCATGTTGGAGATTCTGCGCCTTTGATGGTATCATAATCCACAATTTGTTTGTTTTCCTGATGGAAAAGTTTGATTTTTTACCTTTGTGTCTGTGATGCCAAACTCCGCTCGTCGGCGTCGTGCCAGAGATCAGAGTTCGGGGCAACAGAATCAGGGTCCTCCTGAAATCCCTTTGGGTGGCTCACCGCGGCTCAGCCCAGCAAAGAGCCTCCTAGACGTCTCAGTTACTCGTTCTCCCATCCGATATTCAGGTATCCAGCTGTG
>NC_051412.1:11022269-11022721 GCF_015228065.2 Penaeus monodon
CTTTCAGCCCAAAACAGATAAATGCTGTAGATGTGAGCATGTAGCCTTTGAAGCCTTTGCCGACACTCAGGTTAGTAACTCACACCTTCGTCACTTAGAAGAATGGAAGTACCGATTGCTCTGCCAGCCACTAAGTTTGAAAGCGTCATGTTCTTGGAGTGAGAGTCTCGACCGAATAGACTTTGACGTCTAAGATTTTTGTCTCTTTTGTCTGCATTCTTAGGAAGGGCGGAGGCCTTCGTCTTCTCATTTGCTTAAAATGAATGGGCTTTGAATCTGATTTGTCGTCTAATTAAGAAATACCTGCGCTTGCTTTCTTCACGCCATGATCTCGGGCCATGGTGAGAAGGACGGTCGACTTTTCGAAGGGAGTGCGTGGGATTTTCGATGTCATTTCATTATCTGTGTGACAGTAGATGGTGTTAGAGTGACGCAAATTTCACATGTATATT
>NC_051412.1:11022934-11025101 GCF_015228065.2 Penaeus monodon
GTATAGATAGATAGAGATTTAGAGGAAGGTGAGTGCGAGGTGAGAGTGATGGCTGGAGAGAGCAGGTCGCTGTCGACGCTGGCGAGCAAGCGCGCTGCCTTGCCAACTTCCTTTGGGCGATAAATTTCATGTGAGCGATAAACCTTCGCGAGGAGGCCTTGCTCTCCGGCTCAGAACTGAGAGACGGTAGATTTTCTTTTAAAAAGTGGGTATGGAAAACAATAGAATTGGCACATTGCTGACAGGAATTTAGACTTCAGGTTAAACAGCGAACCAACTCTGTCACTTGCATGAGCACTTTGAGGGAGAAGGTTGTAGTTACCGCACCTTAAATGTAGCGGTTATAAGATATCTATGAATACAGAATACTGATAGCGTAGTGTATCATTCATTCGTACTAATAAACAGGTGATACGCAGCTTCTAAAGGTTATATTAATGAAAATCACCAAAGAGAACTGTTGTTTGTTATGTTTTGTAGAAAATGACTACGCCAAGAATAATCATAACAATAGTAAGTAATGATGCTATATAAAAAAGACTTTTATTGCATACTTTTGAGCGAAATTATATATATATAATGAAGCTGAAATCTAATCGTTTAACCTGAATAGTACCCGCTCTCATCTTAGCTGCCAAATCTTCCTGCTTTCCGCATCATCAGGAGTACCCACTATTACGCCAATTCACCCCTCTTCCTCCGTTTCCTTACCCTCCTCCGCCACTCTTCCTCTATCTCCTGCTTCCCCCTTTTTTCTCTCCTTCCCCTTCTCCCATCTTGTACTCTCTGCTTACTCTTCCCTTGTCCCCTTTGAGCCCGATTCACCTCCTCGCTCTCTGGTTTCCTTCCCTGACAAAGAGCGCACACAGCTCTCTGGTCTTGCATGGTCGCGTCCTGGTTCTCATGGGGAGACGGCTTGTTTTGATCTGCTCTGTAAATCTTCGTCGCCGTGCTGTCTCCGTTTCTGTATTTGGTGTAATCTTCGTTTTCTTTTCTGTTAATATAAACTAGACTTGCGTCTACGCTGAGCGACAGGCCTTAGCAGTTTGGTAGCAACAGTTGCTGCGTCGAGGAAGGTTTGTTTCAAAGCTCTCCTCAGCGCAACTTCTAAAGGGAGGCATCTTTTTCAGAACTTTTATTAGGGTAGCACTTTGATACGTTTATAGACATTCTTCATATTCTGTGAGGTAAATTTGACACTTTTATGCGAAAGGAATTTTCTGCACATTTATGAAGCTGTGTCCTCTTCAAAATTTTTACAGGACTTATAATCTGTGATTTTATTATGTAATCTTACACAGATTCATGACCACATTTTTCAACTGTTAAGACTTTATGTCAGAAAATTTCCTCTTGAACTATGGCTATGAAAAACGTAGCTTTTCACTTATTATTACTGTTTAACAGTAATGATATCATCAATAATCTTTGAAACTGGGTAGAGAAACACACATTCCTTAGTAGATGAGGGAGGGAAATCTGAGGTGGAGGAAAAGGAAAGAGAAGAGAAGGAGGAAAAAGAGGATAAAGAATTGGAAGAGGAATAAATTAATTTAGAAAGAAATGAAGTAATGGAGGGAGAGGGTGGCAGAAGGGTGGAGGGAGGGTTGGAGAAGGGGTGGAGGGAGGGTGGCAGAAGGGTGGAGGGAGGGTTGGAGAAGGGGTGGAGGGAGGGTTGGAGAAGGGGTGGAGGGAGGGTTGGAGAAGGGGTGGAGGGAGGGTTGGAGAAGGGGTGGAGGGAGGGTTGGAGAAGGGGTGGAGGGAGGGTTGGAGAAGGGGTGGAGGGAGGGTTGGAGAAGGGGTGGAGGGAGGGTTGGAGAAGGGGTGGAGGGAGGGTTGGAGAAGGGGTGGAGGGAGGGTTGGAGAAGGGGTGGAGGGAGGGTTGGAGAAGGGGTGGAGGGAGGGTTGGAGAAGGGGTGGAGGAGGGTTGGAGAAGGGGTGGGGAGGTTGGAAGGGTGGAGGGAGGGTTGGAGAAGGGGTGGAGGGAGGGTTGGAGAAGGGGACTGTGGAAGGGATGAAGGAGGGAGCGAAGGAGTTTGGGGAGGACGTTATATGGATCAAGTGAAATAGTCAAGGAAGAACAGCTCAAGGAATAATACAGGGGACAAGGAGTAGAAGGGTATATAAAGAAATCTGATGAGAATGGGAATGGGAGGAGGGAGTGAGA
>NC_051412.1:11025931-11027070 GCF_015228065.2 Penaeus monodon
ATGAAAGGGCCTGGAACCTGTTCCGTCAGACAAGAGATATACATCCCGTGAGTTCTAAAAACACGGGAGACGAAGAGATGTTTCCGCCCGGAGGACCCCATTGAAGGCCTCGTATTGATATACCGGGAAGTCGATGGAAGGAAATGTTTCGAGTCTTTGCCGGAGGACAACGCGGGGTCGAGCGGCTGCGACGGCGGCCTCGGAGCTCGGGGGCGTGAGGCGACGGGCCCCACTGCCTCCTGTGGCCGCCTTTCCCCCCAATCCTGGCGTTATCTTTCCCTTACCTATCGATGTCTTCCTGTTTATTTACCTTTCTATCTGTATCTATATCAGCCATGAAAAGAAGAACCAAGACATGCTTTTTGAAAACGTCCGTCTTCATCCTTGTACAAGAAAGCAAATCAAATATCTAGAGCTGGGAGCAGTGAAATCATCGTTCGAATAGGCTTAATGTTATACGTCCCAAAACAAGATTAAGTAAAATATCCGAAATTACAGGATATACATGAGTGTCCATGAATTCAGGATAGATCAATACATGTCTTATCCTTGAGTAAACCGCCTTGCTGTTCACCAGCACTCACAAACCACCCTTTAGCTCAGGTTCTCACATTCTGTCGGCATCTTCTAACCGCCTCGATCTCCTCTTCGCCAAAATTCTTTGAACATCAGCCTACTAGATGAAAACCAAACTGTCCAATGACAGTACAGTCATACAGCTCTTGCCATAAATATTGCCATATTTATTCACCTCATATTGGTTTGTTTTTCTTGTCTCTTGTTATATGTTTACAACTAGTTTTGTACATTTTGCATACATTCCACCACCCTCTCTCTCGCTCTGACTCATCTACCCCTTTTTCAGAAATACAAAAAAGTGCTATAGCAAAATCACAAGCATTTCAGTAGAAAGAAACTATGGCAAGATATGATAAAGAGGCACTCTAACTGAATAGTGATCCCGTTGGAATGTGGAGCACCAGAGGCCATCATCTAATTCCGGGGAAAATCTATACTCGCATTTTAACAATATTGCCAATTTATCCTGGATTGGCCTTGGTCTTTACATTACTGAATTAAAATCCGTTGGGCTGAAGTACATGCTGTATATTAAGAACCATAATGTTTGGTAAGGAGTT
>NC_051412.1:11028141-11029144 GCF_015228065.2 Penaeus monodon
GAACTCGGCTGCGATCGCCGGCGATGAAAGTGTCGCGCGATTGACACGTGACAGACGCTTGATAAATCCATGTGTCGCAGCGCCGGGGACACGAGGCCGGGAGGCTGTCATGGATGTAAGGAATATGTTATACACATACATACACATTAAAACTATCTGTTTTAAAACTATTAGTTTGTCCATCTATTGTCCCCCTATATCCACAGATATTTGTATCCTTGTGTGTGTGCATCCATATGTATATCTGATAAAGAACAAAAGAAGTAAAATATCTGGTAAAGAATAATGGTGCGAAGGAATCACACGGATTATCAAGTATATTTCAATTATTCACATCAAAATTCTCGTTGGCGATATGCTTCATAAAACGAAATTTGCAACAGAAGCGGAAATCGTGTATTAATCCTTGGTGAGAAGCAATTGCAGCCAAAATGGTATGGTTGCAGGGTTGGCGTATGTGCGAGTGAGTGTAACTGTGTGCCAAAGTGCCACCATAATACCGCTCGTAATTTCATTGAATTCTTATGCGAGTTGCAAGCATCCAGCATAATTAATTTGATGGCTCCATTCTTCCAGTTTCTCGCAGGTCCACAGCTTTAGTATAACAAACATATAGAAGGCAGCTAAGTGAAGGGTTAGGTGAGGGAGTTCATTGTGGGACACTTATGGGATGGCATCTTCGCCCTTAATGACATGTATTACAAGGCGTGCAGTTCCCTGCTTTTTTAATATATCAAACCGAATGAGTCATGATCCTTATTTCCGCTGCACCTCCTCTCGGGGACAAGAAAGCGCCAACAAATGCGAGTTGGAGTTAGTTGTGATTAGAGTTAATGGCGGCTCGTATGTGCCAGCCTCTCTGCTGTCTCATTTTTCTCGCTTCCTCGGGAACTAAGGGCTGCCCGGCCGACGGAACACGGCGCTCTACGTTAGGGCTGGCAGTTATGGCTGCGGTAGGAAGTGCTTCTGGCGCCGTGCTAAAGAGGCCCATCTTGCGTAGCCC
>NC_051412.1:11029251-11029425 GCF_015228065.2 Penaeus monodon
AAGAAAAGATCAGAGCTTACAATAACCTCCCGGATGACGGTTATTAACGATAGTCATGGATTTTATGACTGCTGAAAAAAATAAAGAAAGAAGGCACTACATAGAAAAGCCAGTCCACCCAGTTTATTAATTGTCATACATCATACAACCGTGCTATCTACCCCGATAACCTAA
>NC_051412.1:11029491-11029602 GCF_015228065.2 Penaeus monodon
ATGTACGAGAGACATAATTATAGACTGATAAAAACTAAATTTGGGAGGAAGCAAATACTATATTGAAATTGTGTAAAAATTTTAGTAATTGTTGATCGTGACACATCCTTG
>NC_051412.1:11035175-11035452 GCF_015228065.2 Penaeus monodon
GCTGGCATTGCGCTGCAAATGAGTGGCTGAAAATCCGTTTCATTTAGCCAGGCGGCCCGATAATTCTAGCGGCTTCACCTAGAAGCGGCCGCGCGGGGGTGAGGCCACATTTCCAGGCCCGTGGGAACCGCGTCACTTGGGCTTGCTCATTAAGGCCGCCGATTAAGGCATCGCGTAACCCTCAGTTCTTCTTTTAGAGTCTACCACAGTATTCACTCAAGTGTTTTTCCATCTCTCTCCTGAGAGACAGAGAGCGAAAGAGGCAGAGCTGTAGAGA
>NC_051412.1:11037854-11038463 GCF_015228065.2 Penaeus monodon
TTTTGGTTTTCGCAATCAACTCATTAACTATATGGCTGTTTCTGTAATTTCTGCTCTTCCTTTGGTGATTTTATTAGCCGAGAATTCTTGACTTTTATCTGCCGGGTGACAGTGCCGAGCACTTCTTTCGGCCATCCGTCAAGGCGCCGAGGAAGCGTCGCGTATTAATTTTTCGTTCACCGTTTGTTTTCTGAGGGGAAATTTCCAAGTTTTCTCTTGAAAGCGTTTCTGATATTCTGTTATGAGTCCGTTCTTACACCTTTACGTCATACTTTTATTTTTGTTAGTGTTATCGCTGATACAAGAATATTGGCGATGCGATCCATCATAATGACGTTACATCCGTTAACCAATGACGTAACGGAAGCGACACTCGATCTTCGGCGGCGTTCGGGTAAACACGCCGGGAAAAGGTTCAATCCGGCGGAGGGCAAGCGCCGCGTCGGCCTGCGAGTCGCCACGCCATTTTCTCGGCGCAGGGAGAAAAATCTCGAATTCGTGAGCTGAAATTTCTTTATGCTTCGTTTCCGCAGTTCGAAAATGGATTCTTCAAATAAGCTGCGATAAAATTTTAGACCTGGCGAACCCCCTTTTTCCCCTTTTTCCTCT
>NC_051412.1:11040597-11041269 GCF_015228065.2 Penaeus monodon
TCGACTAGTAGAAGAAGCAAATCTGTATCCGTTAAGCGGTGTTGTGCGACAATAGATTACCATTGCAATACTGACGACTTCGACACAATAAAACTGAGCTGCTAGTTCTGAGCAGACGTAGGACTCAGTCGTAGATGAGACGGTACCTACCTTTGCTGAGAACCGCGGCGCAGTCCCTTGACTACCTGTACTTGATCACGCCAGACTAACAACCACTCCAGTGCTCCGGAGTGAATAAGCTCCTGATCACCTTCTTGTAAACCCTTATATCATTTTTCTATGGGTCGGTTTTTTCTAATGTCCAAGCAGTGTTTATCTTCAATAGAAACCCACACAAACACCCAACACAACGACTAAAAAAACCAGAAAAACCGAGGCACACCCAACCCATTCACATACCCACACGATACCAAATGTTTTTTTTCTTTTTAGCCCTTTAAGCAATTCCTTTCTATTCAATTTTTACTAACCTCCATTTTCTTCCATTTCTATCTTCCTCTTACGTTTCCTTTGGTTTTCCTTATCCAATCCTTCTTACTTCCTCCTAAACTTTTATTTCTTTTTTCCCACCAGCCCCGTATTTTCCTCCGTTTTGTTAAAACCCCCAACCACCCCCCACCCCCACCCCCACCCAACAAAACAAACCCCCACCCCCCCCCAAAAAAACCCAAA
>NC_051412.1:11041376-11042251 GCF_015228065.2 Penaeus monodon
CCCTCCTTTGCCTCCAACACCCCCAACCAGGCCGGCAATTGCTCCGTCACTCCCGTAAAGCGGTGTGTTTTGCGCGCGTGTCCAGAACACATCCAATAAATTCATCCATTGAACTTAAAACCACCGATCGTTCTCCGTGAAACCAAAATTATTTTTAAAAATGGGTCTGTTTCTGGGTCTGGACGAGGGACCAGAAGCTTTTCCGGATCCGACGGAGGACAGATAAGGGGCCAGACTGGGGGTGGGGGGTAAAGAATGCTGTAAAAAGAACGCCACTGAAAGACCGGAACCGGGAGTGCCACGTGGGAGAACATTCTATTCAAAGGATTTTTTACGCCTATCTTGCTACACATATTTACTCGTATTATTTCCTTTTTTCTCTATCTTTCCTCTTTAAGCTGTATTTTCACTGTTGTTATTCCTGTAATTCCAGTAATTTCCTCTTTAACTATTTACACTTTCCTTCACATGTTCTTTCAATATTTCCCCATTTCCACTCACCCCTTGGCCTCCTCCTCCTCCTATCTCTTCCCATTCTACTTATTGGCTCTTTCCATCGTATCGATTACCATCTCTGGTCTACCTTTCCCTTTTGTTTTTGTTGTAGAACTCAGCGCCCTTTTCAGCTCCTCCTTTAGAGCCTCTACCTTGCCTCTTCTTCCTTGCATTCCATCGCCCCATTACCCTTTTAACTTAAACCACTCCAGTGTGCTCTGCGGGTTCCAGTTCGTGAGAATGAATGGCCTTCCTCGTAATCAGCCGTTCTTAGGCTTTACCTCCTCCTTCCATCATCACATTTTCTCCTCAGTCGGGCTGCAAAGCAGTATGTATTTATATCTAAATTTCCACAGCCCACGCATGTATTTATCTCTCAG
>NC_051412.1:11042459-11043047 GCF_015228065.2 Penaeus monodon
CTTTATCTGAGTTATGAGAAGCTAGTTTATGGCGGGATTCGAGACCAGAGCAAGAATCCCATCGCTATGCCTCCTCCCCCTCGCCGTCACTGTTGGCTCTTCTTTTTTCTTCTCATTATTGTATTTTCCATCTGTTTTCTTCCTCTATTACTGAGAATTACTGCAAGCTCTTTAGAATTCCCCACAGTAACTAAATCGACTATTTCGTTCTGTAACAAAAGAAGAGATTAATCATAAAATGTACATTATCCGAACCTGCGGGGGTACGCTTCACATAGTGACAAATGTACGAAGGTGTACCTGTTGTTGTATGAATAGGGAACGGCGAACCCTCAGGCATCGCGAGGCTTCGAGTGGGTGACGTGTGATGGCCTCTTTAATATCCTGGCGGTGGCACTCTGGCCATCAGGGACGGAGAAAGGGAGAGAGTCTGGTATTGGCACTCTAGCCGCGGTGTCTCTGTTGAGGTTGGCACTTCTCTTGACACATCCTGTCATTTGTAAAGCAATGTCCTGGATCGCCTTGCCTTGAACTTGGACAGCCTTGCATAAATTGGTGTGTTCTTAGGCACTATCCAGCCGTGATTTG
>NC_051412.1:11043210-11043389 GCF_015228065.2 Penaeus monodon
GGGATACCATGTAAACTCCCTCCGAGATATATTCCCCTTTAAGAGAAAGAGTAAACAAAGAAAACCGAAGGGATCATTAAGGGCGAGTAATCACCCTCGCTTCTCACCGGACAAACATGATAATTGGAAGAGTCACTGGATCCTGTGTCTCTATCCGTCTTGGTGCCCTGTTTATGTGT
>NC_051412.1:11043619-11044537 GCF_015228065.2 Penaeus monodon
TTTTACCGTTTTTGGGTGTAATGTATGTGAATGTTTTATGTGAATGGAGGAGTGTCTATAGTGCTGCGGGTTCCGACAATTGTTTCAAGAGGTATTTATATAATCACAAGGTTGCATGTTTCAGACGAGCCATAGCGTGTGTGAAGGTGGAGAGACCCTCGATGGTGTCCACCTGTTGTGAACACTCCCTGGTGGTGAACGCATATTACACTATACATATCAGTCATATTGTGAACTGCAATTGTCCTTTATCACCAAATTTATGTTTCACGATTAGATCATCTGAAACCATGCATGCCTATTTATTTAAATAATCGAAAGGTGATAACAGAATGGAATCTAGCTAGCATTAACCTCTTAAAATAAATTTCTGAGGATTACTTCATTGCATTCACCGTTGACTTTACAGCATCAGTACGCCGGTAGAGGAAAGAACAAAGGCTCTGCGATTGGGTAATGAAATACTCTTTACAGCAAATTCAAGGAATGAATAAATAATTTGAAAGCATGCGTGAATAAATAATTACTCAGAAGGTATTTGATGCTTCGAATGCAGGAAAACATCAGGAAAGTTACGGTCGTATTATTAAATTGCTGGTGCGGGCCCCGCAATTCAGTCCCCACTTAGGGTGCGGGGAACTTCTGCGGGGAATGTTGGTATGCCTGATGCATCCCCGCGCCGCACACTTAAAGCTGGCTTAATTACGATTTACAGCCGAATTTATAGTATTTTTTTCGGGAAGGATCGTATCAAACCCGGCTATTGGAATGTCAACTGTGATTTACAACTGTCATATTCACAATCGCTCTCAAAATCTTTGATCGTACGCGGAAGGGCAGGGATACCAACATGAGCAAATATATTAATAAGTCAGCCAGGACTACATATTTCTTATTTTCAAACTCGTGACAACTTTC
>NC_051412.1:11044575-11044672 GCF_015228065.2 Penaeus monodon
CTTAATCTGACTGAATAATGCTGATTTTAGGCTTCATAAAAGCTTGATAGATGTCGAAATTTCGGCGCCGGCGGACGATAACAAACTTCTTCCCGAA
>NC_051412.1:11045080-11045200 GCF_015228065.2 Penaeus monodon
TGAATGTACATGCACTCATATATGGATATGCATATATATTAAGAGCAAAATAAAAGTTCTTCTGAATATGTATATGGGGATGAGAGTCATTGAAATATGGTTGTCATTGTAATTTCTGAA
>NC_051412.1:11045436-11045894 GCF_015228065.2 Penaeus monodon
GTATATTCTAATTTATCATTTTGCAGGGCTTGGTGCGGGGTGCTCCAGGCTGCCTCGCATTCGTTCCAATACTATGCGAGGGCCCCGCGGGGCGAGCAACGCCCGCAAAATTTTAATAATACGGAAAAGTGCGGGGGAGCCGGGTTTGGGGAAAGTCCGCCCCGCGGGGGCGTTTAATAATACGGCTGTTAATGTTCAACTGAGATTCTGCTCTGAGAACTGACCACCTGACTAATTAGTCGTAATTTGTAAACTTGATAACGGAAAATAAGAACGGCCTTGAACCACAAATATATTTTAGGTATTCATTTATCTATCTGTTTGTTGTTTCTTGACTCCAATCTGTTAGGAATGTAGAAGCAGGAGTATGTTCGCTATTAATGAACTTTACTTCTAGCCATGTGCCTGTACATCCTTACTCTTGTGCAATTATGTTTGTGTGCACCAACGTTTGGACG
>NC_051412.1:11045980-11046351 GCF_015228065.2 Penaeus monodon
CCCGGTCTCAAGTCACGTTTATTACGCCAGGATGTTTGCGACGGAGAAAATGATCACGGGCGATTTCTCACTAATTCCCCCAGAGATCAAGTATCTGCGCTTGGTTTTCCTCCGCTGCCTGGAGTCGTGCAGACTCCCCCCCTCCTCCCCACTCGTGCTCGTCCATCTTTCTATTATACTTTTTTCGGCGTCACGCTCGAGGACTTGCGGGCACGCGTGAGCGGCCAGTCGATAAGGGTGAATTATGAGACACCTGTCTGCCGAGCTTCGCCTTTAGTGTTGTTGTTTTTGCTATTTTGTCATATTCATTACTGACACTGATGTCTGCGCTACTGTAATCTATATCCGCCAGGGTCAACAATTTGAATCAA
>NC_051412.1:11047895-11048369 GCF_015228065.2 Penaeus monodon
GTAGTTCAGTAACTGAAAATCGAAAGGAAATTAACAAAGGTCAGCATCAGTCAAAATACGAAAATGTAAGACACAACTAATAAGCCTGAGAACAAGCAATCACATGATCATAAAGATTCAACTTTTACATCATCAATCCATCTCCTCTCTCACTTCCCTATTCTCGAAAAAAAGACAAAAATATATTGAGAAAACGGAGAGAAAAAAGTTCGGAAAAAATGGAATCTCCCTCCCAAATATCGCCAGTCAGTGTAGTAATCCGTTTAGGTGAGCGCCGCTTCGCTGCTCCATCGGACGGAAAACCGGTTTAAGCTCCAGTTAGGGAGAACTAGATTGCCAGTCGGAGGTTACGTCAGACTTGAGATCTGGAGCCGAATCTCCCGGAGAGTGTTGCGAGGCATCGAGCTGGGGGAACGATTATCTATGGGAGGAAGTAATTCGATTCCATGCTGAAGAGGGGTGCGAGAAGGGGTA
>NC_051412.1:11052394-11053282 GCF_015228065.2 Penaeus monodon
GTCCCTCATCTTTTTTTTTCTTAAGAATCAAAGCAGCGAATGGTGAATCTCCAAACGTGTAGTTGAGACACCATTTCTACTCCCAGCCGCAGCCCTGCTTTGCACCATCCCTCCCATCTTGTCACTCTGCCTCGTTCAAGAAAATTATGAAAACATTAAAACCTTGTGCGATGGAGGGCTTCGACAAGGGATGACATATTGATTATGTCGGTCGAGTTAGTTGGTCTTGGAGGGGGAGAAGGGAGGCGAGGGGGCGGGCAAGGAAGAGAGGGACATTGAGGAAGGAGACAATGAAGGAGGGGACAAGGGAGAGGAGGACAAGGAAGAGGGGGCAAGGAGAGAGGAGACAAGGAAGAAGGGGAGAAGGGAGTGGAGGAAAAGGGAGAGGAGGACAAGGGAAAGGAGGACAAGGAAGAGGGGGGCAAGCGGGAAGGAGACAATGAAGGAGGGGAGAAGGGAGAGGAGGACAAGGGCGAGGGGGACCACCAGGAGGGAGACGGGAAATGTGGAGAAGGGAAGGGTCATTGGCGTGGTGTGGGTGAGAGTTAGGTAGGTCATCTGATCTCTCCACTTTAAATATGTCAGATGTTTTTTTTATTTATCTATTCTCTCTATCATAATCCCTCCTCTTCCACCTCCCCTGAAATCCATAAAAAAACGCCGAGATAATTGCTTGTTAAACGGGTAATAGAGATCATAACTGATTTTCCGACAACGCTTTCATAGTTGCAGGGGCTGCCTTCCCTTTGCTGATATTGTGTTTCTATTTTATAAAACTTTCCAGCAAGTGTATCCCCTTCATCACGACAGGCTAAAGTAACTGACCCTCACTTTGGTAAGCTCTCATTTCCAAAAGATACCCTCTTATTTCCCAGCTTGTATATATGT
>NC_051412.1:11053324-11054437 GCF_015228065.2 Penaeus monodon
CGGTCATTAGTAAAAAAAACATAGATTACTCTTGGTCTGTGATTTGGCGATTTCTCTTACGTATTATATCAATTCGGAAAACCCTGTCCGTATTCAGTGGTCTAAGCTTGAACACTTTCTGCTGCTTAAACCATTCCAAAGACGATAAACTAGACATAATAGATCTCTTCTCTTTTTCCCTGCTTTTCCTTCTCTAAAATAAACGTAATTTCATTAACGATGTTTCTTCTGTTCAATCAATGGCCCTGATCTCTATCGAATCTGTACAACAACCAAACGCTAAATAATACAGCTCTGAGTAAATTTCCCAGACTACTTTCATTTATGTTAAGTGGGACTCATATTATCACAGTATCCCGCAGGAACCTGAAGGCTCCTTCCTGGCCTCTTGTTTCTCTCCAGCTGATTCCATAAAGCTTGCCTGCATCTCCATTAGGTACGGTAGAGTGAATGCTAATTTTCCCTATACTTTTCTTCTCTCATCGTACGACCACTTCCGTTCCAAACTTAAAGATTTTTTTACCCTTTTTTTAAACCATTACTCTTAAAGAAGGGACGCTTCCTCTGCTTCCCAACTTTATCAGCGATTTCCCTTATTCCCTCTCCTCATTTATAAAGGAATGTCAGCCTCTTCAACTGTACCTCAGATTCTCAGCATGGCTTCCCTTCACTTTGTTCTCGTTCACTGCCTCTCAAAGGCAATTTATCAGGGGCAGATTTGGGATTAAGGTTTCTTCGGTACACAAGATATATAACATTCCGGTAATCGGGAAATAAGCATTATAACACGGTTTTACTTATTCAGGCATTACTTTTTGGAACACCGTCTTAGGGGACGGTGCAAAGAAAGAGAGAACAATGAAGAAAGCCATAAGGAAGGGAAAACATACTGAGATACATAGCGAGATAAGTTTGTTTCCCTTGCTTCCTTTTCCTTCTTTTATCAGTTCCCCCTTTGCAATGAACCTTCTCCTGTTGTCCGTCCTCTCTCTTGCTCCTCTCCGGCCAGAAGCCTCGAGGAATTAATTATGAGTCTAAACTGGCCCTTAAGCGATTGATTAATTCTGGACCGTGTTTATCCGGGGCCATTCCAGTGAGGGGGGGGGGCACTCC
>NC_051412.1:11054504-11055148 GCF_015228065.2 Penaeus monodon
TTAGGTATAGCATCACCTCTTTTGTCCATCTCAGGCCTAGAATCCTGCGCGTAAATTCTGATATATAGTTTACTTTAAAGCTGCACGAGACCCGGGCTGCCTTGGAGGGTTCGTCCTCCCGCCTCTCCCCTTCTTTCGTCCCCCCATCGCCGTCCTCCTCCTCCGTGCGTTGCTTCACCTCTTCCGCCACTTACTCCTCTCTTTGGTGTATTTCCCCTCTTTTCGCGATTCTTCCTTTTCTTCTCTCGCTGCTATTCACGCTTACATTGACTGTCTATCCCCCTTCCTATTATAAGCACGTCTTCTTCATCTTCTCTCTTTCTTCCTCCCGTACCTCTCTCCCTCTTTCTCCTTGAATCGCGAAAACGGGGAAATACACCAAAGAGAGGAGGAAGTGGTGGAGCAAAGCACAGGGGAGGGAGGCGGCCCTCACCCGCCCTTCACCCTCACCATTCGTCCCTTCTCTCCTCCCCTCACTTCCCTCGCTTTACTCCCTCCCTCCCACTCTCCTCCCCCCTGCAGCATCGAGTGGCGGGGGCCGTTGAGTCCGCCAACCCTGTTTTAGGGAACGCAGACGATATTGAATTTAGAATTTAATTGCACCTTTATTATTCGACCTGCGCGTGCGTTTCCCTTTTTTCGCG
>NC_051412.1:11056302-11057666 GCF_015228065.2 Penaeus monodon
ATTCCCATTTCTGACTGTTTAAAAGTACGACCATTACGCTTCCTGACCGAGATTCCGCTGGGATATCAAAGAAAATTTTTATTTCGGATGGTAAATTCATTACAACGCTACTTTGGCCTGTGCAAGGACATTCTTATCAGCTAGTTTTACAGTATGGTGTGAACCGGTCACGAGGTCTCGTGGAAATATAATTCGAATGCATTTTCGCTGACCAGTTTGATGTGGACTTCCAGACCTCCTCAAGCGTACCGTACGAGTATTTCAAGAAACAAGAATTGGAGAGCTAGGATGGGGCACAAAGTAGATATCTGCAAAGTTGATATGGTGATAAGAAACGTATCTGAAAGAGGAACACCTGCAACAAATCATCATCGTGACACTATCGACACTTCATAGTTACCGGTCCTGCTTGCAATGTTGTTATAGGTAACCCTGATTCCTCCCACAGGTGAGAAAGAAAATTATCACGCAATAATGAAATGCAGTTATTTTTGGTGTAGCATGGGTAGTTTGGCCTAGTGACAGCATCAATTTAGAGCTACAAAGTTGCATTATTGAAAATCAGCACATCTTATCAGTCCAGATTAACTCAGCTATTAGCAAAGATGACGTCTACTGTTCGATGACTGCTTCTACGAGATAAACTTCAGCAAGAAAAATGGCTTATTGTACCGTCAATAAACATATTTCTTGGAAATTTACTGTGATGTCATCCGTCCACGTATCCTCTTTGTTTCTATCTTTTGGTTATTTCTCTTATTTAGAAAAAACTGAATTAATCATCAAATAAAATCTTTATTGAGAACGTTTCCCTCCAGACAGTATGAAATCTTAGTCTACGAAAAAAATGTTTATTACCTTCCTGTATACCTCGTGGAGGAATTATCATCATTAATACGGCTTCTTTATTCTTATTATTACTATAACCTTGCCCACAGCTGTTATGTAATTACTATTACTGTATATCGATTTTAACAATATCTTTATAACCACCACCATCACAGATATTTCAAAGAATTGATCAAATGAAAATGTGTTTTATATACTTCTTTATTCTTGCATTCTGCAATTTGATTAAGACAAAAAAAAAAAGCTTCAAATCTTTACTTTCAGTTTTATGTCTCTGTGGTTCTGATTAATATATTAACGGAATCAAGAGTTAAATTAATCAGCTGACCAATACAATTTCTTTAAAATACCTGCATTTTCCTTAATACAGAAAATGCCGCATTTATTTAACGGGCGGTTGACGTATTCTTTCGCTTGCTGTTCGGAAGTAAAGCCAAGGTACGAGGTTGCATGATGCAGCGCTACGGCTAAATTTCGAGAAGCAAATACCCTGCACATGCCCACGTAAATGTAGT
>NC_051412.1:11057766-11058463 GCF_015228065.2 Penaeus monodon
AACATAAAAACACAAACACGAACATGTAATGCACGTAACATGTATTCTCTAATCTAAAGGGCCCTTGGGAACAGCTAGGTCCTTGTTTTGATAATCTGTCAAAATATAAATCTAATGCATTTCGCACTTCAAAACATTATATCTTCCTTCTTTTCCTTTTCGCTCTCTTTTGGTTTCTCCCTCAGTCCTTTTATAGGGATAACATGGAGAAAAACGATACAACAGAACGTTGTGCAACAAAGAAATTCTACGGCAACATAAGTATTCTAAAAGACCGGGCAGATGCACATTAAAAAAGGATTTTGCTGAATAAGAGCACTTGACTTCCTCCCCAAAGAAACGACCACAGGATTTACGGGTCGTAGGAGGACCATAAAGACCTCGCCAGTGACGACTAGGAAGTGATTTGCGACAGATTCACGCTACCTTTCACGACCTGTTATCAAAGAGAGCCACGTTATCGCCATCTCGGCAGTGGCTGGAAGAGTTGGCAGCCCTGCGCGGCGGCCGTCCCCTGGTTTATGCCGTTTTGTAAAAGAGTTCTGGCAATTGGAGGGGCTCCTCGGCCGCTCCGGGTGCGGAGCGGTTCGGAGCCGGACTCTGCCTGAGACATCTCGCGCTTCGCTGAGAATGATACACATTACACTAGGTACTCGGGAAAAGTGCCAAGCCTCTGCCTCCAGCGGTGCAAAGACAT
>NC_051412.1:11060206-11060319 GCF_015228065.2 Penaeus monodon
AAACCCCACACAAAATAATATAAAATATATATAATAGATATTTAGAATTTAATAATAATTTTAACATATTATACAACCCACCACCCAAAAAACACATAATACTAAAAAACGTA
>NC_051412.1:11061566-11061901 GCF_015228065.2 Penaeus monodon
ACTTTAAAACTTTATTTATTTATAAAATATGAAGATTCAAATTGATTTATGAAGTGCCGTTGATCTGATGATATGATCATTTTTGGCTTGTGAAATTTACAACTTCTTACTTTGGTATAATTATTGCACCATAATATCAGCCATAATTAATTCCATATAAATTACCCGTCTTCAGAAAGAAAAAAAAAGAGTTCTGAACTTTCATCCGTGAAAATTTTGTGCGAAACTTTAATATCTCCTCAAGCCTGAAAACATGATTAGGGGAAACACAGGATGAGAAAGAGGAGTAGGCGCCTTTCCTGTTGATGAAAGCATGTTGAAGATGTTTGTAAGGC
>NC_051412.1:11062173-11062242 GCF_015228065.2 Penaeus monodon
CAGTATTGTTTTATTTTGAAGCTAATTAACTAATTAATTAACTCGTTCACTAGCCAGTCACATACACTT
>NC_051412.1:11064260-11064897 GCF_015228065.2 Penaeus monodon
CCTGGAAGGGGCGAGTTGGGGAAATGAGACTGTACCATTTTTCCTTTCACTTCTTGAGTGAAATGAAAAAGTCGGAATCTTAAAGTTCGTCAGAATTTCTTCGAATGCTGAGAAGGAAGAAACGGTCTTTATTTTCATCTTTGTTTTAGTAATTTGGTGATTGCTCTGCTTGTCTCTTTTTTCTCTGGCTATCCTCTAGATTGGATTGCATCGCACTGGCACCGAAAGCCATGTATGTTCCTTATTCGTTCCTTATCGCTTTGCTAATAAACGTCAGTGCGATGTCTTCTTTGGCAATAATCATGTGACGTGTGTGCAACGTGCCTTTTGATTATTATTTGGTGGTCTTTTTCTTCTTTTGTTCTTCTGTCATTCTCGCGTATTCTTTCCATTTTCCTCTTCCGTTATTGGGCTGATGATGACGACTTCCGTTTCCTTCCTGTAACGAAACTCAGTGATATTTCCAGAAATTCCAGATCACAAAAGAACACACATTTCTAGGAAGACAGAATAAAAAAAAACTTTGAAATCCCCTATAAAGATGTCAAACTTTTTTTCTTTTTCAAATTCAAACCTTTGATCAAGGATAAGAACATGACAACGTAAAGCGACGCCCGAAGACGGAAAACGCGGCCTT
>NC_051412.1:11067090-11067428 GCF_015228065.2 Penaeus monodon
GTGGAGTATATAGAGGATATATGGTCTTGCACCTATCCAATATATATATCTACATCTGACAATATTTTCCTCATCTGTCGGTCTCTCTTTTCGCAGATAGAAATCCCGCTTAAGGTGTTTCATCAGTTGACGTTAATTACCGTTGTAATCACACTCTCACTAATAATCTTCTCCGAGGCTTTTAATAGTTATACCCAAAGTTGGTTAACGAGGGAACCAGGTCGTTGGGGATTCTTCTGGCCATTTTCTTTTATCATTAGGGTAATAAACATATGGATTTCTCCGAGGCAAATGAGTGGCGACATTAACGAAAATACATTATAAGATTGGATAGGTTG
>NC_051412.1:11067686-11067757 GCF_015228065.2 Penaeus monodon
GTGGTTATGGCGGTAATCAAAAGAACATGAATAAGCATAAATGTTTTGATCAACGATCGTAAAGAAATCTT
>NC_051412.1:11067818-11068435 GCF_015228065.2 Penaeus monodon
GCGTCGAAAAACAACGAGGAAAGAGTTGGCCAAAGAGAGAGCGAAAGGAAGTTCGTTGAATGGCGATAAAAAAGGTCATTATTCCCAGGATGGAAGTTCGGTCGGTATCGGCAAAAAGTCATCAATTTGGGCCGTCACCTGACTAATATTTGCACGGACTACAATTTCGGCCTTGATTGCCCAGCCATTCCAGGAGATGGAGGGAAACGGGGGCTGCGAAGGGGGGGAGGAGGGGGGAGGGAAGGGAAGAAAGGGAGTAGGGGTACGAGAGGTAAGCGAAGAGGGAAGACAGGGAGTAAGGAAGGGGAGAGGGGTACGGGAGGAAGGAGGTAAAGAGGAAGGGGAGGATATGTGAAAAGGGGAGGTGGGGGTATAGGGGTATATGGGCTAGGAGAGAAGGGGGGGGATGAAGTACAGGCACAGCGGACGAGCAAATGGTAGCGATGGCTATGACAGCAGCTGCACGGTTCTTTGTAATTGGTGCGCTCGTACTGATGCTAATAGTACAGAGTGTAATCGACACGAAGTCCAATAATAGCCTACTATCGATAATGATGATACTGAAATAAAAAAATCTTTTGAAGGTAATCATACCAATACCAACTTTTTTATCAGCA
>NC_051412.1:11069654-11069921 GCF_015228065.2 Penaeus monodon
AAACCTCTGCTTTTTGGGTAACAGACAGTCGCCCCTATGAAGGTAGAGAAAATGTAGACTTGCTTCGGCAATCAACCAGTAAACCAGACCTGGAACATGTCGGCAGCAAATTACTCCTTTAGCACGAAGCAGTCTCAAGGGAATCATGCATTGGCGTGGAATCCATAGCCTCAAGCATACGGAGTGATTCCTAGCCTCAGCAACTATAGCGGTAAAAATAATGCCCAAAATTGGTTATGGAAATGATCGTAATGAGTAATAATGAGT
>NC_051412.1:11071866-11072929 GCF_015228065.2 Penaeus monodon
CTTTTAACATCGAATTTTCACGAGCCACTGACACCGTTCCGCCGTACCTCGAAGCGGCCGAACCTTTGACATCCTTCCCTCCAATCCAGCTCGCGATGCCGACTCATCTTCCGCCGCCAGATGCTGCGTTCCCAATCGGCCAATTTCCGTAACATTCAGCAGATGGCGGCGGCCGCTTCTTATCCCTTGCGTTGTTGGCACACGTCCGGGCTTTGATCGTCTTCATCTTGTTAAGCCAGGCGACTTTTCCCTTAATCGCTCCTCATTACTTGCCAGGGGATTACGAGCCGTAAGCCGGGTGTCGTAAGAGCCCATTTCCCCTCTTCAATCATGATAACCTGAGACTTAGTCGGGGATCAGCACCTTTAACGCAAATGTTCATAAAAGCGTTTTTTTCTCGCTTAATCATGATACTCCCAGAGGAACAGGCCGAGGATTATGATCCCTATAGTTGACGTTAGAAAGACGCTTTTCCCATCCATTTTCCCACAAGCCAGAAACTCCCTCATGATGAAGTGATGTTTACGAGAATACACATTTTGCTGAAGTCAACACCTCGTTGTCACCAATCATGGACTTTCGTGGCGGTAAAATACTTAATGCTCTCTCACTCATTCTCTTCTCTTTCGCCAGTGAAAGCGCGGATGGTATAGTAGATAATTTTAGAAAACCGTTTAGTGATTTTGTGTTGTACTGGATTTTTTTTCAGGGGATTTTTTTGGTACATCTAAAAAATATATTTTATTTTTATTTTTCATTTCATATTAATGACGAAGATGTAGGGAAAAAAATAACTTGCATAATTATCATCATCATAACGAAACTTTTTTTTTTCTATCGGATGATTGAACTGTATTATTAATCTATATTCTAATGAAGCTGAATATTTTTAAGTTTTTCTCAATATTTCTTTTCATACGCCCTCTGTAATTAATTTCGTTTGACCTATTCTCCCTGGTACCTTATTTTTTAGTTCTGAAAGTCATGAAAGTAGTTTTATCTTTACTGTTACTTTTCCAAAGTTGAACTTATCACGCAACTTTTTCTTTCTTAGATCTTGGGT
>NC_051412.1:11073140-11073642 GCF_015228065.2 Penaeus monodon
TCCCACTGGATCTTCCAAACATCTGGCCGGTTCGATCGATATGGTAATGCGCCTCACATTGAGAAGAAAAGAGGTATAAGGAAGGGAAGAGATGCAGGAAGAGATAAAGCAGAGAGAAACTGAGAAAAGAGAGCACTGAGGAAGAGGGGAAGGAAATGACTGATTGAAAGCATAAGTGAACGAGGCTTATAAAAAAAGGAATAAAAAGAATGGAGGGAAATTCAGAACCAACTTCGCCATAACTGAAGGAAAGAGGTATTGGACTCGAAAATTACCTGGATTTTTTTCTCTCCTTTGAAGCGGCGAACAGAGAAGACATGTCACACTTAATTAACGTTTGTGATGAGACTCTATTCTTTATGAAATTTCCAAGAGGCACAAGTCTTGAGTCCACATTTTGTCTGTTTCTCCAAAAATGATTTTATTTCCTCAGTCTACGATAATGCTTACACTCTTAGACAAACATACGCATGCTTATATACACCCATAGATATATATAAAC
>NC_051412.1:11073745-11074182 GCF_015228065.2 Penaeus monodon
CACTCCTATTTATCTAATTATTTATACCTGGTTTTCAAAATTTCATTACTTCATTTAACTTCTATCACTTTTCTCCGTCACTGTTCTCTGTTACTTTATAAAATTCAACCCTACTGATCACTTTCAGTTCTTGCTGTACTCATATCTTCCTAAATTAACTATCAACGTGGTTTAATAAGATAATCCTGCTACGGAAATTGATTCATTATGCGTTTATCGAACCACTGTAGCCATTTTCTGTTAACAGCACGAACATAGTCATATTTTCAGTGAAATTACCACCAGCTAAAATATGGCGTTATAATTAATCTATTTCAAATTGCCGGACCCTGTAGTTTCTCCGGCAAACGGTATTAAAGGAACATCACGCTTGCCCTTCCAGGCCCCTGACGCAGACACGCCAAGGGAAGCTGCCTCAACACTCCCGCGGCATCGCT
>NC_051412.1:11074874-11075131 GCF_015228065.2 Penaeus monodon
ATGTGTGTGTGTGGGGGGGGGGGGGGTTCTGGTGTTTTCATTAAAGGAAGCAGGTAACACTACGATAAAAATCCTACAAGAAAAATGCGTACGCAAATAGAGAAAGGCGAGAGCCAAATGCCATGATTAGAGAGAATCCAAGAATACCTTCCTTATTCAAGATTTAGGAGTATTGAAAAGTCGGCAACTAATTAAGGAGAGGGAGGCGGAGGCTGACCTCAATTACAGGCACCAAGATTGCCGAAGGAGGGAAGTGT
>NC_051412.1:11078734-11079357 GCF_015228065.2 Penaeus monodon
GGGTAGGGCGTCCGTAGAGTCTTGAGCGCTGGATGGTTCATGATCTTTTGTCCTTCACTCGATACTTTTCTCAAAATGTTGCTCAATCGCCGTCGAAGCTGTTAGATTATATAATACGTTAATCCATAAGAAAATCAAGCTGATCATAGCAGAAAGATACTAAGAATAAAAGCAGCTCAATACAATATCCATTTTACATTGTTGCCAAACTTCCAGAATACTGCAATACTTAAAGTCTACTACCTTTTCTTATTTCAAAAACCTTGGCAAAGATAGCATCAGCTTAAAATGGCAAATCCACGACCTTCAGTCAATCTCAGTATTCTCTGAGACCTGCCAATAGGATTTAGCCCCGGTTCTGTAAATGCCGGAGCTTATCTGGTAACATTGTCGTGGCGGGACCGGGACGGTGTAGGGATCGATGGTGAGGTGAGAGACTTTATAGCAACCTGTAGGGGACCACTTCACTGTGCAACACTGGCGCTCCTTGTGGCACTATCACTACTCTGCAATGTGACTTCCTTTGTTCCAGTTCAAGCTTTTATAATGATATCTTCATCTGAGCAATATGTTATGGCTGTTATTGAGTATATCCTTATGTCTGTGTATACAGATTCATACAC
>NC_051412.1:11079906-11080399 GCF_015228065.2 Penaeus monodon
ACCCATAAAGTGTGACAGTCGATACTATCTGATTCACGTATGATAACATTAAATAATCGCTGCTTATCAGTAGATATGAAAAAAACGTACGTAATATTCATATGTATCATATTGCTCATACAATTAGACATGTACTTGTAAAATAGATATCTTAGAATTGTGTAAGATTATATGCTGGAACACTCAACGCATGTGGCTGGGAGAGACATGAACGAGAGAGGCGTACTTACTGGCTGGCGAAGGAAAACGGAATTCCCTCCTTCAGGCGGTCCTTGAGGGACCTCTGGCGTTGGCAACCGGAAGTCTCGGCAGCCATCTTGATCGCGTGAAACTGGAGAAGACCTGAATGTCAGCCGCTGTAGCCCTGATAAGCAAAAAAATCCAATGTTCAGACAGCTTAAACACATCTATTCCAACACACTGTTTGTCTAAATCCTAGATGTGTTTCGTGTTGCGATCCTTCCATATCAAAGTAGATAGTCTACATGCCAGC
>NC_051412.1:11082898-11083539 GCF_015228065.2 Penaeus monodon
CTATACTTTGGTTTGGCACTGGATTTTGAATATATTTTTATTTATTTCCTCTTTTGCAGAACATTGGCGTGCAAGGACCTAATCAGGCTATATATTTTGGCTATCATTCAGCGCGATTACCAACATGTTGTCAATATTTACGCTACGCGCATGTTTTCCCTGCAGAAGTTTGACGAAGGACCAAGAGACCTGTCACCGGCGCCCAGCAAATGAAAAAAACTTCCGACTCCGATGATATTTTACACACGGGATGAACGTTTCCTGGTTTCGCTTACGATTTGTTAGGCGGAAATAAAAAGTGACTTCGCATATCTTTCGGCTAAGTTCCTCAACATTTCCACTGCAAGTCACCCTTGAGGATCAATAAGAAGCCACGAGTCAGCCCGGTCACGACGCTCGCAGGGGGGGGGGGTGCGTTGGGGAAGAAGGGGGAGGCAGGGGCAGGGGCAGGGGGTGGATAGGGCTCCCGAGAAAGTATTTCATAGGAAAAGTTTTATTTCGTATCACTTTGTAAAATCAGATCTATTCTTTTCTGCTTTTTTTGGGTGGACAATCGAAAGGAAAAGGAGGTGCACGAAGGAAGTGAGTAACATGTAAATTACGATTACTGAATTTAAGTGCTAAAAGATTACCAGAGACAT
>NC_051412.1:11085910-11086338 GCF_015228065.2 Penaeus monodon
CTCTCTAACATCATCTACTTGAATATTTACAATAACATGTAGCAGATAAGTAGATACTCCCAGCGTTAACACGGGGGCGTATCATTCGGTTGCTCAAGACGGAATTCGAAACTCATTTGACGAGAATTTTGCAAATTCTTTGGACACGGTTCTTGGAAGCGTATGTCAGAGCAACGTCGAAGCGGCGCGGCTAGACCAAGAGCGACCGTAGCGGAGTCCTCGAGAACCGTAACCTTGTTAATTTCTCCTGAATAAGTGTATCCTCCATAATAAAGAACCAACCTGATTCAGCCATTGATATTTTAACCTTTGCTTCGAGGCTTTGTATTCTAGTCTGTTTGACTGGTCCGGGATTCTTTCTATCTCTATGTGTCTGCCTTCAGTGCGCTTTAAGATTATTGCTTCCCCCTTTGTAAGGACCACCACCA
>NC_051412.1:11086385-11087239 GCF_015228065.2 Penaeus monodon
CGGTTTGTGGGTTTGCCCTCGCCCCCCCTTCTCTCTCTGATTCCTCATATTACTTATCCCACTTTCTCTTCATATTTTCTCCGACTTTACTTACACTTTACCAAAAAATATGATAATACGCAGTACACTTCAACCACCACAGGAAGCAAGGATAGACGATATTCCTAATCGTAACACGTGTTCCAGACGACTCTAATGACACACTCTGTCGTAATTTCCTCCCCGACGCTGACTTCCTCGGTGTGGCGCATTAAAGCGCTTCCTTACCCGTCTGTATTCTTTGCCGTTGCATGTGGTGGGAAACACGGGGTTGTTAACTCGAGGTTGCCAAAGAAATCTGGTGTGGAGCCATGTCCAAGAAAAGAATTACACCATGTTTCAATTTACACTGTAGCTATTGCTACCTGGCATCATCTCGACAAACATCCCCACCATAACATTCTCTGCAGCATTCTTTTTCCACAGTCGAATGGGGCAGAGAATTGTCCAGTGAAGGTCCCGACATTTAGTATTCGTGATGTTTGATGTTTTGGCTAAATATCAACTGACTGCAGACGAAACGAAATTAATCAACGTTGAACTTTGCAGGTTAAGGTCAATTACAATGATATCGAAGACTGGCGATACTGATGACAATTGCGTCCTGCCTCCAGCACCGGTGCTATCTAATAGTTTATCCCCCGACACCGCTTTCTTTTCTTTTGCACGTCAAAAGCCTAATAATTAAAGATAAAATAGACACAGAAAACAAGAATTGACAGAAATATTGCACATAAATAAAAGGTGAATCTTTTACACAAGCAACAATACACTTCATATCCATGTGCATGAAATTGTGAGTGAATAAACATGTA
>NC_051412.1:11087644-11087969 GCF_015228065.2 Penaeus monodon
GAGCAGTGCTGGGTCACGACCCCTTCCCCTACCCCCCCCCCCTTTTTCCAGAGTAAAGGGATTCCTTAAAAGTCATGAAGGAGTTTTCGTTTTCGTTATTCAAGAGAGAGATTCTTTTCCTTCAGCGGCATTTTGGAAATAGAACGATGATGCAAGGTTACGAGGAGCAAATATTTGGACACCAGCTGGTTGTGGAAACGCAGAGGGATTAGGAGAGGGAAGAGCAAGGAATGGAAGTGGGGGAAAAGGAACTGGAAAATACAAGTGCAAAAATAGTTATAAAGATTTTTAAAACATTTCAGAGTAATAGGTTTGTATATATTTG
>NC_051412.1:11088495-11088591 GCF_015228065.2 Penaeus monodon
GTTACATTAATCCCGCGTTAAAATCTCAGGGATTTTGGCAAAGCGTCCAGGCTGTGCAGTCACCGTTGCTTTCTGCGGTCTGCTGGCGCCATCAGT
>NC_051412.1:11088626-11089409 GCF_015228065.2 Penaeus monodon
ATTCCTTTCGTGTCATCTCTCTTCCCCAGTTTTTCTCTATCCGCGTCTTTTTTGTGTGTTTTTCTTTATCTGTCTTTATTTTCATTATCTATCCCTAATTCCTGCTTTTCTCTTTTTTTCATCATCGCCCCTCCTCTCCCCTCCCTCCCCCCTTGTCCCCCTCTCCCCCCCTCAAGCTGCCTCGCCAACTCTGCTCTCTTAGGTTTTAGGGTGAGTTTATGGGAGCAAGATAGTGTTATATTAGTGTCATAAATCCAATCTTGCGTGAATTGTTGCTTTCCCGAGTATACCTAATTGTTTTAGTCTTTTTTACTTTTTTAATGGATTACACCGATGCGTCAGAAGTCGTGGCGTGGGAGGGAACCGAAGGAAACCAGGAAAGGAAATGAATTCGAATGTGAAGGGACAGTGCGAAGAGGTCTGGGGATTTGTTATCGGATTTTCATTACACATTTATCATCTCTTGTTCACTGTGCATTTATCATCGCTTATTCACTATACATTTATTATTGCCTGTTCACTGTTCATTTACCATCGCCTGTTCACTACAACATAAGCTAAATTACAGAAACAATGTAAATGTGTACGCTTATACACACACGCAGGGAGATACACTGGACGAGAAACGAACAGAGCAAAGGCAGAAGAGACTTGCAAATTAATATGCTAACGAATACAAAAAAGTGTGACCCAGATTGCCGATAATCACGGAATTGACCTTTGACCTTCTGAACAACATTAATGCCTCTGCAACACCTTGGAATGATAGAGGGGCAGATATTG
>NC_051412.1:11089434-11089758 GCF_015228065.2 Penaeus monodon
TGAATCTTGCCCGATTATTACTTCTTCCTCCCCTGTGCTGTACGCAGCCATCAGCACTGGCCTCCCGCTTCTCCGGCGCCGGCACCTTCCTCGTCACGCCCCTCGATTATCCTCAGCTCCCATCGATCACGCCGCAGCGCACCCTTGCTGATTTGACAGCGGCCGCATTCAGTAGACTTTGTATGGAGTATTCCGCTGGTGTCCTCGTCTAGGATGGCTGATCGGACAGCGCTTTTATCATGAGCAACATTTCTTCAAAGTTCTATTGTTTTCTGCTGGATTCAAGGTAGATGGATTCCCTCCCCAAGTCTCGACAAGTTTTGG
>NC_051412.1:11089828-11089932 GCF_015228065.2 Penaeus monodon
GAGGGGAGGGGGGCAGGCAATGTAAAGAGTTAGGCGAAAAGCAAAAAATGAAGAAAGAAGAATAAAGAGCGACAAAGAGCGCGGGAGAGATTACAGGAATTAGA
>NC_051412.1:11090006-11090464 GCF_015228065.2 Penaeus monodon
TTTCTAGACGTCCTCAACTTCCAAGGTTTCTACAACTTGCGCCAAAAAGTAATGTCCTCTTCTGTCATCTCCGGGATTGGCTTTGGTTGTTATCGTTATTTTCGTTTAGTCTGTTCTGTTTCTTTGCCTTCTTCCCAGTTACAGTTCTTTTCACAGTTTTCATGATTCTCTCTCTTCCTCGTTCTTTATCGTCTTTCCATCATTCCAACCTACCTTCTCATTCTCTCTCACTATCTTTCTCTCAATGCAATTTTTCATCAAGGCTGTTATCTCATTCGTTGAATTTACACTTGGTCGTCAGCTGGATCAACAAGTAATGCATTTCCTTATTAGTCACTGAAGCATTCGCTGTTCAAATGTGATTAATAAGAGAATTTTTGCCATTAGACCTAACAAAGCTTCAAAGCAAATGCTGTTTGTTTGATGCTGAGCGTCACTTTGGATCGCTCGAGGAAGTC
>NC_051412.1:11090541-11090706 GCF_015228065.2 Penaeus monodon
AAGTTAATCAGTCACTGAGAGAGAAGGAAAAAAGTAGATGAAACTAAAATGGGCAAAGAAAAGGGTAAAAAACAAGACGCAGAATACGAAGAGGAAAAAAAAGGGACGCGGGGGTGATTCTGTTTCCTTTAAAAATCAAAACTTTCTTTTTTATAATCCATTATT
>NC_051412.1:11090750-11091146 GCF_015228065.2 Penaeus monodon
GATAGGAAAATGCACAACACGCAAGATGATCAAAAGGCCATCACGCAAATTATGCCTCCAGGATATTCGAAGCCTTACCCCTCCCCCTTCCCCTTTCCTCCTCATCCCTCAGGTTCTGATCATGAAACACACATCGAATTTCTTTTCGTTACCAATATCTGCATTTGCGTATGGATCAGGTTTGGATAAATAGGTATAGATAGAACACCAGGCATATGATTTGTTTTTTTCTCCTTTTTTAACTAATGCCATATATTACGGTTCGATAATTACGACTTCCCTCCTGGCTACTCTGTCTGCACGGCCATTAGGAAAGGGACAGAAAGTTCATTAGGTTAACTGCGTATGATGGCCACTCTTAGGCAAGGATCAAGTCCCATTTATAATCTCAATTTC
>NC_051412.1:11091230-11092484 GCF_015228065.2 Penaeus monodon
CCATATTCTTGTTATCCATTGTTGTCTTCAGCCTACTACACTCGATGGTATTTTTATCCACTAATTACCTGGCTGGAGCGACATATGCGGCGCCTCCCTTCTGGCTGGCAACGTAATTGGCATCTCGTTAATTTTCTTGCTTCGACGAATTTCGTCCGACATCTTCACCCTCCTCCCCCAGCTCGCAGCCGAGGTCGTGTGGGGTCGTCCAACCCAGGGTCGTCGTGGCGGAGGGCTAGCGACGGCGGCGCTGGAGTCTCGGGCTCAGGTCGGCGCAAGGTCGCTCGCGCCCGACGGGTCTCTCTTCGTTTTAGTGAAACGGGCACTTTTATTTGAAATAATACATTTTATTTTATTTAAAATTTCGGGATTATTTTAATATTTTCCCTTTACAATTCTCTTGGTTTTATTGCAGTGTTGGACATGATACCCCGAGGTACGATTTATCATTTTTCGTACACCCATTAAATCAGTCGTTACGGTAAAGTTTGTTGATTGATGTTACTTTTACGAGTAATTTGTTCATAAAATGTGACGCTCCGAGAACTTTTGGACGTTTTATCTTGTTTTTTTTTTTCATAGCAAAATACGTTAAGAGTATGATGAGCCCGCAGCTACGAGTCGCACTGATGGCTCTAATACCGGACACTGAGAAAAAGTTTTGCGTCACACGCCAGGAGAGAGAATATTCTGGACTTTCAGATCATTTGTTCTCTCATATTCATATTCTTTGGCTCATTTTAAGAATGCCAGATTCAGTTTGCGATCCTTTCCTGTTCGATTTTCCTAAACTTTTTCGTGTTGAATTTTCTCCTGCGTGAAAAAAGCACCGTTGATTTTCCTCTTTATCATCACAGCAGAAACCTTTGTTCTGTTTTCTCTAAAGGCAGTCCTGTATCTCATATCCTTTCTCAGTCGCATAATCTGTTCCCTGTGTAATAATGAGACATTATCCATAGAGGGCGGAGACAGCGATAGCGAGAATTTTTATCATTTTTTTCCTTCTTTTCCAATCTGTTTTATCGTAAATACTAGTTCTTTAAGGAAAATTCACAACCGCTTCATGTGCTAGTAATAAGAATAGACCCCACAGTAAATACTGATCTAGCAACGATGAGTCATAGTTGTTAGCTCTGGACAGGGCCAAGAAGTGTAGTTGAGTAGAATGGCGGGGCCAGTATATGTTTTAGGTCCTACACATTTCTAGTATAACAGTAGCATTTTTTTGTTTAACAAATTTAACTGGAATAATTT
>NC_051412.1:11092731-11093333 GCF_015228065.2 Penaeus monodon
AAATCCCCCCATTCAACTGATTCCGCCATCCATGTTATTTTTACATTTCTTAATTATCTTTCCTATCTTATTTTGCCTTCTTCATGGTTATACGGATTCTTTAGTTGCGACATTCTCCAGTAATATTCAAGTTAGTGCCAATATCTGGAAACAAAACTCTCTCGTTATATCATAATCACAGGCTGCAGACCAGAGTACGGAGATACATGCAATTGCTAATGTAGTCTCTTTTCCAGGATTACGGTTGCAGCTGAACTCAGCACTCGCTCCAACAGCTGTGCACTATGTTTGATTACGCACAGGTCTTTTGCTTTATCGGCGGGACAGCTGGCGGTGGTCACGCTGGACGGACCGAGGGACGAAACGAGGCTACAGCATGGACACTATAGTGCTGGAAAAAAATTTGATCTAACTTTTTGTCTGTCTGTTTCCATGACACTTGCACACGTGCATCCTGCGCAGGGAATATACCTTGCCGCGATCAGCAACTATCTGTGTTATTATTACATGGCCATGCCAGAAGTGCTTATCATGAGCTTTCCCCCACCGAGATGCACCTAGGCAGAAAAGGGAGCGGTATTTCGGCTGTTTCCCTAGCAACA
>NC_051412.1:11095445-11095593 GCF_015228065.2 Penaeus monodon
GGCCGACAGGAACGAAGCGGCGTCGTTGGAGTAAGTGCAGGTCGTTGAGGGAGAAGGAATAACGAAGACTGATGTATCGCATGACTCGTGGCAAGATCTCCGTGCTGCCAATAATGGAAAAGAAATACACGTGTGGTGTGTCCTCGTC
>NC_051412.1:11096838-11097258 GCF_015228065.2 Penaeus monodon
TATGTGTTGTGTAAAAAACGAAACTAGGAACTGGACAAGGAGATGAAACAATGGAAACATTTTTTTGAAGATTTCCCAGGAGAACAAAAGAGGATCATGAAAACAGGAAGGGAAAAAGGTCAAATCGACGGCCACGGGGCCACATAGATGTAAAAAGCGAATTTTACAATATACATCTCAAAAAATGAAAAAAATATCAAAATCTTTTTATGGCAGTTAATAAGATGGATGATGACTGAGGGCCTAATAAATAGGCCGATAAAAAAGTAAATATATAAAAAAAGAGAATATATACAGTCATCAGTCGCACAGCTGTACATAATATTGGTGATGACCTTCGATGCCTGGGCTTTTTCCTTATCACATTATTTTCTTTCGAATCGGCCCGCGCGGATGACCGATGACGACTCCAGGAAGCGA
>NC_051412.1:11097293-11097712 GCF_015228065.2 Penaeus monodon
GACGAGTATTCCATTTCTTGTGCTGACCAGAGACATCCTTCGACGGGCCACGCACAGGCTGATACACGCTACCAAAACACACCACAGCGCTGTGGCAGAGATTTCTGTGTGAAAAGTTTTACTGCCGAGAAGCGTCACTGGAGGATTAGTTTTATATTTAGACACGACAAGGTGTCTTGAGCAAATGTCACTTGCAGTAGCCCTGTGTGACAAGCTACACGTCACTCACACCACATTTTGTGGCGAGCGTTCCGCATCAAAGACGCGTACCATAGACGCTCGAGTGAAAGTCCACTGACGGAAATAATGGAACGCCGTGGGAAGTCAGTTGTTCGCCCCTTCGTGGCGCTGCTGCGTGGCACGTCGAAAGGGCCCGAGAGGTAACAGCCTCAAGCTTCCTTCTACACTCTGAATGCGTT
>NC_051412.1:11099951-11100542 GCF_015228065.2 Penaeus monodon
GTGATATAACCATGAGGATAAAAATAAGTGACTGGCGTTCTACAAGATAGCCTGAAGAAATATTTCAGGCTGAAAGGGACGGTCTTATTTGATATCGATGTTAATATAGACGAAAATTATACTGCAAGAGATAACGTCATTTTTCAAACAGAATTTTTGTCCTTCCAAGAATAAAAAGTTGCCGATCTCCTAGTGGTCTTTTTTTTGAATTTCTGCAACGAATTCTGTGTGAAAAGTGTGTGAATCAGAGTGTGTGAATCAGAGTGTGTGAATCAGAGTGTGTGAATCAGAGTTTCGAAAATAAAGATTTTTTTCTTCAGCAACTCACATCGAGACAGACCTACACCAAATCTCATTCTATAATGCATTCTTTGAATTGTCTGAATCGGCTGCCTAGTAATCTTCATTATAGCAAGGATCATGTTATTCCGACCGCCAGGAAGTCGTGAAAAGGAAAGGAAAAGCCGAATTCATATTTCATTGGCGATTTGATGAAGCAGGATCGCCTGGAGGACGCTCTCTGGTTCGGCCAGACGTGAAGGTGGCTCCTCCGGAAATCTCGAAGACCCGATCATTTGGAAGCTTTTACAG
>NC_051412.1:11102356-11102520 GCF_015228065.2 Penaeus monodon
GAGGCAGTTAGGCAGTCTGGTTACATCGTTACAAGCGTGCTGCGATGTTGAAAATTCTAGACTTAATTTGTCTGCATTTATGCACACTAACAGTCAGTTCCCACTTCATTTTTTTAGAGCAAAGATCATTGAGGAGATTAGCAAGAAAGAGAGAAGTCATCAAG
>NC_051412.1:11107322-11107561 GCF_015228065.2 Penaeus monodon
AAATTGTGTCCATCTGATGCATAGTGTTTGCGAGTGAGTGAGTGAGAAAGCGACAGGTACAGAAACACTGATAGATAGGTAAAGGAGGGAAGTGTGAGATAGAAAATGAAAGAATTTATTAGCGAGACCGAATTTTTCTAAAAAAACAGTAGTATTAGTATTACAGTTTGACGGCTGCCAAGACACTCTGAAAGGGTTACCTTTTTTGCCGAATTTTATAGCGAAAGAAAATGAAAACA
>NC_051412.1:11108406-11108935 GCF_015228065.2 Penaeus monodon
TTCTATGTAGCTAAATTTCTACCTTTGAAAAGCATCCTTTCTGCACTCGCTTCTCGAGTTACAATGCCACTTTCATCAACAGGATCGAAGGACAGACATTTATGGCAGGTTTTTCTCCCGATCATTCGGGATCCTCCTCCTTCGCGCTCAGGGGATGTTCCTGCCGCAAAGCCATCCGGGGAGAGGGATAGGGCGGCGAGGCAGGGGGCGAGGTCGTCCTTCTCGCCCTTTGGACTTGCGGTGGCGAGGGTGATTAGCTTAGGCTTTTATCTATTCATTTTCGTATTTTATTGCAGCATAAACACCTACACTCTGGCATTAATGAGATGAAAAGAACTATGAAGGGAAGAACTGAGAAAAGAACCGTATGTCAAAATATGACGTGCATATAACTGATGTGAATTCACAAGGAGCAGATGGATCACGGCGCAGAGGGATACGAAAAAAATCGACGCGTCA
Organism: Penaeus monodon; assembly: GCF_015228065.2. Lineage (NCBI taxonomy): Eukaryota > Metazoa > Arthropoda > Malacostraca > Decapoda > Penaeidae > Penaeus > Penaeus monodon. The sequence continues at coordinate 11,108,866 of NC_051412.1, forward strand.
GCACTCCCGTCGTCGGCCAGCGAAAGGAACCGCTTACGCAAGAAATGTGATGATTCGCCTGGACCCAGCG
>NC_051412.1:11109264-11110062 GCF_015228065.2 Penaeus monodon
CTGTGCAAATACACTCCCGTATACGTTTATGGAAGCAAACACTGACCATACAAACACCCCAACACAAACACTTGCAAGCGAATGGTCTCCGATAAGTACACAACTAAAGTACGTAATATCAGTATTTGTCGTAAAACTTCGCCTTTAAATATTTGCATAATACATACCAAGCCCCGCTTTCAAGCAGACACACGTCCACAAAGGTGTTTTGCCATTATTTTGAAATATAAAAGAGAGAAATAACGACAAAAATAGGCTCAGAGGAGAGAGCAATCAGTCTCGAAATAAAAACGGTTATCAAACACTGAGAATAACATAAAACACAAGAACCACCCATGAAAAACAAGACAAAAATGAAGAAGGGAGACAACAGAAAACTGTCCCTCTCTTGGCCGAGGAAGTCAAGGAAAAATGGCTATTGGTGAGTTTACAATGATAGTCATCTGAAAGCCCTTATTTTTGTTTGTTTGTTTACAAAAGCTTCCAGGCAGACAACGGGGCCTTTCTTCGCTACGTCTCGGCTATTCTTCTAAACGGCGAATCAATGCTGGGTCGATGTGCATTATGCTGTCGTCGGGGAGGAAGGATGAACCGGTCGTCATTAAGTGAGTGAGCGAGGGAGCGGTTGACTGAACGAGTGAGGGGACGACTTTGTGAACGACCGAGAGAACGAAAGAAGCATCGACTTAGAAAACGACTGAGCGAATAGCACTGTTAATGACTGAACTAATTATTTAGTGAGAGATTGAGCAAATGATTGAATCGACGACTCAGCGCCTTAGTGAAGTAAACAACTTA
>NC_051412.1:11110574-11111000 GCF_015228065.2 Penaeus monodon
GTATTTTGTCTCTCGGACACGCAGCCTCTATGTAATCAGTCAGTCAGCCCATTAGTCAACCGGAAGGCAGTCAGACAGCCACTTAATCGCACTCGATAATAGGTATGCGGCGGGGAACAGACCTTAAAAAAATATATAAAGACAAACACAGATCCGTAGATGTACATATACAAGTAAGAGAGACAAAACATAGACAAGGAAATAACACATTAACCAACGACATTAAGCCAGATAACTATTCGATATGCAGTTCAGCATTTCGTGTATGAAATATCTGCTTGCCGTAGTTCATTTACCTAACTGCGTTCAGTGACGGCGAAAAGAGTCTTAATTGCTTGTTTGTCTGTTGTTTTGCTTCAGAGACACGAAGAAAGATTAAATCCAGTTCTCTAGATACTTTTTCTCTACCCTAGATCTCTGATGCGA
>NC_051412.1:11113692-11114049 GCF_015228065.2 Penaeus monodon
TGCATGCAAGATTTTTTCTCTAAATACTTCCCTATCTTCAAAATTATTCAGACGGTTTATATTCTAATTACAAATACTTGATGTTTGGTATTTAAACCACATTGATACAATAACTTTCCAAAACTATATTACATAACAACTGTATTGATCATGATCTTATTCATGATTTAACACTTTTCACACTGTTTATTTTCTCACTACAGCATCATCACAATCCCGGAGATGCATGAGGAAGATATCCTCAACTCAGCATCCTGGACACGTGTGAGGCTCTGCTTTGATCCCGCACATCACTGCCTGATCCCCCGTCCTCCCCCCGTCGGGCCTACATTCCCTGATCCCTTCCGAGATACACTC
>NC_051412.1:11114098-11114630 GCF_015228065.2 Penaeus monodon
ACCTGGCCCGGGTTTCCACAACTCAGGTCACCGATCATCTTCTCTCATTTTATTAACGCACGCACTTGTACACACATAGTGAGGTATATACAAGTGTATGTATATATCTATATTCCCTTAAAAAGCGAGACTCAGAGTGACCCAGTTCCGAGGGAAAGCGAGCCATTGAAACCCCGCTCAGCCGTTCACAGGCCGTTCGCAAGCTCACTCCCCTGACATTTTATGGTTCGTCACTTTCGGAATGGCAGTAGACACTCGCTCATTAGCGGCGCATTACCGGCCAGCAGCCGCGTGCTGCTGATATGTCACGTGAAATTCGAGCTCGTGAGCTCCAATGATCTGTGCCTTTACACAGAAAGGAGAAGGGAGGAAAGAGGCGAGTGGGAGGGACTAGACGAGGAAATCGATAGAGAAAAAATGGACAGGAAAGTTTACGTAACAGTTTAGAAAAAGTTTTCTGCTTCGTGTTGGAATCTCAAGATGACCTGGAATCTGACATGAAGATTTTACTGTTATTCTATTTTACTCTTAT
>NC_051412.1:11116028-11116739 GCF_015228065.2 Penaeus monodon
TTTTGCAAACGATACTTGACCATTTTCAGGTCAAATCGGTTGAAGTGAAGTGAAATTTCTTGTACGGAACAAACTTTAAACTTTTATTAGATAACATTCCGTGTAAACCTTTTTGGTTGTAGAAAATTATGTCCCCTTCTGGACGAGTATTGGAAAAATGTTTTCTTTGGAAATGCATCCTTTATTTGCCTTTGCGTAATTGTTGACACTGTTTTCCCTTCCCCCTAACGTTAGTTAACTATGATTGCAATTTGTTAGTGTGATTTCACTATCATTATTTGATTTTACCTGAAAGTATGGGAAAAGGACGTCGCCACTGGCACAGGTGTTTTGGTGCAATGGAATAAATACATTACACTGGTATGTTATACAGGGTGAAACATCCTTACAAGTTCCATCTACATTGCAGCCAAACTGAAGACTAAAAGCAAAGCAGCGTGATCCACAATGGATGATTCATTGTTTTATCATGACAATGATGCATAAAGAATATAAAGATCCCATGAACTGCTAAAACAACCGGGGGACTTTCATCTACCCTCTCGCCGTTCCCCTTCCTCTACAATCTTATTTGAATAAGATTACTTCATAGCACTGGATTTCACCCCTTTGCAGCTACCGGCACCGAAACCTATCTTCCGTCAGGGGCTCCTTCCATTTCATTATCTCCCCTGGACTGTCGGTCTGTGATTTGGGAATGAAGAGGAAGAG
>NC_051412.1:11120044-11120775 GCF_015228065.2 Penaeus monodon
TGATTAATTGAAACACACATCGACTAAATATAAAATTTTCGTATACCAATAAACCGTCCAATTCAATCAAAGCAAAAGCTGTACAGTGTCCCGGCCCACAACACAAGCTTCTTTTAAATTCCATTTACAAAATCTGTATATCTGTGAAAACTGAAATATTGTACAGTTCTATTTACACTTTTTTCTTTCTTTGTCAGTGATAGATATACCATGCATCTATGGCATCAATATTCCTCCTCTAGAAATAAGTAATAGCCGAAAAGACCCTTCAAGAAAGCGCAAAGAATAATTTAAAAAGTGACAAAAGCGAACAAGAAAATAAATATGAAACTGACGGACAGACATTTTCAACAGGACGGAAGGACAGAGAAAGGAAAGAGAAATAAAGACAAACAAAATTAACAGACATCTAAATAAAGAAATTAATGTGAATAAGAATAGAACAATGACAAGTAAAGAAAATGCAGAGAACTAGAAATAGATAGATGGAATATATATAGGCAGATACAGGCATACAGAGACCCAGAGAGAACAAAAATGCCCAAGCGGAGCGAGTAGAAAAACGAAGGACAAAGAGAAATTAATAAAAATCAAGAGAAAACGAAATGTACGGTCAGAGACAGGGACACGAAGCGCAAACAAAAAGAGACCTTTTAGGATAAAAACTGAGGAAACAAGAGACACCGGATGGGACGAGGAAAAGACCGCTGAACAAAGAAATGCAAAAACAC
>NC_051412.1:11120947-11121255 GCF_015228065.2 Penaeus monodon
CGCAAGTGAAGTTAGATTTGTTACATTGTTTTAGCTCTCCGGGAATTCGAGGGTTTCGGACGATGCGAGTATCATAGAGGGAGAAGTACCCGGATGAAAATGGTTTATTGGTTAATTGGTTATTCTCTCCATTTTCATGCAACTTCAGTTTGGCTCGTCCTTTCCCCAATTCTTTTTTCACTCTCTTTTATTGTTTTCCTTTGATTTAGCAGAGGAATACTGGCGAGTCTCGGGCTTTGTTCCTTATCGACACTTATTGTCATCCATTACTTTGAACTTTCTCCAACTTGCTCCCTCTGGAGGGCGGA
>NC_051412.1:11121286-11121453 GCF_015228065.2 Penaeus monodon
AATGTGGTGAAACGTTGGCAGGGGATCAAGAGGAAAAGAAAGAAGCGCAGAAAAAAAGCAGAGGACGTTGAAGGAAGGGCTGCAGGGAAGGAGCCAAACGACGCCCATCTCGGCCTCCCCCTCCCCCCTCCCTCGCCCAGTCGTAGCTCTCCTCCCTCAGTCGGAGC
>NC_051412.1:11121773-11122107 GCF_015228065.2 Penaeus monodon
TGATAATAACAACTGATAACTGACAGGGAAAGGAATGAAAATAAATAAATTGCATAAAAAAGGGAGAAACAACATTACACAAACAACTGATGTGAATGTTCACAATGTCTTATATTCACAGAGTACCAACGAAATCCAGCTCTTGTACCTGGGACACCCGACCTAGTTTACATGAAAAAGAGGTAGGAAAGAGTTGAATGTCTGAAGCAAGATTTCTAAATGTGCTAAAAGAATTTTCCTATTTGATCGAGCAGTGTGTGCATCTGATTCTTTGTTCAGATAACAACGCATAGCCACACTGAAATGTGGATTCAAAATATTTGATTCAATTTAT
>NC_051412.1:11122124-11122203 GCF_015228065.2 Penaeus monodon
TACTATTCCTGCGAAGAAAAAATTACGGGATATAAAAAGAAAACAAAAATACATCTCAGTCATTTACTTTTATAGACAT
>NC_051412.1:11122257-11122584 GCF_015228065.2 Penaeus monodon
CCCTTTTTAGAAGCATTTAGTTAAACACTGGGTTATACGCGGTTTTCCAATAGGCCTCATAAAGTATTGGACATTTTCAAACTCCTTAAAGCTCAGAGTCCGAACAAGGGAATTGGAGCTGCTAAAAATAGAATTTCAATGCGAGAGTGCACTTGCGAGAGGCTGATTTGTCTTCAGTTTGTGTGTTATTTGCTTTAGGTTATTGATGGAGGGCGGGAAGTGTGAGCTGGCATGAGGGTGTTTTTCGTCAGAGTGGGAGGGAGCAGTCTGTGCGCGTGTCGTTATTTGCTAATCTGCTTAACCTTATTAGCTTTCAGCATTCTGTGG
>NC_051412.1:11127574-11127935 GCF_015228065.2 Penaeus monodon
AACCTATGATTATAGGCTGGCATGTCGAATCTTGACGTGAATCTATTGGCCGCATATACACAGTACATAATCGCATTTCCTGCTTCACAACCATGCATATCCTGCGCAATCAAAGTTCCATGCCGATCACATCTGTATCACACACTCATATGCAGCGCCACATGCATAAATAAATGCACGCCAATGGCAACACGCGCGAGTGGTTGTATAGGCGAATATATCACCGAACCGAGACATAATGGCATTGGCAACAGGTGCATTTTCTGCGTGCGAACCGATGCTGAGCACGAGGCGCCTCTGTCTATGTCGTAGAGGTTGGGCAACTGGTAGCTTTTATGGAGACGCGCCCGTGCAGCGCCGA
>NC_051412.1:11129181-11129580 GCF_015228065.2 Penaeus monodon
TCGGAATGATTTCGACGGAAACATATTTTGCTGAAATTTGTGTAAATGTAGGAATGCCATAACTATAATGACAATAAGTAAAGTTTATTTCGCTCTGATTTTCCCGCTTTGCGATAAGTATACAAATCCGAGAGAGAAGTTTATGTTCACTGAATTTTGGGATAAATTTCCAATAGCTCAATGCTGCTCGTAACTAGAATCCCGCACCTGTGATTGGCTGGAGATGATGAACGCTGATTGGTTGAATAAGGCTGGGTTGCCAGTGCTATTCCGAGAATTTAATGGCCAATTTTTCTTTGTATTACCATTATCTGTAATTTTGAGACGGCAGCTTTCTGTTTACTTCAGGAAGGATACAGCAAGTATTTTTATTGGACTTATCGACCGGGTAGATGAACT
>NC_051412.1:11129621-11130002 GCF_015228065.2 Penaeus monodon
ATTGATATTGTATTCTGATGATATAAATCACCGGCAAAAATAGTTCGGGTATAATTTGGAATCAGTTCAATATGTTATTCCAAACATCGTATCGAGTCACAGCATAAAATAACTTCGGGAATGAAATCAGGTTAGGGAAAAGGTGGATCCAGCGACACGACATTTTGCAAGAAATTTCCTCTCTCTCTCTTATCTTCGAAATTCAGCTTCATGCAAGCCAATCGCGCATGTTTTCAATTTGGAATTTTTAATGAGTTTCGAGTTCAGGCATTTGTACTTCGTGTGTGGGATTTTCTTCAGTCGATTTCCGTCGGTGAACACGAAATGCCGCGTGAAGCTCGGCGCCGTGTTAAGAACAGCTCTCTGAAATATCGAGCTCAC
>NC_051412.1:11130834-11131240 GCF_015228065.2 Penaeus monodon
ATCATATTTTCATTAAAAATATACATCATACATTGTTTAAACTTAGTGACAACCATCATAACTCGGTAATAGGTCAGGCGGAGGCAACGTCACAATGCAATTAGTTAATTTTCCTTTTTATCTGTCTTCCTTACTTTATGGTTTGTTTTAATCTTGTAATGATTAATCATTATGAGTAATATGCAACGTAATTACCGTTATTAGCGTCAGTCCTCCGTGTCCCAAAGCTCTCCTGCCTCAGCGCCTCCCTCCCCGTCTCCAAGAAGCGTGGCCGTGAGGACGGAGGCGCTGGGAGTAGCTGTCAGCTCAAAGACGAATTGTCTGTCTCGATTTTCCATTTCCTTTCATGCATTTTTCCTCTTCGTCTTGCCCAAGTCTAACTCTGTCTCGCCTACCTTTCCTTAAT
>NC_051412.1:11131343-11132163 GCF_015228065.2 Penaeus monodon
TCCCACACGCTATAATCCGAACTGTCCACAACTTTGCCAACTTGCCTTCTCTCTCAACAACCCTTATCAAGCCCCAATGTTCAAAGTTGCAGTTATGCGAGCGCCAAATTTGTTGGTGTGACTCCTGCATATGAATTAACTTGAACCCTTGCAAGATTTTTAAAAAATGGAACGAAAAATAGTTTGTACAAGGGGGAAAAAGCTAAAACAATTTTGAATGAATTCTCGCACGTTGGTCTGATACCTACATACATACTTTTTATTTATCTCCTTGTTCCCTCCCCCCTAAAAAGGATAAATCACGTGAATGACAATATATCTGGGGCCTTGGTTTCTTAAAGATTAATTATTTTAAGCCAACTTCAGACTGAGATAAGTATATTTATATTCCGTCTCTTTGATAGTGACGTCATGAATGAGTCCTGGACCCGTGGCTTGTATTCGATAACAGCGAAAGAATATCTAATTAACATCACAATGGTCGGTGGGAGCAACGAAGGGGGAACAATAAAAGAAAAACTGACGTTCACCAAAAAGGAGAAATGATAACAAAACAAAGTATGAATTGTGAAAACAACAAGGGAAGACAAGCATTTCGAAGAAAACAAAAAATCCACTTGAAGCACAAAAATGGAAAATGTTTATAGACTGCCCCCCCCCCCGCCCACCGCCACCATCACTCGACCCTCCACACCATCAGGAAGCGACAGACAATTTCAAATTCTTTTCCCCAAAGGATTCCTTTCCTCCTCTTGACGATGCCATCTGAGTTCTCCTTCGAAATTAACAAGAAAGACTCATCGACTGGGACTGGTAATCA
>NC_051412.1:11132473-11132771 GCF_015228065.2 Penaeus monodon
CCAGAAATTGAATAAAAGAACAGCAAAACGACCACGCATAAATTTCCATGTTTGTATCGATAAACCAACATGTTTTATACATTTGGTTTATCGATACAATGAGAAGCACGAAGGAAATGGAAGTTAAAGGTAATGCAATGAGCATCTTCCTGGGGAAAGCCTACAGGTGGAGAGCAGATGCCAATGTAGCTTTAAGGACTAATTGTCTTCGCCGCCAGCGCCGCATCTAGCTTCGTCCACAACACCTCCACCATTCCATCACCACCACCCATGTATCCATTTGTATGATCACAAACTG
>NC_051412.1:11132938-11133982 GCF_015228065.2 Penaeus monodon
TTGTGTGTGTGAGTGCAAGTGTGATTGCCTAAGAATTACTGAAGAGCCAGTTTTACTCCTTGACATTCATATTTCAACATTATGGAATCACTGGCGACATCTCCGCAGAATCGCTGATTCCTTTACTCCAAGAGTCAGCGTGTTTTCCTCGCCAGTTCGTCACCTGTCCCCATCTCCGCTGCTCCAGGCGCTCCCAAGGACCTTGTCTTCTGCCAGCGGCTCTTCGTGCTTTGTGGCACTGACCTTCCAGTCCCAAAGTTTACAATTTGCCAATTTACAAGAGACTTCATGAACATCTATTTAGTTTACTATGTTAATGGCCTGGCTAAGCGCAAAGCTTGCAGGTTTATAAAAATGACTTAGACTCCCTTTATCACCGGAGCAGACCTGCTTTCGGCCACATAAATGTAAAATGGCATCCACCAGCTTCTACTTACACGTCAACTATAATTATCACATATATATTTAAATAAGCACAAAAAATAAGCAGTAGAACGCCAAACAGAAGCATAAAACTTGATACTCAAAATAACAACATTCAAGAAATGGCAAAATGTACATTAAGAGCCTGGAAACGAACCTACATGGCTACACACGAAAAGAAAACTTTGCATTTAGAGGCACCGCTTTCCTAACATCAAAATAGTGATCCTGAGGAGTCCACACCATGCTGTCGCTGCTAGGTTGACTCCCCTTCCCTCAGAAAAATAAATTTTCTCTTTCCCTTTCTTTCTTTTCACCATAATATATGCGTAATACGCGCAGAGATTTCCTCGGAGAGACTTTCCAAGTCGGCTAACTTCGTGCCCTAGTAATCCGCTACTCTCATTTACACAGCAACTTGATTCATTCGTAAATCAGACCTTGGTTCGTTGACTTTATTTAAAAAATCCGGCAGGATACTAGATGATCATCTGCATGTAGGGACGGCAATGTATATGGATAACGACAATAACTCATACAGCAACATTTATACTTTGTTTAGTTTACTTTATATGTTATGAGAGTAATCTACCAACAAATACACATCATAAACTTCCCAAG
>NC_051412.1:11135648-11136115 GCF_015228065.2 Penaeus monodon
CCACCCTTGTAATCATCTTTATGGTACCGATAATGAAATTGTTCTCATCAATCTTACAATATATATAACAGGATGTCATAGAAGATCTACATTAATAATATTATATATAAACAGATGGGAAGAAGGGAGAGAAAGTAACCGGAAAAGGAGGTATGGGAAACATTCATATTACGAATTATGCCAAACATTGTAGAGAGTTGAGCATGAGCAGAAAATTGGCAAATATATGTTATGGAAAACATAGTTCGTGAAACCAAAAAGATTGGAAGCAGTAAAATGTAGATGAAGAGGCGAGAGAAGGGTAGAGATAATTAAAGAAGGGGTCGAAGCAAGAATATCATTAGCATGAGGGGATTAAAACAGAAAAATGAAAGGGAAACAGGGAGATATGTTGACAGGGAATATAAACGATAAGAAAGAGGAAGAGGACGGCGGTAGATACACAACAATAGTCAGATGCAGAAACC
>NC_051412.1:11137236-11137439 GCF_015228065.2 Penaeus monodon
GGCAAATAAGGGAAGAAGGAGAGAAGTGGCGGACTATAAGTAAAAGAACTAAAGTTTCTCGCGCAGATGTGGGGGCCCAACTTGAGAAATGAGTTAAGAAGTTAGAGAGGAGCTACAGCGGCGCCGGCAGAAGGTGGAGGGGAGAGGATAAAGAAGGTGGTGTCAGGAGACAGGAAATGTGGATTGAGGTTGAGGACGACGAC
>NC_051412.1:11137466-11137936 GCF_015228065.2 Penaeus monodon
ACGCATAATCCGTGGAGGAGGGTGAGAGCAGGAAGGCCGGTGTGAGGGAAGCCCGCGCCGCCGAGGGAAGGCGATTTGGGAGAAGCGAGCGGAAGGGAGGGAGAGGGAGTCGAAAAGGAACATGTGCTCCCCACGTATTTAAAGGTGCAACGCCTGTAGACTGTATCATGTAGATTGTTGCCAGGCTGGCTAGCGTTGAGAATTCGGCCCGGAAATGCATATTACTGGTGTGTATAACTGACTTTAATCGGAGTATTAGAATACACAGTTTCTTTCTTTTCGTTCATATTGGTGGAAGTCTAAATATTTTTCAAGCAAACAATAAGAAATGAAATTGATTCGTCAGTGTTATAAGGGAAGTTATTACGTTGGTTTAATTTTGCAATAGAGCGAATAGAAACTGAGCGAGGGATGGAATGAAACAGAAGGAAGTTTGGGAAGAAATGACACAAAGAACAAATGACAGAGCC
>NC_051412.1:11137981-11138159 GCF_015228065.2 Penaeus monodon
TGAGTATGTATGTGTGTGGGTGCGTTCTCCTTTCTGTACTGCATTCACAAAAGGAAACGTTTCATCAAAATTTTTCTCGAACGCCATCTTCGGCACAAGCGACCCAACCCAGTGCTGTGCAGGGAGAGAGGAAACAAGAAGGAGAAAAGGGGAAGGGGAGACCACGAGGAAAATCATG
>NC_051412.1:11138458-11138547 GCF_015228065.2 Penaeus monodon
GAGAACATCTTTAGGCCTACGGCTTATCTACACGATCTCATATTCTAATAACTCACACGGATTTTCTTAGTTCCGGGGGGTCTACTCCT
>NC_051412.1:11138611-11138894 GCF_015228065.2 Penaeus monodon
TTCCTACTATACTCACTGTATGCGGTTTGTGTGTCCCGCTTTTATCTGTCAGCCCTTTTATTTGTTAAGTAATTTTCATTAATAAGCTAATTTTCGCTTTTCTTTCTTAACGTTTTCATTGTTTTCTTTCTATTTTTACGTGCGCATCTACCTCTACGCTCCCTTGTCTCTTTGGCATATGTTTTACCCCTGAAACTCTGAACACGCATTTCTCTTCTTGTCCATTTTCGAACTCCTGTTTTAACTCATATTTCCTTTAGCACAATCGTGTCTGTATCGTTGA
>NC_051412.1:11139192-11139887 GCF_015228065.2 Penaeus monodon
ATGGGTTTGTCTTGTCTAATATTATACAATACAAATATTTAGACTCAGTAGATCACATGACGGACATCTTATAGTTCGTATCTTTTCACCCTAAACAAACTTTTCTTTCGGTCCGGGAACCCTTGGGGCGGAAACACTGCAATGGTTCTTCATTCAGTTTCATCCAGTAAATTTGACTGAAGTTTACACTATAGCAAAACTTTAATATTTCTTACCTTGGTACGAATATATATGCATCAATTTATCTAATTTGTTCCTTTTCTAATTTCTTTTGATATTATCTTCATTTTCGAAGACTCCCGCGACCCCCAGCAACACGTTCGTTACTCCTATTTGAGCCTCGACAAGGATTTAGGAACTAATGAACTAGTGCACTGGTATCCGGACGAGACCCCTCTACGGAGAGGAAATCCGTGAACTGATTTGAGCCTCCTTCAGAAACTGCTTCGCTTACTGTACATAACAATGAAAGGGTAATCTTCCTATGCATACTCACTTGCTCCATGGATTGGGCCGCATACCTAGAAAAAAGCCTGCCATAATGATATTGTGGGATAGCCTCACTTGAAAAGTGTTGTGAAGTCTTGTCTATTCCAAACAATTCTCCTAAGCAATGAATATAGTCGATACTATGTATGAATCAAACTCCTGCATGTATGTATATTTGTCCTCCCACCAAGTATATATACGTATCT
>NC_051412.1:11140182-11140592 GCF_015228065.2 Penaeus monodon
TCTTTTTATCGTACAAGTTTCCACATTACACCTCCGTTCCACTGGAAATTTCTAAACCAAACATACGTTGACACATTACAAACTTCATGCATCCGCGTCGCGGCCACGCATGTTTGAGCATACATTGCGACTCAATCCCCAGTCAATATGCAGTAATAAAGGCACATATACGTATCATTCTGGGGAGAGATGAGGAATAAACAGACCATCAGCTGGCCAAACTTCATCAAACAAATCCCATGTTTGCTGTTCCTGTTTGCGCTGCAGCGGCTCAAAGGTCACACATTTAATTCAATAGAGAAAGGCAAGTAGTTAGACTTTATTTTGATTACAGCGGAACTTAGTGTATATAACGTTTCCAAAGCTCAGAGAGAGTCGTCTTCAAGACGCACGAAAGTTTTTCGCAAACT
>NC_051412.1:11140692-11140914 GCF_015228065.2 Penaeus monodon
TACACCACGGTCAGCGCAATAAGCAAATCCCTGACATGGTACTACGAGGCGAAAACTTATCTTGTATATCCCAGAATCACATACTTATAGACGAAACATTGACATAAATGCTACCTACTTACATCCCATGTTTGTAATGTCTCTCTCCCAAGCCTTAACCTCCAATATGTCCCTGTTTGCAACAAAAAGATGCTTACACCCTTTTCAGCCCGCTCCATGTGG
>NC_051412.1:11142649-11143081 GCF_015228065.2 Penaeus monodon
ATACCATTCATGATGAAGATAGACAAAGCATTGTATGTACCGCTTACCCGTTTTACTAGCTAGTATCCTCATAGTGTTATTTATCGATATTTTGCATGCCGTCTTATTTACCTGCGCCTGTTGCATCTATCATCCCCCGGCGCCATATTAGGCACCAGGACTTTATATAATTAGTTCTAGCTATGAAGGATACGGTACAGCAAAACGCATTAGCCAAATGCGTCACTCCTGTAGCCGTACGTATCTACCTCGAGGCCCACCGCTGTTATGCAACCGCTTGGTAGCCGATATCACTTGGGTCGTTGCTTCGGTCCTGCCTTCTTACTGTGCATACTTACGGGAGTCGATGATCACGGATTTTCTGCTATGTATCTACTCCTTTTCCTTTTGTTTCTTCCAAGTCGAGGTCGAACTGAGGTAGCGTGGTTATGC
>NC_051412.1:11143930-11144062 GCF_015228065.2 Penaeus monodon
TTTCTTGTGATCTAATATGATATTATTTCATTCATGATATATCTAATCGCCTTGGTTGTAGGACATATAATTTGTGCACACGTAGAAAATCTGACATTATATTATATCATACTTGTTGTTCAAAGTGTTTCC
>NC_051412.1:11144381-11145045 GCF_015228065.2 Penaeus monodon
AACCGTATTTTCAGGTGTCTGCGGCTCTCTGTTGGCAGCCTGATGGGGTATGGCAGTCCTGACTACGAGAATAAAATGGCATAGAAATCCTTAGATGTGGCTGCAGCAGTAGGCGCTGACAGGTCCTGATAGTGTATATGAGGTGGCTTTAGTTGGCTCTCCTAACAGCGACTACGAGGCGGTGTTTGGGATTAACCGGCCTGATTGCGTGGTTGACGACGGGGAAGCGTGGGAAGGAAGGAGGCTGAAGCAGAAGAGGAATGAGGGGTGACGGAAAGAATGGAGGAAAAAGAGAAAGGGAGAACAATAGAGTTTTTAAGTTGGCGTTGGTCATGACAGCAATTTATCTGTTATGTGAAGGTGCTAGAGGCACGTTGTTTTTGTAAAGGATTTCGCAAATAAGAAAAGTCTCCGCTGAAATCGATCATTGATGCTTTACTTAGGATAAAGTTACAAGGTCAACATAGGCCTTCTATGCGTCTTTACTCGTTCCTTTTATTTTTTTAACCATTTTCCTCTTTTTCTGTTTTCCTTAACTTTATATATTTACATACGTGGCTCTCTTCTCCTCCGTCACAAACGGCAGAGAGAGCCATACAGGTAGGAATTTTCTAATCTAAAATACCAGATTCAGCTTCTGCTGAATCACTTAACGCGTCGATCG
>NC_051412.1:11145812-11148238 GCF_015228065.2 Penaeus monodon
GTTAAGTGATCCAACGGAAGCTGAATCTGGTATTTTAGATGAGAAAATTCCTACCTGTATGGCTCCCTCTCTGCCCTTTAAGGCGGAAAGGAGAGCCACGGGGGAGAGCCACGGGACAGATCCACGGGAGAGAGCCACTGGGTAGAGCCACTGGGGAGAGCCACGGGGAAGAGCCACAGAGAAGAGCCACGGGAAAGAGCCACGGGAGAGAGCCACGGGTGAGAACCACGGGAGAGAGCCACGGAGGAGAGCCACGGAGGAGAGCCACGGGAGAGAGCCACGGGGGAGAGCCACGGGGAAGAGCCACGGGGGAGATCCACGGAGAGAAGAACGGGAGATGAAGGGGAGGGGAAAAGGGAAGAGAAGTGACGGAGAGAGATTGAGGGGAAATCGCGTCGAAGGACCTTTATCTTTCTTTCCAGCGAGGGGCGAGGGTGAAGGAAGGGGAGAAGTGGAGGCACAAGGAGCGCAGGAGTCCGGCTGGATCCCGTAAGTGACGCTTGCTATAAAAACTTCGACTCAAATGGTGAAGAACGGAGAGTGAAAATATAGGAGAGAAAATGTAGTATGCTTTTTTTTCTTATAGAACTAAAGTTTATGTTCCCACCAAAGACAGCATACCAAAGCTATCAATAAGGAAAACATGTTACCAACCTCTCCGATGCAGACGATAATAATGATAAATCCAAATAAAATAATGGCGATATCGATTTTTTTTTTTGGGGGGGGTATTCTAAAGACAAAAATATCTTTTCCTTTTCCACCTTCATCTTCTTTCAAGTTCGTTCAAGTGGATAGTTACTGCTGCTCGCCTCAAGCGAGGAGCTTTGTGATCTGAACAGGGTGAATGGCGAGATCTGTGCGTCCGATACACAGCCCGACTTGGTGGGATGGATTTACGAGCGCAGGTCGCAGTCTTCCCTTTCCTTAGTATAATAATGCCACTGGATACGCTGTTTATCTTATAGGGGCTCTGGTTCTTTAACGTCTGGTGTTTGTATGTCAATATCGTTCAGAGGATGCATTTGACTAATATGGAGGTTTAAGACAAATGTTATAAGTCCTAAGAGTTACTCTTAGGTAAACCTGAAAATTGTCTAGCTAGATTTTTCTGTTCATCATTCTGCATTAGCAAACATATGTGCAGTATCTTCATAAACCAAACCGATAATTCTAAATCGGCCAAAATATTTGTGTATGACTGAACTCTCATTACCCAATCAACAATACATCAGTATTACGAAATACATGAAAACCATTCATATGATAATCATCACAGTTTTAATATTTCAACATTTTCCTTCATTTTCAAAATTAGTTTTTTTTCTTTCTTTTTTTACCTGTTTAATTTGGTGAACCTCGCTCTGCTTACTCTCACATGTAGCTGGCGGTACATTTTATTCATCCATCGAACTGATTTTTAAAGTTTTATTTCGATTTGTTTATCTCTCTATATATCCCACTTTACTCGTTCCTACTCAGTTCGTTTATGTACTATATAAACTCAGTTCTATTTGGGTGTTTTCCGGATATTCGTTCTTTTTTTTCTCTTCCTCTTGTGGTCTGTATTACTTACGCAGGTCTAGCTTCTTTTTCTTGTCCTTCGCCTCTCCTTTGCCTCGTGTGTCCTTTTGTTCTCCAGCAGTTTTTGATCCTCGTGTAGCCTTTACCTAATGGCTTGGGAGGAGCTCTCGTTCTCGTTTCATCTTGTTCTTATTTCATCTTCCTCCTTCCCTGCGTCCCTTTGCCAGCCCCTGCAGGTAATTTTCTTCTTCAGATTCGGGCTCTATATGTCTCTCATCTCGCTCTTTGTTTCTATACTCGTTATCGCACTTATTCTTAGTATTCTTGTGTATTCAATTCGACGCGTTATTCCTTCTCGTGGTCCTTTAGCTTCCCTTCTTTTTCTCCTTTCGGCCGGGCGATGCACCTCATGTCCTGGAAACCATCAGGGAAGAAACTTTCCCCACTGCCGCATTATGCAAGGGACGCAAACTTTCACGTTCTCGGAAATCGATGCAATTGTTCCGTTCTGGAAAATATAACGAATTCAGAGGCGCAGCGAAAATAATAAGAATAACGAAGTAAAGGGGATGAAATGAGAAAAAAGGGACTGAAACGTAGAATAGAGGGGCGGTAATAAACACGGAAGACGGAGATAATAGTAAAATGGCAAAAATGAAATTTTGAATTAAAGATTAAAAAAAAAGGAAATGCGAACTAACATGAAGGAGACGAGAAGCCAAAGAATCTTATGGTGATGAAACTGGCAGTGTCATTTTTCCCGACTGCCATGAGGGAGACAGCCCGCTCTTCGGCCCTATTCCTCGCGTCTTTGATTTGTCAGATGTATTTTCCTCCCATCTTCCCCGTAATACAGAAACGAAGGCTGGACTGATAGCTTGTTTCATATACTAATGGACAAA
>NC_051412.1:11148499-11148960 GCF_015228065.2 Penaeus monodon
GCTGGATACATGCACATATCAGCGGAAGGGCGCGTTCAAAGGCAAACAATGTACGTTTACATGAACGCGTATTCAAAGGTGTTGTGACTTAGCCAATAGCTCAGAACATCAAAGCTCAAAGCGTGTTTTGTGAGAGCCACTAATGACCAGAAGCTAAATAAAGGTTATGTTTATCAAGTCAAGTAATGATACATCAAAGAGTTCCTGAGTACAGAGTAAATGCGAAACGAAAATGAAACAGCACCAATTCTATTTAATCTGAGGCTTACTGTAATAACATTAACAAAATTTTCATTAAAAAAATCTTGATCAGAGAGGTTTCTATGGTTTTGTATTGTTTGCTGTAGATACAGAGAACTTCAAAGCGGAGACACTCCGCGGAGAGGTTTCCGTCCGAGGAAACATCTTCAATTTGGGGCCAGACACAGATGAGTGAACTGAGAGAACTTGATCGCCAGGTG
>NC_051412.1:11149001-11150129 GCF_015228065.2 Penaeus monodon
CGCCACCGACTATGATTTCCAGCACAAATAGTGAAAGGGAACACACTCGGTCTTCGTGGCAGTATCGATTTTTGCTGCTACAGCCATTATTCCTACACGAGGTCCACCTCTATCATCGATTTCATTTACGGATCTCTGTCGGCCCTCGAGGAACATTGACAGCGCTGACTCGGCATGGCCTGAGTGAACCAAAATTGTTCCCACTGCTTCTCCTTCATGGGCAAGAATATCCTGTGACGTAAGCATGACGCACAAAGATAAAAAGCTGCCATAAACCTGGTTGTCCAGTCGAAGCAATCGCTAAATTTAGAATTATAAAAAGGAAAGTGTTTTGTCAGAATACTATGCTATTGATATGACAGAGGACGTACGATCGATTTCAAATATAATAGAGATTTTATACCATATAGGTTGCCCTAGTCAAGTGAAACTCGTCTTAGGAGAGCAGATCACCGTAACCGCTGCAAGAAACGAAAGATCTGCTACTATATTCCCAGGTTCTATGTGATAAAGTATCCTGACATCACAAGCAGACTCAAGAAAAGAGAGTCCAGAGAAAGAAGATATATTGGAATTATTTCTAATTCCAACATATTACTTCATTAATTTCAATTATTCATCCAAATATTCACGCGTAGAGCTGGAAACCCCAGAGACGTTGAAGTTGAAGTTAGTCAACATCCCAGAGATTCCTTCTGTTGACAAGATCTGTAACTGGAGGCAAGGTGGTCCCTTCCGTCCCTTCCGTCCCTTCGTAATGCTCTTAGAAATGAAATAAAAAAGCACGAGAGCAGCCAACAAACTGGATGGAAGGGATTCGAACTGCTGCTTAGCCAGTCCTCCCAGAGGGCTGGCTAAGCAGTGTTTCTTCGCTAGTGGCTCCACACGAACGCCGAACCACATTGAATTCCTCTCGCGTTTATTTGGCTGTGCTGTGTATTTGCACGGATTTTACTTTTACGCCTAATCACACATGTACGTCCTCGCCCACGCACCCCCTGACCCACATAAACCACGCCAGCGAACGCCCGAAGCCACGCCCACGAGAGACGCTGGTGCTGACTAGGCAGACATGAACAACACTATCACACACAGATCTGAACGTGCCGGGAGACCTGAGTGAGATGT
>NC_051412.1:11150269-11150477 GCF_015228065.2 Penaeus monodon
ATTAACACCAGAGAAAAGGTTTGTGAGGAGGAGTGTTGGTTGAAGGACAAAACTCAAGGGGAATACGGTGGAATTTATAAAAGAAAATACGTAAACAGAGGAAAATCACTTCTATGATAAAAGTAACATTGCTAATGGTACTAATGGGCTTGGGGAAGGGACAGGAAAAGGTTAACGGCTGGAGGATGTGAATGGAATTAATGGTCTG
>NC_051412.1:11150501-11150592 GCF_015228065.2 Penaeus monodon
CTGGGCAAAGGTGAAGGAATTAGGAGTGTCAGACTTGAGGAAAAAGAGAGTAACAAGAGATGAATATTAAGGGTAAAAAAAGAAAGAAAGA
>NC_051412.1:11150630-11150747 GCF_015228065.2 Penaeus monodon
AAGAAATATTTAGTATTGGATGTGAAATAGAGAAGGAAAAAGGAAAAGGTCAAGGTAATCTTGACATATAAGCCAACTAAAAACATTATTCTTATCATATCACGCCAAAGGCATTCC